>NC_090400.1:4007004-4376176 GCF_036365525.1 Heterodontus francisci | reverse complement strand
TGGGGATTGGGCGGTCAGTGAGTGAGGTGGGGATTGGGCGGTCAGTGAGTGAGGTGGGGATTGGGCGGTCAGTGAGTGAGGTGGGGATTGGGCGGTCAGTGAGTGAGGTGGGGATTGGGCGGTCAGTGAGTGAGGTGGGGATTGGGCGGTCAGTGAGTGAGGTGGGATTGGGCGGTCAGTGAGTGAGGTGGGGATTGGGCGGTCAGTGAGTGAGGTGGGGATTGGCGGTCAGTGAGTGAGGTGGGGATTGGGCGGTCAGTGAGTGAGGTGGGGATTGGGCGGTCAGTGAGTGAGGTGGGGATTGGGCGGTCAGTGAGTGAGGTGGGGATTGGGCGGTCAGTGAGTGAGGTGGGGATTGGGCGGTCAGTGAGTGAGGTGGGGATTGGGCGGTCAGTGAGTGAGGTGGGGATTGGGCGGTCAGTGAGTGAGGTGAGGGGGGGGTGGGGATTGGGCGGTCAGTGAGTGAGGTGAGGAATGGGCGGTCAGTGAGTGAGGTGAGGAATGGGCGGTCAGTGAGTGAGGTGAGGAATGGGCGGTCAGTGAGTGAGGTGGGGGGGGTGGGGATTGGGCGGTCAGTGAGTGAGGTGGGGGGGGGTGGGGAATGGGCGGTCAGTGAGTGAGGTGAGGAATGGGCGGTCAGTGAGTGAGGTGAGGGGGGGAGGAATGGGCGGTCAGTGAGTGAGGTGAGGAGTGGGTGGGGATTGGGCGGTCAGTGAGTGAGGTGAGGAGTGGGCGGTCAGTGAGTGAGGTGAGGGGGGGGTGGGGATTGGACGGTCAGTGAGTGAGGTGAGGGGGGGTGGGGAATGGGCGGTCAGTGAGTGAGGTGAGGGGTGGTGAGGAATGGGCGGTCAGTGAGTGAGGTGAGGGGGGGTGGGGATTGGGCGGTCAGTGAGTGATGTGAGGGGGGGGTGGGGATTGGGCGGTCAGTGAGTGAGGTGAGGGGGGGTGGGGAATGGGCGGTCAGTGAGTGAGGTGAGGGGGGGTGGGGAATGGGCAGTCAGTGAGTGAGGTGAGGGGGGGGTGGGTGGGGAATGGGCGGTCAGTGAGTGAGGTGAGGGGGGGGTGGGGAATGGGCGGTCAGTGAGTGAGGTGAGGGGGGGGTGGGGAATGGGCGGTCAGTGAGTGAGGTGAGGGGGGGGTGGGGAATGGGCGGTCAGTGAGTGAGGTGAGGGGAGGGGAATGGGCGGTCAGTGAGTGAGGTGACGGGGGGGGGGGAGGAATGGGCAGTCAGTGAGTGAGGTGAGGGGGGGGGAATGGGCGGTCAGTGAGTGAGGTGAGGGGGGGGGGTGGGAATGGGCGGTCAGTGAGTGAGGTGAGGGGGTGCTGGGGAATGGGCGGTCAGTGAGTGAGGTGAGGGGGGGGGGTGGGGAATGGGCGGTCAGTGAGTGAGGTGAGGGGGGGGGAATGGGCGGTCAGTGAGTGAGGTGAGGGGGGGGAATGGGCGGTCAGTGAGTGAGGTGAGGGGGGGATGGGGAATGGGCAGTCAGTGAGTGAGGTGAGGGGGGGATGGGGAATGGGCAGTCAGTGAGTGAGGTGAGGGGGGGTGGGGAATGGGCAGTCAGTGAGTGAGGTGAGGGGGGGGTGGGGAATGGGCAGTCAGTGAGTGAGGTGAGGGGGGGGTGGGGAATGGGCAGTCAGTGAGTGAGGTGAGGGGGGGGTGGGGAATGGGCAGTCAGTGAGTGAGGTGAGGGGGGGGTGGGGAATGGGCGGTCAGTGAGTGAGGTGAGGGGGTGGGGAATGGGCGGTCAGTGAGTGAGGTGAGGGGGGGGGGGGAATGGGCGGTCAGTGAGTGAGGTGACGGGGGGGGGAATGGGCGGTCAGTGAGTGAGGTGACGGGGGGGGGGGAATGGGCGGTCAGTGAGTGAGGTGACGGGGGGGGGGGAATGGGCGGTCAGTGAGTGAGGTGACGGGGGGGGGGGAATGGGCGGTCAGTGAGTGAGGTGGGGGGGGGTGGGGAATGGGCGGTCAGTGAGTGAGGTGAGGGGGGGTGGGGAATGGGCGGTCAGTGAGTGAGGTGAGGGGGGGGTGGGGAATGGGCGGTCAGTGAGTGAGGTGGGGGGGGGAATGGGCGGTCAGTGAGTGAGGTGGGGGGGGGGGAATGGGCGGTCAGTGAGTGAGGTGAGGGGGGGGGGGGGAATGGGCGGTCAGTGAGTGAGGTGAGGGGGGGGGGGGGAATGGGCGGTCAGTGAGTGAGGTGAGGGGGGGGAATGGGCGGTCAGTGAGTGAGGTGAGGGGGGGGGGGGAGAGAATGGGCGGTCAGTGAGTGAGGTGAGGGGGGGGGGTGGGGAATGGGCAGTCAGTGAGTGAGGTGAGGGGGGGGGGTGGGGAATGGGCAGTCAGTGAGTGAGGTGAGGGGGGGGGAATGGGCGGTCAGTGAGTGAGGTGAGGGGGGGGTGGGGGAATGGGCGGTCAGTGAGTGAGGTGACGGGGGGGGGGGGGGGGGGGGAATGGGCGGTCAGTGAGTGAGGTGACGGGGGGGAATGGGCGGTCAGTGAGTGAGGTGACGGGGGGGGGGGGGGAATGGGCAGTCAGTGAGTGAGGTGACGGGGGGGGGGGGGGGGGGGAATGGGCAGTCAGTGAGTGAGGTGACAGGGGGGGGGGGGGAATGGGCGGTCAGTGAGTGAGGTGACGGGGGGGGGGGGGAATGGGCGGTCAGTGAGTGAGGTGACGGGGGGAGGGAATGGCCGGTCAGTGAGTGAGGTGACGGGGGGGGGGGGGAATGGGCGGTCAGTGAGTGAGGTGACGGGGGGGGGGAATGGGCGGTCAGTGAGTGAGGTGACGGGGGGGGGGGGTGGGGAATGGGCGGTCAGTGAGTGAGGTGACGGGGGGGGGGGGGGGGGGGAATGGGCGGTCAGTGAGTGAGGTGACGGGGGGGGGGGGGGGGGGGGGGAATGGGCGGTCAGTGAGTGAGGTGACGGGGGGGGGGGGGGGGGGGAATGGGCGGTCAGTGAGTGAGGTGACGGGGGGGGGGGGGGGGGGGGGGAATGGGCGGTCAGTGAGTGAGGTGACGGGGGGGGGGGGGGGGAATGGGCAGTCAGTGAGTGAGGTGACGGGGGGGGGGGGGGGGGGGAATGGGCTGAATGGGCAGTCAGTGAGTGAGGTGACGGGGGGGGGGGGGGAATGGGCAGTCAGTGAGTGAGGTGACGGGGGGGGAATGGGCGGTCAGTGAGGTGAGGTGAGGGGGGGGGAATGGGCGGTGAGTGAGGTGAGGTGACGGGGGGGGGTGGGGATATGGGCGGTCAGTGAGTGAGGTGAGGGGGGGGGAATGGCAGTCAGTGAGTGAGGTGACGGGGGGGGGGAATGGGCAGTCAGTGAGTGAGGTGACGAGGGGGGGGGGAAATGGGGAAATGGAGCGGTCAGTGAGTGAGGTGAGGGGTGGGGAATGGGCGGTCAGTGAGTGAGGTGACGGGGGGGGTGGGGAATGGGCGGTCAGTGAGTGAGGTGAGGGGGGTGGGGGAATGGGCGGTCAGTGAGTGAGGTGAGGGGGGGGGTGGGGAATGGGCGGTCAGTGAGTGACGTGAGGGGGTGGGGGAATGGGCGGTCAGTGAGTGAGGTGAGGGGGGGGGAATGGGCGGTCAGTGAGTGAGGTGAGGGGGGGGGAATGGGCGGTCAGTGAGTGAGGTGAGGGGGGGGGAGGGGAATGGGCGGTCAGTGAGTGAGGTGAGGGGGGGGAGGGAATGGGCGGTCAGTGAGTGAGGTGAGGGGGGGGGAATGGGCAGTCAGTGAGTGAGGTGAGGGGGGGGGAATGGGCGGTCAGTGAGTGAGGTGAGGGGGGGGGGAATGGGCGGTCAGTGAGTGAGGTGAGGGGGGGGGGGAATGGGCGGTCAGTGAGTGAGGTGAGGGGGGGGGGAATGGCTGGTCAGTGAGTGAGGTGAGGGGGGGGGAATGGGCGGTCAGTGAGTGAGGTGAGGGGGGGGGGGGAATGGTGCGGTCAGTGAGTGAGGTGAGGGGGGGGTGGGGAATGGGCGGTCAGTGAGTGAGGTGAGGGGGGGGTGGGGAATGGGCGGTCAGTGAGTGAGGTGAGGGGGGGGTGGGGAATGGCGGTCAGTGAGTGAGGTGAGGGGGGGGTGGGGAATGGGCGGTCAGTGAGTGAGGTGAGGGGGGTGGGAATGGCGGTCAGTGAGTGAGGTGAGGGGGGTGGGGAATGGGCGGTCAGTGAGTGAGGTGAGGGGGGGGGGGGAATGGGCGGTCAGTGAGTGAGGTGGGGGGGGGTGGGGAATGGGCGGTCAGTGAGTGAGGTGAGGGGGGGTGGGGGATATGGGCGGTCAGTGAGTGAGGTGAGGGGGGGGAATGGGCGGTCAGTTGAGTGAGGTGAGGGGGGGTGGGGAATGGGCGGTCAGTGAGTGAGGTGAGGGGGGGGGGGGGAATGGGCGGTCAGTGAGTGAGGTGAGGGGGGGGGGAATGGGCGGTCAGTGAGTGAGGTGAGGGGGGGGGGGAATGGGCGGTCAGTGAGTGAGGTGAGGGGGGGGGGAATGGCGGTCAGTGAGTGAGGTGAGGGGGGGGGGGAATGGGCGGTCAGTGAGTGAGGTGAGGGGGGGGTGGGGAATGGGCGGTCAGTGAGTGAGGTGAGGGGGGGGGGGGGGAATGGGCGGTCAGTGAGTGAGGTGAGGGGGGGGGGGTGGGGAATGGGCGGTCAGTGAGTGAGGTGAGGGGGGGGGGGGTCCGTGGGGAGGGATAGGGGTCTGAGAGGTGGGGGGGGGGGGGGGGGGAAATCTCTTGTCCGGCCCCGCTCCCCCAGCCTTACCCAGCACATCCGCCAGCCGGTGACTGGCCACGAAGCAGGCGTCATCCCCGTAACCGCTGCCCTTGGCGGCGGTGCCGCTGCCCTTGCGGAGGTCCTTGCCGAAGCCGCAGGTGACGGTGATGAGCCGGTACTCCCGCCTTTCCGACTGCCTGAGGCCGCTTCCCAACAACGTCCGAGCCACCAGCCGGCCATAGGCCAGCACCGACTGCATCCTCCCGGGCGGCCGCTCTCCCTCAGTCACACACCGGTCTTGAAGCACAAGCAACCGCAAACACTCATATTCCAGCCGCTGCCGCCGCTCTCCCACGCCCGCCGCCGCTCTGATTGATAGCTCCCTCAGCCATTCAGCTTCCGCGCCGTGAAACAGTTGGCCAATCAGCACCGCGGGGGGCGTGACTCCTAAACATGCCCAGCTGTCAGATAAGTGGAGTCCCTATGAGTGGCAGCACTATCAGCCAACCACACCGCGATGTGGCGGAACGTTCTCGCAAATCAGAACACAGATTATTGCAACCAATGGCCAATAGGCGACATCTCGGGTGGGACATCTTTACAAAAAGATCAAAAAAAAGTTTCTGGCAAATCTTAAATTGAAAAATCTGAACCTGTCAACTTGCTTACAAAATTGTCAGGAGAAACAGTTTTTGATGAAATTTCCTGTGAAGAACCTTTGCATTCTTATTCAGTGTTGCTTTCCATTACAATACAATCTTAGTCCAGGCTACAAGTGAAATATTTATTCATTCAGAGGATGCAAGTGTCAGTGGCAAAGCCAGAATTTATTGTCAATCCCGCAATGCCCTTGAAAAGGTGGTGGTGAGCCGCCTTCCTGAACCACTATGTACATTCACAGTGCTACTATAAGGGGAGAGTTCCAGGATTTTGACCCAGCATTAGCGAAGGAGCAGCGACAAATTTCCAATTCAGAATCATTGAATCTTACTGGAACGACGGAGGTGGAGGGGCGACATGATAGAGGTTTTCAAAGTTATGAGCGGCATGGACAGAGTGGATAGTCAGAAGCTTTTTCCCAGGGTGGAAGAGTCAGTTACTAGGGGACATAGGTTTAAGGTGCGAGGGGCAAAGTTTAGAGGGGATGTGCGAGGCAAGTTTTTTACACAGAGGGTGGCGAGTGCCTGGAACTTGCTGCCAGGGGAGGTGGTGGAAGCAGATACGATAGCGACGTTTAAGAGACATCTTGACAAATATATGAATAGGAAAGGAATAGAGGGATATGGGACCCGGAAGTGCAGAAGGTGTTAGTTTCGGCAGGCATCAAGATCGGCACAGGCTTGGAGGGCCAAATGGCCTGTTCCTGTGCTGTACTGTTCTTTGTTCTTTGTTCTTACTGCACAGAAGGAGGCCATTCAGCCATATGTAATTATGCTAGCTCTTTGAAAGAGCTGGTCAATTAGTTCTATACCCCAGCTTTTTCCCCATAATCCTGGAAATTAGTTCTCTTCAAATACATGTCCAATTGCCTTTTGGAAGCTCCTACTGAATCTGATTCCACCATCCTTTCAGGCAGTGCATACCAGATCTTAATAACTATCTACTTTAAGAAATTTTCCTCTCTAGCTCTTTTGCCAATTATTTCATCTATGACCTCTGGTCACTGACCCACTAACTAGAGGAAATAGTTTCTCCCTACTTTCTCTATTAGAACACATCTTAATTTTGAATATCTCTTAACCAGGCTGGTCTGAGGGCTCTCCTCTTCTTCCTTGAACGGAGATCTAACTAGTCCCCTTCTACCACCACTCTCCTCCACCTGGCTAAACTTACTCTCACATTGAACAACTTCTCCTTTACCTCCACTCACTTCCTCCAGATAAAAGGTGTTGCTATGGGAACCTGCATGAGTCCTAGCTAGCTATGCCTGTCTTTTTTTATTCGTTCATGGGATGTGGGCGTTGCTGGCTAGGCCAGCATTTATTGCCAATCCCTAATTGCCCTTGAGAAGGTGGAGGTAAGCTGCCTTGTTGAACCGCTGCAGTCCTTGCAGTGTAGATACACCCACAGTGCTGTTAGGAAGGGAGTTCCATGATTTTGACCCAGCAACAGTGAAGGAACGGCAATATAGTTCCAGATCAGGATTAGGGGAACTTGCAGGTGGTGGTGTTCCCATGCATCTGCTGCCCTTGTCCTTCTAGGTGATAGAGGTCGTGGGTTTGGAAGGTACTGTCAAAGGAGCCTTGGTGCATTGCTGCAGTGCATCTTGTAAATGGTGCACACTGCTACAACTGTATGTCGGCGATAAAGGAAGTGAATGTTGAAGCTGGTTGATAGGGTGTCAATCAAGTGGGCTGCTTTGTCCTGGATGGTGTCAAGCTTCTTGCGTGTGTTACGACCAGGTGAGGAAGGGGTCTCAGGCTCCCCTTTCGCCCCTTCTCTGGTATATCCACCCACAGTGCTGCTAGGAAGGGAGTTGGAGTAGGTTCTGTAATAAATGGAATTCGCATACTGAATCTTAGTTCGCGTTTTTAGTTGAAATTGTAGTTCCGAAGTCCTCGCTGTGCCATGTGCATGGTTTGGGCTTGCTTCTCCGGTTTCAAAAGGCTTTATCCATGTCCTCTAGTTGCTGACTGTGCTGGGCTGTAGGTTTGAGGCTTATTAGTTGCAGCTGAGGTTTCTCTGGGAGTTTACTGGAGAGAGGGAGAGAGGAGAGAGACCTTCCCTTGCTAGATCTCTGTCTGCCTTCTGAGTCAAATCTCCAAAGTGGCTTGAGTAGTAATGTGATATGACCACATATTTGTGTTTGACTCAGAATCTTCCAGAAGATTGAAGGCTCTCCCCTCGAGCTGTTCAGACATACTTGGTGGGGGGCGGGGATTGGCTCTTTCAAAGTCAATGGATGTCGATGGCTTTTGACGACCACATTGATAAGGCTATCCCAGATAAGTGAATCAGAGAGCACCCCATTGTCCTGGCTAGGCTGAGTAAATCACGTCTGTCACCAGCCTGATTTGTTAGGTTTTTTCAAATGCAAATTGTGTGTGGCCATATTGGCTGCTAGCTGTTCTGTTTTAAAAGTTATTTGTAACAGATTTGTAATAAGTTCAGGAAAGATCCCAGGCAAAGTTCCACACAGTTAAATTAATATTTCCATTTGACATGTGGCGTTTTCTTCACATGTATTAGAGCTGCACGCATCCAGGCAAGTGGAGAGTATTCCATCAGACTCCTGACTTGTGGATGGTGGACAAGCACTGGGGAGACAGGATGTGAGTTACTCGCCGCAGAATTCCCCACCTCTGACCTGCTGTTATAGCCACAGTATTTATGTGGCTGGTCCAGTTCAGTTTCTGGTCAATGGTAACCCCCAGGATGTTGATAATGGGGGAATCAGCGATGGTAATGCCATTGAACATCAAGGTGAGATGGTTAGATTCTCTTTTGTTTGAGATGGTCATTGCCTGGCACTTGTATGGTGTGAATGTTACTTGTCATTTATCAGCCCAAGCCTGGATGTTGTCCAGGTCTTGCTGTATATGGACACAGACTGCTTCAGTAGCTGAGGAGTCGTGAATGGTACTGCACATTGTGCAATCATCAGCGAACATCCCCACTTCTGACCTTATGATGGAGGGAAAGTCATTAATGAAGCAGCTGATGATGGTTGGGCCTAGGACACTACCCTGAGGAACTCCTGCAGTGATGTCCTGGAGCTGAGATGATTGACCTCCAACAACCACAACCATCTTCCTTTGCACTAGGTGTGACTCCAACCAGTGAGAGTTTCCCCCCTGATTCCAGTTTTGCTCGGGTTCCTTGATGCCATACTCAGTCAAATGCTGCCTTGATGTCAAGGGCAGTCACTATCAGCTCACCTCTGGAGTTCAGCTCTTTTGTCCATGTTTGAACCAAGGCTGTAATGAGGTCAGGAGCTGAGCAGCCCTGGCGGAACCCAAACTGAGCAGGTTGCTGAGCAAGTGCTGCTTGACAACACTGTCAACGACCTTTTATTTATTTATTTAGAGATACAGTACTTACACAGGCCCTTCGGCCCACCGAGTCTGTGCCGACCATCAACCACCCATTTATACTAATCCTACATTAATCCCATTACCCTCTCACATCACCACAATTCCCCTACCACCTACTTATACCAGGGGCAATTTATAATGGCCAATTTACCTATCAACCTGCAAGTCTTTGGCTGTGGGAGAAAACCAGAGCACCCGGCGAAAACCCACGTGGTCACAGGGAGAACTTGCAAACTCCGCACAGGCAGTACCCAGAATCGAACCCGGGTCGTTGGAGCTGTGAGGCTGCAGTGCTAACCACTGCACCATCACTTTGCTAATGATCAAGAGTAGACTGATGGAGCAATAATAGGGCCAGTTGGATTTGTCTTGCTTTTTGTGAACAGGACATACCTGGGCAATTTTCCACATTGCCGGGTAGATGCCAGTGTTGTAGCTGTACTGGAACAGCTTGGCTAGGGACTAGTTCTGGAGCACAAGTCTTCAGTACTATTGCCGGATTGTTGTCAGGGCCCATAGCCTTTGCAGTATCCCGTGCCTTCAGCCATTTCTTGATATCACGCGGAGTGAAACAAATTGGCTGAAGACAGGCATCTGTGATGCTGGGGACTTCAGGAGGAGGCTGAGATGGATCATCCACTTGGCACTTCTGGCTGAAGATGGATGCAAATACTTCAGTCTTGTCTTTTGCACTGATATATTGGGCTCCCTTCTCGTTGAGGATGGAATATCTATGGAGCCTCCTCCTCCTGTTAGTTGTTTAATTTTCCACCACCATTCACGACTGGATGTGGCAGGACTGCAGAGCTTAGATCTGATCCATTGGTTGTGGGATCATTTAGCTCAATTGCATGCTGCTTTCGCTGTTTGGCATACAAGTAGTCCTATGGTGTAGCTTCACCAGGCTGACACCTCATTTTGAGGTATGCCTGGTGCTGCTCCTAGCAGACCCTCCTGCCCTCTTCATTGAACCAGGGTTGGACCCCCGGCTTGATGGTAATGGTAGAGTGGGGATATGTCAGGCCATGAGGTTATAGATTGTGGTTGAACACAATTCTTCTGCTGCTGATGGCCCACAGCGCCTCATGGTACCCAGTCTTGAGTTACTAGATCTGTCTGAAATCTATGCCATTTAACATTGACAGAAAAGATTCATGAGAATGGTTCCAAGATGAGGAATTTCAGTTATGAAGATAATTTGGAGAAGTTAGGACTGTTTTGCTTGGAGAAGTGAAGGCTGAGAGGTGATTTGATAGAGGTATTCAAAATCATGAGGGGTATGGACAGAGTAGATAGAGAAAAACTGTTCCCACTCATGAAAGGATCAAGATCAAGAGGGCACAGATTTAAAGTATTTGGTAAGAGAAGCAAAAGTGACATGAGGAAAAACTTTTTCATGCAGCAAGTGGTTAAGGTCTGGAATGCGCTGCCTGAGAACGTGGCGGAGGCAGGTTCAATTGAAGCATTCAAAAGGGAATTAGACAGTTATATGAAAAAGAAGAATATGCAGGGTTACAGGGAGAAGGCAGTGGAATGGAACTGAGGGAGTTACTCTTTCAGAGAGCTAGTGCGGACACGATGGGCAAAATGGCCTCCTTCTGCACTATAACAATTCTGTGATTCTGTAAACATGGTGGTAGTGTCACACAGCATGATGGTGGGTATCCTCAATGTGAAGATGGGACTTCGTCTCCAAAAGGACTGTGCAGTGGTCACTCTTACGAATACTGTCATGGACAGATGCATCTGAAACAGGTAGATCGGTGAGGATGAGGTCAAGTAGGTTTTTCCCTCTTGTTGGTTCCCTCACCACCTGCAACACACCCAGTCTAGCAGCTCAGTCCTTTAGGACTCGGCCAGCTCAGTCAGTAGTGGTGTGACTTTATATTATAACCTCTGCCCCCATTTGTTTCCTGACTCTTTGCTGGTTTGTTTTTTTCTCTTCTCTCCTTTATTTCCTTTACTTTGCGTTTGGACAGTAACCATCCTGCCATTCACACCTTCTCTCGACACATCTTTTGTTTCTTTACTTATCCTATTACCACTCCCTTTGGCCGTGCACTGTGAAACCTTTTGTCATTTAATCTCTCCTGTCCTTTACCCAATCACTGACCTTCCCTTTTGTTCTTTTTCCCACCTTCCCCCCTTTCGCTTGCTCAAAGCCTACTATTTCTAACTTTTCCTAGTTCAAATGAAAAGTTATTGACCTGAAACATTAACTCTGTTTCTCTCTCCACAGACCTGCTGAGTATTTCCAGCATTTTCTGTTTTTATTCCCCTTAGCCTTCCCTGCTGTCAGGAGAACAATCCCAGTTTGCCAATCTCTCTATGTAAGTCCCTCATCCTTGATATTATCTTGGTAAACCTCCTCTGTACTCTCACAAAGGCCTTCACATCCTATCCAAAGTCCTAGAATTGTACACAATCATGTGTGACTTGCAGACAATGGTTTTAGTTTAGTTTAGAGATACAGCACTGAAACAGGCCCTTCGGCCCACCGAGTCTGTGCCGACCATCAACCTCCCATTTATACTAATCCTACACTAATCCCATATTCCTACCACATCCCCACCTGTCCCTATATTTCCCTACCACCTACCTATACTAGGGGCAATTTATAATGGCCAATTTACCTACCAACCTGCAAGTCTTTTGGCTTGTGGGAGGAAACCGGAGCACCCGGAGAAAACCCACGCAGACACAGGGAGAACTTGCAAACTCCACACAGGCAGCACCCAGAATTCAACCCGGGTCCCTGGAGCTGTGAGGCTGCGGTGCTAACCACTGCACCACTGTGCCGCCGAGGGAATTCCAGAGCATAGGGCCCAGGCTGTTGATTGGGGTGCAGTATTTGGGATCTGGTGCAGTAATGACAATCTGGTGTTCTAATGGGGTGGAGTAGTGGAGATCTAGGCCAGTAATGGGATGTGACATGGTAATGGAGTCTGTAACAACAACTTATATAACATCTTTAAAGTGCCCCAAGGTGCTTTGCAGGAGCATTATAAAACAAAATATGACACTGAGCCACATAAGGAGATAGTAGGTTTGGTGACCAAAAGCTTGATCAGAGGTGGGGTTTACAGAAGTGTCTTAAAGGAGGAAAGAGAGGTAGAGTGGTTTAGGGAGGGAATTCCAGAGCAGAGGGCCCAGGCAGTTGATTGCACGGCTGCCAATGGTGGAGTGATTAAAATCGGAGATTCCCAAGAGGCCAGAATTACATGAGCACAGATATCTCTGAGAGTTGTGGGGCTGGAGGAGATTACAGACATGGGGAGGGGTGAGACCATGGAGGAATTTGAAAACAAGGGTGAAAATTTTAAAATCAAGCTGTAGCTTAACTGGGAGTCAATGTAGGTCAGTGAATGCAGGCGTGATAGGGGAATGGGACTTGGTGTGAGTTGAGACACGGGCAGCAGAGGTTTGAATTACAATGGTATTCCCATGCACCTGCTGCCCTTGTCCTTCTAGGTGGTGGAGGTCATGGGTTTGGGAGGTGCTGCTGAAGCATACTTGGAAGGTGCTGCAGTGCATCTTGTAGTTAGTGCACATCAATGGTTGAGGGAGTGGAGGACCGTGAACAAAAAGGTAAAAAGAAAACATGCTGAAAGTTCACAGCAGTTCAGTCAGAAGCTGCAGAGCTCAGAAGAAGGGTTTTGCCTGAAACATTAATCTGTCTTTTCTCTCTACATGTGCTGACTGGCCTATCTATTTCAAACTGTTGTTTCATGTTACAAACATTTGATTTCTTTCCCCTTTCTATGAACATAAAGGCTTTCCCCAATGATCAACTGTTAACAAAGATATATGATACAGGTGACAGTTATTTGCCCATCTTATCTCAACAGCCCAGAAAGAGCCAATAGTGCCCCATCATGAAATTCAATTGTTTCTTCAACGAAGCCAGGGTTTTCCGATCTATCTTATCCAGTGGTCTATTCTATGTGTTACCTAGGAATAGGAGGAGACCATTCAACCCCTCAAACCTGTTCCACCATTCAAGTAAATCATGGCTGATCTGTACCTCAACTGCATCTTTGTTCCAGAACCCTGAAAACCCTTACCCAAAAAAATTCTATCAATCTCCATTTTGAAATGATCAATTATCACCCAGCTGCAACAGCTTTTGTGGGGAGAGAGTTTTAGATTTCCACTACCCTTTGAGTGAAGAAGTGCTTTCTGACATCACCCCTGAACTGCCCGACTCTAATTTTAAATTTATGCCCCCTTGTTCTGAACTTTCCCACCAGAGGAAATAGTTTCTCTCCAGCTACCCTATCAAATCCTTTAATCATCTTTAACACATCAATTACATCACCCCTGAATCTTCTATACTCAAGGGAATACAAGCCTAGTCTATGTAAGCTGTTTTCATCATTTTGCCCTTTTAACCCCCATATAATTCTGCTGTCCTTCCTGTGGTCTGCTGCCCAGAACTGAATGCGGTTACTCTGGATGGAGTCTAACCAGAGCTTTATACAACTGTAACATAACTGTCACCCCTTTGTATTAGAGCCCCCGTCCAACTATCATTACAGTAGCCTTTTAAATTATGTTTTGTACCTGTACACTAGCTATCAGTGATTCCTGCAGTCAGTTGATTGCCAGTTATGTGAAGAACATCCTGGCATTAGTCCTAACCCTTTTTTTTTGCTGTTTTTAATCAGTGCTCTGTTGTCATACTATCATGATTTAGGTTGTAATAGATTTAGTCTATGTAATTTACTGTCATATGTGCCTCTATAAGGTTATCTGTCATTGGCCTTCTTTCAAGGCTGAAAAGTTTCTGCTGTATATCCTTGTTAATCAGCCTCCTGACACTAGGGATTAGTCTCATGATTTTTTTCTCTGAACTACCACCAGGGCTTGAATAGGAACATATGACGATGTGTAAAGAACAGTCAAGAAAAGACCATCTGGTCCATTGAACATGCCTCACATAGTCATGATGCTTGAAACATCATCCACACTCCCTCAAACCAGATCCACCCTACCCCCCACCCCTCATGGGAGAAGTAACAAGTCCAGATAAAATCTCATGGCCATGTAAAAGAAAAAATCTGGAAAGTTTCTCTCAAACTGCCTTAAGTGAACAAAAAATAATCCAGGAAAGTGTACTGACCATGGTTATCTGACCTGAAATGTCACCTAACTCTAACTCTTGAAAGACATGATTGCCACTCAAGACAGGAAGTGGCCCAGCTCTCATTTGAAGGTTTTCAGAGAGGCGGCACTCACAGCACAAGCTGGTAACTTGTTCCAAAGCTTTACTACCCACTGAGTAAAGAAGAACCGCTTAACATCTAACCTAGTTCTATCCTTGTGTAACTAATACACATGGTTCCTGATTTTCCCCAATTTATCCAATTGAAATAATCTTTCAATAGGAACACAATTTAGTTCCTTAACAACGCTACATACCTCAGACAAATCACCCCTGGATCTATGCATCTCCACCATGAATAGGCCCAGATTTGTAAGCCTCCCTACATTGACTACATTAAAATAATGCTATCTTGTGTTGGGAATCATTCTTGTGCCTCTTCTCGGAACTTCTTATCTTCGATATAACAGGAGACCAAAACTGGGCATGGTATTCTAAATACGGACTAACAAGGTGTGCCTCATTTTATTTTGAATAGTTCTATGATTACAACCTAATACCTTATGTGTTATGGTTTCTTGGTACTGATCATGAACCTTTAGAGAATGATGTACATTAACTCCAAGATCCCTTTCTCTGTTTAGGAGAAACTAGGAGCTGTGGAGGAGCAGAGAAATATAGGAATTCAAGTACAGAAATCACTAAAAGCTAGTGGACAGGTACACAATATAATTTAAAAGGCTAATGGCCTTTATCTCAAGGTAGCTGGAATAAAAAGGGGTGGAAGTTATGTTACATCTGTACAGAGCTCTGGTTAGACTCCATCTGGAGTCCTGCATTCAGGTCTGGGCACTGCACCTCAAGAAGGGTAAACTGGCCCTGGAGGGGATCTGAATGATACTGGGGCTAAAAGGCTTCAATAGTGAGGAAATCTTGTATTGACTAGGGCTGGGCTTTAATCCTGGCAACAGAGGTCTCAATGTCCAGAAAAAAGTGACACCAAAAATTTTGCGTCACCTCTTCTGTAGGAGGCCCACCAAACCTAGTGCTAATTAGGCACTTAAGTGGACAACGATGGGCCTTCCATGGGATCAAGGACCCTGCCAACAGAAGTCCAGCCTTCAGAGAGCTGCCGGCCAATCGTAGGCGGTAGCTGCTGCCAGTGGAGCACCTATCTGAGACCCAGGAGCATCGTTGGACCCAGGCCACAGGTAGGTCAGTTCAGGAGGGGTCTCGTGGGGTGGGGGTCATAGGGAAGGGAGTGTCAGGGGGTCAGTAGCAAAGGCAGATCCCAGTGGGCCCCACTGTCCCTTCCTGATGCCTGGTCCCTCACTCACTGCCTTTTAGTGAGCTCTCCTCCCAAAAGCTGTTGAGACTGGGTGGGGTTGTGGTGGGGGGGCAGGGTAGGTTCAATTGAAAATTTCAAAACTGATATTGATAGATTTTGGCTAAGAGTATTCAGGGATCTGGAGCAAAGGCAGGTAGATGGAATTAAGGTACAGATTGGTCATGACCTAACTGAATCATGGAACAGGTTTGAAGGGCTGAATGGCCTCCTCTTGTTCTTATATTTTTATCTGTGTCCCCTTCCCATTCCAACACAAAGCTTCAGCTACCTATTAAAGACAGTCCAAAGTGGGTGGGAGGTAGTTTGCACTTTTCCAGGGCTAGGGGTTTACAAAATGTCCCACTCTTTGCCATACTAGCAGGAGGTGCAGAGCAGCAGTCCTGCTGCTGCCTGTAAAGGAGGTGGGGAATCTGAGTCTCCAATTCATGAGTAGCATTACCACTGTGTCATGAACACGTGCTATGCCGAATGATGATTTTTTTTAATCCATCAGATGGAAACCTGAATTAAACTTTTAAAAAAACAGGAGAAAAAGAACTGATAAAAGATGACTGCTAGCAACTAAAATGGCCACCACAATTTGCATCAAAATACCCTACATTATAGAATATAGAATATAGAACATTACAGTGCAGTACAGGCCCTTCGGCCCTCGATGTTGTGCCGACCTGTGAAACCATCTGACCTACACTATTCCATTTTCATCCATATGTCTATCCAATGACCACTTAAATGCCCTTAAAGTTGGTGAGTCTACTACTGCTGCAGGCAGGGCGTTCCACGCCCCTACTACTCTCTGAGTAAAGAAACTACCTCTGACATCTGTCCTATATCTATCACCCCTCAACTTAAAGCTATGTCCCCTCGTGTTTGCCATCACCATCTGAGGAAAAAGACTCTCACTATCCACCCTATCCAACCCTCTGATTATCTTATATGTCTCTATTAAGTCACCTCTCCTCCTCCTTCTCTCTAACGAAAACAACCTCAAGTCCCTCAGCCTTTCCTCGTAAGACCTTCCCTCCATACCAGGCAACATCCTAGTAAATCTCCTCTGCACCCTTTCCAAAGCTTCCACATCCTTCCTATAATGCGGTGACCAGAACTGCACGCAATACTCCAGGTGCGGCCGCACCAGCTGCAGCATGACCTCGTGGCTCCGAAACTCGATCCCTCTACTAATAAAAGCTAACACACCATATTTGCCTTCTTAACAGCCCTATTAACCTGGGTGGCAACTTTCAGGGATTTATGTACCTGGACACCAAGATCTCTCTGTTCATCTACACTACCAAGAATCTTCCCATTAGCCCAGTACTCTGCATTCCTGTTACTCCTTCCAAAGTGAATCACCTCACACTTTTCCGCATTAAACTCCATTTGCCATCTCTCAGCCCAGCTCTGCAGCCTATCTATGTCCCTCTGTAACCTACAACATCCTTCGGCACTATCCACAACTCCACCGACCTTCGTGTCATCCGCAAATTTACTAACCCACCCTTCTACACCCTCTTCCAGGTCATTTATAAAAATGACAAACAGCAGTGGCCCCAAAACAGATCCTTGCGGTACACCACTAGTAACTAAACTCCAGGATGAACATTTGCCATCAACCACCACCCTCTGTCTTCTTTCAGCTAGCCAATTTCTGATCCAAAGCACGAAATCACCTTCAATCCCATACTTCCGTATTTTCTGCAATAGCCTACCGTGGGGAACCTTATCAAACGCCTTACTGAAATCCATATACACCACATCCACGGCTTTACCCTCATCCACCTGTTTGGTCACCTTCTCAAAAAACTCAATAAGGTTTGTAAGGCACGACCTACCCTTCACAAAACCGTGCTGACTATCTCTAATGAACTTATTCTTTTCAAGATGATTATAAATCCTGTCTCTTATAACCTTTTCCAACATTTTACCCACAACCGAAGTAAGGCTCACAGGTCTATAATTACCAGGGCTGTCTCTACTCCCCTTCTTGAACAAGGGGACAACATTTGCTATCCTCCAGTCTTTCGGCACTATTCCTGTCGACAATGACGACATAAAGATCAAGGTCAAAGGCTCTGCAATCTCCTCCCTGGCTTCCCAGAGAATCTTAGGATAAATCCCATCTGGCCCAGGGGACTTATCTATTTTCACACTTTCCAAAATTGCTAACACCTCCTCCTTGTGAACCTCAATCCCATCTAGCCTAGTAGTCTGTATCTCAGTATTCTCCTCGACAACATTTTCTTTCTCTACTGTAAATACTGACGAAAAATATTCATTTAACACTTCCCCTATCTCCTCTGATTCCACACACAACTTCCCACTACTATCCTTGATTGGCCCTAACCTAACTCTAGTCATTCTTTTATTCCTGATATACCTATAAGAAAGCCTTAGGGTTTTCCTTGATCCTATCCGCCAATGACTTCTCGTGTCCTCTCCTCGCTCTTCTTAGCTCTCCCTTTAGATCCTTCCTGGCTAGCTTGTAACTCTCAAGCACCCTAACTGAGCCTTCACGTCTCATCCTAACATAAGCCTTCTTCTTCCTCTTGACAAGCGCTTCAACTTCTTTAGTAAACCATGGCTCCCTCGCTCGACAACTTCCTCCCTGCCTGACAGGTACATGCTTATCAAGGACACGCAGTAGCTGCTCCTTGAATAAGCTCCACATTTCGATTGTGCCCATCCCCTGCAGTTTCCTTCACCATCCTACGCATCCTAAATCTTGCCTAATCGCATCATAATTTCCTTTCCCCCAGCTATAATTCTTGCCCTGCGGTATATACCTGTCCCTGCCCATCGCTAAGGTAAACCTAACCGAATTGTGATCACTATCACCAAAGTGCTCACCTACATCTAAATCTAACACCTGGCCGGGTTCATTACCCAGTACCAAATCCAATGTGGCATCGCCCCTGGTTGGCCTGTCTACATACTGTGTCAGAAAACCCTCCTGCACACACTGGACAAAAACTGACCCATCTAAAGTACTCGAACTATAGTATTTCCAGTCAATATTTGGAAAGTTAAAGTCCCCCATAACAACTACCCTGTTACTCTCGCCCCTGTCGAGAATCATCTTCGCTATCCTTTCCTCTACATCTCTGGAACTATTCGGAGGTCTATAGAAAACTCCTAACAGGGTGACCTCTCCTCTCCTGTTTCTAACCTCGGCCCATACTACCTCAGTAGACGAGTCCTCAAATGTCCTTTCTGCCGCCGTAATACTCTCCTTGATTAACAATGCCACACCCCCCCCTCTTTTACCATCTTCTCTGTTCTTACTGAAACATCTAAATCCCGGAACCTGCAACATCCATTCCTGTCCCTGCTCTACCCATGTCTCCGAAATGGCCACAACATCGAGATCCCAGGTACCAACCCATGCTGCAAGCTCACCCACCTTATTCCGGATGCTCCTGGCGTTGAAGTAGACACACTTTAAACCAAGTTCTTGCTTGCCAGTGCCCTCTTGCATCCTTGTAACCTTATCCCTGACCTCACTACTCTCAACATCCTGCACACTGGAACTACAATTTAGGTTCCCATCCCCCTGCTGAATTAGTTTAAACCCCCCCGAAGAGCACTAGCAAATTTCCCCCCCAGGATATTGGTACCCCTCTGGTTCAGGTGAAGACCATCCTGTTTGTAGAGGTCCCACCTACCCCAGAAAGAGTCCCAATTATCCAGGAAACCAAAACCCTCCCCCCTGCACCATCCCTGCAGCCACGTGTTCAACTCCTCTCTCTCCCTATTCCTCGCTTCGCTAGCACGTGGCACGGGCAACAACCCAGAGATAACAACTCTGTTTGTTCTCGCTCTAAGCTTCCACCCTAGCTCCCTGAATTTCTGCCTTAAATCCCCATCTCTCTTCCTACCTATGTCATTGGTGCCTATGTGGACCACGACTTGGGGCTGCTCCCCCTCCCCCTTAAGGATCCCAAAAACACGATCCGAGACATCACGAACCCTGGCACCTGGGAGGCAACACACCAACCGTGAGTCTCTCTGGTTCCCACAGAACCTCCTATCTGTTCCCCTAACTATGGAGTCCCCAATGACTAATGCTCTGCTCCTCTTCCCCCTTCCCTTCTGAGCAACATTCCAATGTATCGAGGTAGAGACATAAGGTCTGGTTAGAACAATGACTTGGGAATTTTGAATGGCTGTCCTGCCTTCACTAACAAGACATTAAAGGCAATCTTGGAACATTAACACTGGTGGAGATGGACCACTCAAAGGGTAATCACTAGAACAATGAGATCCTGAGCGAAATTGGAATTCTCAGACATGATCTAACTAAGTTGCAAGAGAGAGAATGGGCCATCATGTGACAGACCCATGATCTGTATGAAACTAGCTGCTCTTTCTCTCTGCAGGCAAACAAGCAACTGCGACTGACCAGTAAAGAAGCCATGTGGGATCCCCTCCCTCTCTCTCTCTCTCTCTCTCCAGGCCACCTTGCAAGTTCGAACCCTGCCTTCAATATAACTATCGAAGTGCATCATTGCTGCAGACGGAGACCCGTGAAGAAAACCATCTGCATCACTGTCTCCAAGAAAGCCCCGAACCAGCTGGCCACATCTACAAGCCGGAAACCTCAGGACGACTGCATTCAGCCAGAAGACAGATGAGTTACCAAACTCCACAGACTGTATATATGTTCCGGACTCTAATCCAACCAATCTATTTTTCTCCACTCTGTAACCTATTTGTGTGTATGTGATTCGTGTGTGTGTGTGTGTGTGTGTGCGTGCGCGTGCGTGCGTGCGTGTGAAAGTTGGAGTGTAGTTTATTATTGTACTTAAATCAGTTTTGTTTTTAAATACGATAAAACTAACCTCTTTCTTGTTTGTACGTAAGAAAACCTGTCCGATTGGTTCATTTATAGCACTGTATTGGTAAGAATATCTACTTTTTAAAAGAAATAAACCCTGTTGTGATCAAACAAGGAGATGGACAGGAGGGGAGCCTTTCAACCCCTCCTCATCTGATCTGAGACTGTCATTTCAGTGATGGTGAGGGGAAAACTATTAGGAATGTGCTTAAATGCACAGGACATCAACCAGCCTGAGGGAAAGATATCTGAAACATAGATCCTCTATTTTTCTTTCAGTTGTTTACTGTGAATTCCCACCAGTTAACGTTTTTATAATCAGAATCAACAGATAAAGGTGGAAAAGAAATTATTGCATTAATGCTGGCTTCACCCAAGTTCTGCTTGGGATGCAGAGAAGGTCTGTCCTCTGCAGCAGCCTCTGGTGAGGTAAAGGATAAGAGAAACTCTACATTTCCAAATCCAAAACTTGAAGCAGTTGGAGTGTATTTTATTATTGTATTGTTTTGGTGCATCAAATCTAGTTACCCATTTCTTACATCATTAGTCGATCTGTAGTGGCATTGCACACGGGGATTGTGGAGTGGGTTAGAGAGGAGGGGACATTTGGAACAGGGTATGCTGATATCATTCACTCCCCATTTAAGTGCATGCATTCTGCCCTTATATTTTACATGTTTCCATTATAAACTCCCATGTTCAACTTTATAATGGGGTGGGTCAAGGCAAATCTGTCATTCTGCATTTCTAAAGGGTATTAGATATGGACTGGACCAGACTAGCCAATGAGTCTGACCTCAAATCCCAATATGGCAAGCATTGAAACTGAATTTAACAGATGAGGAAATCTTCGGGCTACTACCAAAAAAAAAACATGAAAGCTGCTAATTGCCATAAAAATCCAATTAGTTCACTAACGCTCTCCAGAGAATGGAACCTGCCACCCCCATCTCGGCTGATGTAAACATGTCTTCAGTCCCATGCTATGTGCGTGACTTTTAATGGCCTCTGAAGTGGTCTAACAAGCCACCCATTTGCAAACAATCACTACAAAGTTTGAAAATAGGGGAACAGATTGAGCACCATAACGGAAGTGCCATCACCACAAGGATTGCAGTGGTTCAAGGAGAAGGCTCACCACCATCTTCTCAAGGCAGCTAGGCACAGTCCATAAATGCCAGTCTTGGAACACATTAAAAACTAATGCCAGTCTCTTGACATAGGTAGTTCCATTATAAATGTGAACAGAATCATTTATAATAGAAAAAGTTGGCAGGGAATGCATTCAAATGTAAGATTTTTAATACACTATAGACCGCGAAATAGATTCCAGAATGGAGAGTTTGGGTCAATAAAAACAATTTAAGAAAGAAAGGGCTTGCATTTATATAGCGTCTTTCACAACTTCAGGAGGTCGCAAAGTGCTTTGCAACCAATGAAGTACTTTTGAAGTGTAATCACTGTTAATGTAGGAAATGCACATTTTTAAATTTACTTTGCAGGGAAAATGAAAATCATAAAGTTCTCAAGGTGTGTTTACAGATCAGTTCAGTCAGTCCATACAATGAGATCTTGCACAGATTACACCAAGCGTAGTAGCAAAAATATGGAAAAGTATTATTTCCCCTCACCTCAATTAAAATTCAGCCTGAACTGTAATGACAGTGTCTCAAGCACACCATGGGAAACCGAGGCTGAAATTATCCAGCTGCTTTGGATGTTGGAACGTGACAACAGTCGTTCCACACAAGAAAGGAAAAATCAGATGAGATGCAACATGGATTTAACCTCAGCAAAAGTCTGATTCAAGAGGCAGAAAATAACAGGTTGAAAAGGATCAGGACATCAATGCTAAACATGAAGACATGGGGTGGCACAGTGGTGCAGTGGTTAGCACCGCAGCCTCACAGCTCCAGCAACCCGGGTTTGGTTCTGGGTACTGCCTGTGTGGAGTTTGTAAGTTCTCCCTGTGACCACGTGGGTTTCCGCCAGGTGCTCCGGTTTCCTCCCACCGCCAAAGACTTGCAGGTTGATAGGTAAATTGGCCATTGTAAATTGCCCCCAGTGTAGGTAGGAGGTAGGAGAATGGTGGGGATGTGGTAGGGAATATGGGATTAATGTAGGATTAGTATAAATGGGTGGTTGTTGGTCGGCACAGATTCAGTGGGCCGGAGGGCCTGTTTAAGTGTTGTATCTCTCTATGACATCACACCAAGTGGGATAAACCAGGACATTTCAGTCCAACAATCATTCACTTGTGGTTCTGCAACTTTGTTTACTAAAGTTAAAGAAACATTTTCTTTCAAAACAGCATACAGGCAACTTCCTACCCATTGATAATGACTAAAAGTGTGTCAAAAGTAAAGTGCATGATGAATGTACATTCTTTGTAAAGGAGCCAAACAGATAATAAAATCAACCATACCACACATAACCCAATTTAAACAAGCTACGAGATATAGGGATCAATGTTCTCATTGAGCTTTCAACAGTGTCTTGGTAATTTTTGTCTCCAGTACCATTTCCCTGGATTTGCCGTCACTGTTAGCAGTTCTCTGTTATGCTCGGAATTGGCAGGATTCCTTGAGCTTTGGCCCATTTTATATGCTTTAGATTATCCAGTGGGATTATTGCCATCACATAGGCATATAAAAGGCAAACACAAAGTTTAAATTTTAAGCCAATAAAAACATCATCTCTCAATTTTCTTAGGCCTCCTTGTCTCGAGAGACAGTGGATATGCGCCTGGAGGTGGTCAGTGGTTTGTGAAGCAGCGCCTGGAGTGGCTATAAAGGCCAATTCTAGAGTGACAGGCTCTTCCACAGGTGCTGCAGAAAAATTTGTTTGTCGGGGCTGTTACACAGTTGGCTCTTCCCTTGCGCCTCTGTCTTTTTTCCTGCCAACTGCTAAGTCTCTTCGACTCGCCACACTTTAGCCCCGCCTTTATGGCTGCCCACCAGCTCTGGCGAACGCTGGCAACTGACTCCCACGACTTGTGATCAATGTCACAGGACTTCATGTCGCGTTTGCAGACGTCTTTAAAGCGGAGACATGGACGGCCGGTGGGTCTGATACCAGTGGCGAGCTCGCTGTACAATGTATCTTTGGGGATTCTGCCATCTTCCATGCGGCTCACATGGCCAAGCCATCTCAAGTGCCGCTGACTCAGTAGTGTGTATAAGCTGGGGATGCTGGCCGCCTCGAGGACTTCTGTGTTGGAGATACGGTCCTGCCACCTGATGCCAAGTATTCTCCGGAGGCAGCGAAGATGGAATGAATTGAGACGTCGCTCTTGGCTGACATACGTTGTCCAGGCCTCACTGCCATAGATCAAGGTACTGAGGACACAGGCTTGATACACTCGGACTTTTGTGTTCCGTGTCATTGCGCCATTTTCCCACACTCTCTTGGCCAGTCTGGACATAGCAGTGAACGCTTTTCCCATGCGCTTGTTGATTTCTGCATCTAGAGACAGGTTACTGGTGATAGTTGAGCCTAGGTAGGTGAACTCTTGAACCACTTCCAGAGCGTGGTTGCCAATATTGATGGATGGAGCATTTCTGACATCCTGCCCCATGATGTTCGTTTTCTTGAGGCTGATGTTTAGGCCAAATGCATTGCAGGCAGACGCAAACCTGTCGATGAGACTCTGCAGGCACTCTTCAGTGTGAGATGTTAAAGCAGCATCGT
Source organism: Heterodontus francisci (assembly GCF_036365525.1). NCBI lineage: Eukaryota > Metazoa > Chordata > Chondrichthyes > Heterodontiformes > Heterodontidae > Heterodontus > Heterodontus francisci. Next base: position 4,352,470 of record NC_090400.1, on the reverse strand, counting down.
CAGCAAACAGGCGTTCCCTGATGAGGACTTTCCGTACTTTGGACTTCGCTCTTAGACGGGCAAGGTTGAACAACCTGCCACCAGATCTTGTGTGGAGGAAAATTCCTTCTTCATCATCTCTCAGTGAATTTATATAAAAGTCAAAGAAACATTCCATGTAACTGAAGGAAATTTGCTAAATTTCATGGATCAGACAATCATGGTTCATGGCTGCAGCATAGATTGGAAACACAAAACCACTATCAACTCTCCAAACTCTGGAAAACTGGAATTTCGTAAAAACCATATTCAAGTAAAAACGTTAGCCAGTAATTCACTGAATGACAAAACCATATTGTTGAGTAACGGAAAATGAGCGTCACTGCTTTCCAGTTCATTTCTCAGATAAAGAGTTCACTGTTATTGTGGTTTTGACCAGTGTCATTCTATGTTTATGTTTGCTGTGTGACATAGACTGAGCTGTTTATCATTCAATGTTTTCCTGAAGTAATCAATAGTTAAACTACATGCTGTACGAAACCACTCACCACTGTAGTGATGTCCTGTTTGAACACTGTATGAAGGCACCTCCCCAACTCAGAAACCCAGTCCAGGCCCTGCCCTGACACTAGAACCCAGTTAATGCCCCATCCTGACTCTAGAATCCAATGAAGAGTCTGTCTTGACACTAGAATCCAGTGAAGACCCTGCCTTGACACTAGAATCCAGTGAAGACCCTGCCTTTACACTGGAATCCAGTGTTGGCCCTGCCCTGATACTGGAATGCAATCAAAGCCTTATCACTGATGGTGGAGCAGAGGGAGGTGGAGGTCCCAAATAGGCCATAAACAGAAAAACAGGGGACCTGATCTGGAGAATAAGGACAAGTAAACTATCCTCCTCCATCACAAACTGGAGGAGGAAGCAGAGACCGGTGGGGCCAATGAGGAGAGAGGTGACAGTTGATTAGAGTGTAGGAGGTCAGAGTTTTGGAGAGTGTCGGGTGGAGGCAGGGATGAATGTTAGAGAAATTGACCAGCGTATGGACAGGGGTTTCAGCAATAGTGCTGTTGAAGTGGAGGCAGAGGTGAACCAAGTTATGGAGGTGGTTTTAATAATGAATAGATAGTGATCCGAGCTCATGATAACTCTTGCACATAAGATGCCCACAATTGGAACCAGTGTGATGGGTCCTGAGATGAGCTTCTGCCCACATATCCACGCCATCACCAGGACCACCTTTTTCCAACTCATTAACATCACCCAACCTCACTCCTGCCTCAGCTCATCTGCTGCTGAAACACTCATTCATGCTTTTTTTTTTAGAGATACAGCACTGAAACAGGCCCTTCGGCCCACCAAGTCTGTGCCGACCATCAACCACCCATTTTCTACTAATCCTACATCCCTACTACATCCCCACCTGTCCCTATATTTCCCTACCACCTACCTATACTAGGGACAATTTATAATGGCCAATTTAACTATCAACCTGCAAGTCTTTGGCATGTGGGAGGAAACCGGAGCACCCGGAGGAAACCCACACAGACACAGGGAGAACTTGCAAACTCCACACAGGCAGTACCCAGGATCGAACCCGGGTTGCTGGAGCTGTGAGGCTGCGGTGCTAACCACTGCGCCACTGTGCCGCCCATCTGGTCTCCCATCTTCTACCCTCCATAGGCTTGAAGACATCCAAAACTCGGCCGCCTGTGTCTTAACTCATACCATTCCCATTCACCATCACCCCTGTGCTCACTGACCTACACAATGCCTCAATATTAAAATTCTCAACCTTGTTTTCAAATCCTTCTAGGCCTCCCTATCTCTGTAATCTCCTCCAGCCCCACAACCCTCCAAGATCTCTGCGCTCCTCTCATTCTGGCCTCTTCAGCATCCCCGATTGTATTTGCTCCACCATGAGTGGCTGTGCTTTCTGCTGCCTGAGCTCTAAGCTCTGCCCTAAGCTCTGGAACTTACTTCCTAAAGCTCTCCACCTCTCTACCTCCCTTTCCTCCTTTAAGATGCTCCTTAAAACCTACCTCTTTGGCTAAGCTTTTTGTCATCTGGTTGACTATCTCCTTATGTAATTTGATGTCATATTTTGTTTCATAATGCTCCTGTGAAATGCCTTGACACATTTTATTATGTTAAAGGTGCTATTTTAAATACAAGTTGTTTTTGTAGTAGTAGCGTGCAGATGGAAGAGAGAGGGGATCAAAGGAGTTTGCTTGTGATGGAAATAAGGAGTTTGCGGTTGTCCTTATCTCCTTGGATGATCCTGGAGTAGTAACAGGATTTAGGAGAGGTGATATTGCTTGAGATGGTCAATCCCAGTCTGCTGGTGGCCGGTTAGGTATTGCTAATACAAGCCGGATGACCTGAGATTTAGGAATGTTGAGGTGAGAGTTGTTCAAGTGACACTGAGGGGGAGGACGACTGAGGGAATTGGTAGGGACAAGACCATCAGAAGCAAAATGACAGTGGAGAGTGCTGAAGGATGTAGTGGAGCCACAGTGAGTGGACGACCAAGAGAGGGTGAGCTGGAGCTAGGAACAAGCTGTTTTAGAGAACATGGGATAGTTTGTTCCAGGAGAGGAGTATGAGGGATGAGGTGGGTTGGGATCGGAGGCAATGAGAGAGATGACAGGGATGGTCCTTGACAGCTCTCAAAACTTTGGATGTGGCAAGTCTGAAGGGATGAGGCATTAATGTGAAAGATGAGGTTCCGTAAGGACTGGAAGCGGAGAAGTTGGCGAGAGGATGGGGAGGGATAAGTGTAGGTTGGTCAATTGCCGTGGATGAAGAGTCAATCAGTGCAAAGACTAAATGTTAATTTCCTGAGCATGTCGTTAATCTGCTTACTTCAAATATCATCTCCAATAATCTGATATAAAGACAGGTGGAATTCAAATCTCTTTTCTTGGGACTATAACAATTAGTGTCTTTGAAATCAGTTCTAGCAGCTCTCAGTGTTCACCGGAGTGTGCTCTATCCAATGGAAAAAAGGTATTTCTGGCTCTATAAGTATTTTTAGACAATTCGCCAGGAAATATCCTCTGAGTCACCTGCAATTGATTTATTATTCCATAAAAGGCAGCCTGTGCAAAATCCAGCTCAAATTCCATCAGTGGGAAGGCACAGTACAATCAATGTACTGCAATGTGTAGTTCCAACAGAAGATCTAAAATCTGTCAGGATTTCAGATCCTGGATTATATGTTTGCACTAACCTTCCTCCAGCTTTAATCTGCCAAAAGTCCAAAACTTACTTTTTTTTAATTTCCAAAACATTATTCATAAAAATCTGTAAAAATTACATTGCCAAACAGTTTCCAAACAGCACCAAAAAATACAAACATTGCAAGGGAGATCAGTTTCCTTCAATACTGTCATGAGTTTCTTCCCAACCCTTCCGTTTCACAATTGTCATGTCAATTACAGTTTTACATTTACAGCAATTCAGAATATTAACGATACAGTTCGAGGGGTTTCCCATGGATCCAGCCCCTCAGTCCAGCTTGGTGGGGGAACCTTACACTGTGGTCTTTCCCCATTGAGCCTTTGCTGCGGCTGTCCCAAGCTTTAGTGCGTCCCTCAGCACGTAGTCCTGGACCTTGGAATGTGCCAGTCTGCAACATTCGGTGGTGGACAACTCTTTGCGCTGGAAGACCAGCAAGTTTCAGGCAGACCAAAGGGTATCTTTCACCAAATTGATAGTAATCCAGCAGCAGTTGATGTTTGTCTCGGTGTGCGTCCCTGGGAACAGCCTGTAGAGCACAGACTCCTGTGTTACAGAGCTGCTTGGGATGAACCTTGACAAAAACCACTGCATCTCTTTCCACACCTGCTTTGCAAAGGCACATTCCAGGAGGAGGTGGGCGACCGTCTCTTCCCCACCACAGCCAACGCGGGGGCACTGTGCGGAGGGGGCGAGACTTCGGGTGTGCATGAAGGATCTGATGGGGAGGGCCCTTTTCACCACCAGCCAAGCTACGTCTTGGTGCTTGTTTGAAAGTTCTGGTGATGAGGCATTCTGCCAAATAACTTTGACGGTTTGCTCGGGGAACCATCCAACAGGATCCACCGTTTCCTTTTCCCGTAGGGCCTTGAGGACATTCCGTGCAGATCACTGCCTGATGGACCGGTGGTCAAAGGTGTTTTCCCGCAGAAACTGCTCCACGAAGGATAGGTGGTACGGCGCCGCCCAACTGCATGGAGCGTTCCGCGGCAATGTGACCAGGCCCATCCTTCGCAACACCAGGGACAGATAGAACCTCAGCACGTAGTGACACTTGGAGTTTGCGTACTGGGGATCTACACACCGCTTGATGCAGCCGCACACGAAGGTGGTCATCAGGATGAGGGCCACGTTGGGTACATTTTTCCCACCCATGTCCAGAGATTTGAACATCGTGTCCCTCCGGACCCGGTCCATTTTAGATCCCCAGACGAAGCGGAAAATGGCTCGGGTGACTGCCACGGCGCAGGAGTGGGGTATGGGCCAGACCTGCGCCACGTAGAGCAACAACGTGAGCGCCTCGCACCTGATGACCAGGTTCTTACCCACAATGGAGAGAGATCGCTGCCCCCACATGCCCAACTTTTGTCGTACCTTGGCTACTCGCTCCTCCCAGGTTTTGGTGCACGCCCCGGCCCTTCCGAACCATATCCCCAGCACCTTCAGGTAATCTGACCTGACGGTGAAGGGGACAAAGGATCGGTCAGCCCAGCTCCCAAAGAACATGGCCTCGCTCTTGCCGTGGTTAACTTTGGCTCCCGAGGCCAGTTCGAACTGGTCGCAGATGCTCATCAGTCTGCGCACGGACAGCGGATCCGAGCAGAAGACGGCGACGTCATCCATGTACAGGGAGGTTTTAACCTGAGTGCCTCCGCTGCCTGGGATTGTCACCCCTCTTATGCTCGCATCCTTCCTAATAGACTCAGCAAAGGGTTCAATACAGCAAACAAACAAGACAGGGGAGAGAGGACAGCCCGGTCTGACTCCAGATTTGATCGGGAAACTTTCCGATTCCCACCCGTTGATTGAGACTGCGCTACTGATGTCTGTGTAGAGCAGTTTGATCCAATTACAGATTCCCTCCCCAAACCCCATTTTGGAAAGCACGTCCATCATGTAAGTGTGCGATATCCTGTCAAAAGCCTTCTCCTGGTCCAGGCTGATGAGGCAGGTGTCCACCCTCCTGTCCCGCACATAGGCGATCGTATCCCTGAGTAGCGCGAGACTATCAGAGATCTTCCTGCCGGGTACAGTACAGGTCTGATCGGGGTGAATCACCAACTCCAGAGCAGACTTGACTCGACTGGCTATGACTTTGGACAGAATCTTGTAGTCAACATTAAGCAGTGAGATGGGCCGCCAATTTCTGATTTCTGCCCTCTCCCCCTTCTGCTTGTAAATGAGGGTGATGATGCCTTTTCTCATGGATTCTGACATGCTGCCGGCCAGGAGCATACTCTCGTATACTTCCAGCAGGTCCGGGCCGACCCAGTCCCACAGGGCCGAGTACAACTCGACCGGTAAGCCATCGCTCCCGGGAGTTTTACTCGTCTCGAAAGACTCGACGGCCTTTGTCAGCTCGTCCAGAGTTAGCGGCTTGTCCAGTCTCTCCCTCCTGCTGTCATCTAAGACCTCTGTGACAGATGACAGGAAGGACTGGGAGGCTCTGCTGTCTGTGGGCTTCGCGTCATACAGCCCAGCATAAAAGGATTTGCTGATCCTTAATATGTCGGACTGCGAAGACGTTACCGAGCCATCTTCTTCCTTCAGGCTGCTGATAACAGAGCTCTCTCTGTGTACCTTTTGGAGGAAGTAACGCGAGCACGTCTCATCCTGCTCGATGGAGCGGACTCTGGACCGGAAGATGATCTTGGAGGCCTCCTTGGCAAAGAGCGAAGCCTGCTGGCTCTTCACCTCTTGGAGGTCCTCCTTGAGCTCGACCCCCATTGACTGCAACCGGAGTAGATTTTGCATAATTTTCTGGAGTCGGGACATTTCCCTCTGTCTCTTTCTCACCTTCTGAACACCTTTGTGGATGAAGAACCTCTTGATGTTCTCCTTAATCGCTTCCCACCAGTGAACTGGAGACTCAAAGAGGGGTTTCACGGTCCTCCAACCTTTGTAATCCCTTTTGAGTTCCTCAACGTTCTCTGGGGTCAGCAGTGTAGCATTGAGCTTCCACGTCCCACTGCCAACCCGCTGGTCGTCCTGTAATTGACAGTCGGCCAGTAAGAGGCAGTGGTCGGAGAAGAACACCGGCTTGACGTCGGTGGATCCGACCGTGACAGCACGGGACACAAACAGGAAGTCAATCCTGGAACGGGCAGACCCGTCCGATCTTGACCATGTGTATCTGCGCTGCGCTCCGTCTGCAGGTTTGCTGAAGACGTCGTGCAGTTTGGCATCTTTAACTGTTTCCATTAGGAATCTGGATGTAGCGTCCAGTTTGCTGTCGTCACTGCCGGATCGTCCAGCCGCATCGATGATGCAGTTGAAATCACCGCCTAGGATGACCGGCCTGGACGTTGCCAGCAGCAGTGGGAGCTGCTGGAAGACGGTCAGCCTCTCGCTGCGTTGTACCGGGGCGTACACGTTGATCAACCGGAGCGGAGCGTTGTTGTACATTACATCTGCTACGAGGAGGCGACCGCCCACCACCTCCTTAACTTCGGAGATGGTGAAGTTACCTCCCCGCAGCAGAATACCCAGGCCAGAGGAACGGCAGTCATTACCCCCCGACCAGATCGATGGCCCGTGGGACCACCATCGCGACCACTGCCTGTAGGTGCTGAGGTGTGGTATTCCACACTCCTGCAGAAACAGTAGGTCGGCTTTGACCTTGGCGAGTAATCCAAGGTTGAAACATCGCGTAGTAGATTTAATGCTACGCACATTAATGGAAGCAATTCTTACACCCATTTTTTACTAAAAATTAGTTGTTGCTTCCCATACCATTTGTCCTTACTAGTCCCAGTCCTTCGGAATTATCCTGCATACCCATCGTGTGCGCAAGCAGTTTCACGTTGGTTGGGCTCAGAAACCCCTCCTGATTTTTCATGCAGGGTTTGTTCCACTCGGGTGACATCGGGGGGGTCTTGTAGGCAGAGGGGATTGGGTTGTCCTCAGCTGCTTCCATCAGTTCCTCCTCGAAAACATCACTGCTCCCAGCTTCCCGGAGCTCAGGTGCGCCAGACGTGTCCCGGAGCTGAGATGCGTTGTCCATGTCGTTACGTGTGGCGCCTTGGGGTTGGGGCATGCCGGGCCCATCACAGCTTCCAGTGTCCGGGGGCTGGGATGCTTTATCCTCCATCTCGGAGTTCTGCCGCCTCTTTTGAAGGGGCTGTCGTTCCAGCATTTCCCCGTCCAGTGAAGAGGAGTTGTTGCAGTCTGATTCAGAAGATAGCCTCCTCTTGCCACTGGTTTGGGTGCTGACCTGTTCCGCTTTGGGGTGTTTTTTCTTTGTGGTTTTCCTCCGGACCACTTGCCACTGACCTGTTTGTCCATCTGCTGCCTCCTCCTCCATTGATTCTGTCTGTGGAGGAGGGGTTTCCGGGCGCTGGGTAGGTGCTGGGTCGTTGGTTTCAGCTGCCTCCCCTTCCTTCTCAGGTTGAAGTTCCTCACTGCGGAGAAAGTTGCTGGTCTCCTTTCGAACAGCGGACGCCTTCGTCGAACCTTCTCCCGGCCTTTCCTTGGACCTTGCTGCCTGAGCATAGCTGAGGCAGCGTTTGGGGCAGGTCTTGTAGAGATGGCCTGCCGCCCCACACAAGTTGCAACACTTAGTCTGCTTACAGTCCTTGGTCTGATGGCCTTCCTCCTTGCAGTTCTTGCAAACAACCGTGCTGCAGTTCGCTGCCATGTGACCAGATTTGCCACATGTGCGGCAAACTCTGGGCTGCCCAGCGTAGACCAAGAAGCCTCGACTTCCCCCGATAGCGAAGCTGGAGGGAGGGTGGATGATGGCTCCACTGGGATCTACCTTCAAGGTCACCTTGACCTGCCGCTTGCTGGTCCAAATCCCAAAGGGGTCCTTGACATCAGTGCTGCTGCCGGCCACCTCGACGTACCTGGCGAGAAAGGTGAGTACATCCACCACCGGAACATGGGGGTTGTAGAGGTGAATCGTCACCACCCGGTCCCGTTGTGACGGAAGCGTGAAGAGCGGCTCCGCTGTGAGGATCGACAGTGGCGCTCGGTCCCCTTTCTCCTTGAACGCCTTCAGGAACTTGATGCATCCCGCCACGTTCCGGAACGTCACGTCGAAGTATCCACTGCTGGGGAAATCCTGCAGGCAGAAAACATCCGTCGCTTGAAATCCACAGCAATCGAAGAGAATTTTCTTGATGAAGAAGGTGCGATCGACCGGTGCATCTCCTTCCTTGTCCTTCACGACCACCCGAACGGTGTTGCGCACTTGCAGGCCTGAAGCTCGAAAATTGGTTGTAGCCATTTTACTCAAAGCTTCCCCAGGATCAAAAGGCAATGATCATGGTCTCTTCTCAATCAAGTAAGCACTGATAAGAACAGATACTACACTTGATTTTAGCCAAAAGTCCAAAACTTACATCCCTAGTAATCAGATACAAACAAATTACTAGCTGCCTGAAGACTTTGTGTAACTACTGACAGACTGACAGGCAACACATCACAGTGAAATAATAGAATGCTATCAAATGTTCAGGCTTTCCAAAAACAGCATGCTATACGTGCATTTTACTGCTAGATTTCCAGCATGTACCAGTCCAAAAAAGGAGGGTGTAGGAGTTAGAGTTAGTTAAAGAAATTGAGGTCAAGAAATTGAGAAAAAAGCCCAGGGATAAGAAATATTATTCAGATGCTGGCAGACTAACGATTAATCAGAATGTCAAATCCTGCATTATAGAAAAAGAAAGACTTGCATTTATATGGTATTTCATGAACTCAGGACGTCTGAAAGTGCTTCACAGACAATTAAATACTTTTGAAGTGTGGCTACTGTTGTCATGTAGGTAAAAGTGGCAGCTAATTTGTGCACAGCTAGATCCCACAAAAAGCAATGAGGCAAATAACTTGTCAAGCTCTATTTTGGAGGTGTTGGTCGAGGGACAGATGTTGGAGAACTCCCCTGTTCCTCTTCAAATAGCACCATGAGATCTTTTACATCTGAACAGACACACAGGCTCTCAGTTTCACCTCTCATCCAAAAGACAGCTTCTTTGGCAGTGCAGAACTCCCTCAGTACTGCACTGAAATGCCAGCCAAGGTTATATCCTTATCATTAGAGTGAACACACAACCATCTGACTCAGAGGCGAGAGTGGTAGCACTGGGCCAAATTGCAATTGACTCATGAAGCACATACAGAAAGGCCTCATGTAGCTCATCTGATTTCCACCATTGCTGCAAAAAGTGGGGAAAGAATTATCTATTCCATAAGAACATAAGAAATAGGAGCAGGAGTAGGCCATTCAGCCCCCATGCTTGCGCCGCCTTGCAATAAGATCATGACTGATCTGATCTTGGCCTCAACTCCATTTTTCTGCACGTTTCCTATAACTCTCGACTCTCCTATAGTTCAAAAATTTGTCTATCTCAGCCTTGAATATGTTCAGTAACTCAGCCTTCCCAGCTCTCTGGGTACAGAATTCCAAAGATTCATAATCCTCTGAGAGAAGAACTCCCTCATCTCCATTTTAAATGGGCGGCCCCTTATTCTGAAACTATGCCCCCAGTTCTAGATTCTCCCATGAGGGGAAACATCCTCTCAGCATCTACCCTGACAAACCTCCTCAGAATCTTATATGTTTCAATAAGGTCACCTCTCTTCTAAACTCCAATGAGTATAGGTCCAACTTGCTCAACCTTTCCTCACAAGACAACCAAGTGAACCATTTCTGAACTGCCTCCGATGCAAGTATATTCCTCCTTAAATAAGGAGACCAAAACTATACACAGTATAGTTGCGGTCTCACCAACACCCTGTATAGTTGTCGCAAGATTTCCCTCCTTTTATATTCCATCCTCTTTGCAATAAAGAGCAAAATTCCATTTGCCTTCCTAATTACTTGCTCTATCTGCACGCTGACTTTTTGTGATTCATGTGTGAGGTCACCCAGATCCCTCTGTACCACAGCATTCTGCAGTCTCTCCATTTAAATAATATTTTGCCTTCCTATTCTTCCTACCAAAGTGGATAAACTCACATTTTCCTACATTATACTCCATCTGCCAAATTTTGCCCATGCATTTAACCTATTGTTATGGCCATGTGGTGAGGGGTGTGGGTGATTCCCACGGTTCAACTCCCACTTGACCGCAGCAAGTGTGTTTTGTTATTAGGGTTTAACAGCTTGATGTTTTATTTGTCAAATAAACAGACCGCAACAGGTTTTCTTATAGGTTTAAAACAGTAGATCAGTTATTTATTGAGCAATACGCCTCATCCTAAAATTGTCGCAACCATGTCCACTCATCATTCACTCGCACACACACAAAGAGACAGATTGAGAGGAAAAAGGGGTAAGCAGTTTTCAGATGAGGTAGAGTTTCAGGGGTCACGATAAACCTGTTGAATTCTCTCGGAAGTCAAGTTCTCATTAGTAGTAGGCCTGAGGTGTTTGTAGATTTCTCTCTTGCTTGAAAGTTCAGTTTGAAAACAGAGGATCACTTCCAGTTCACTGCTGCATAAGTTAACAATGTACAATTTTACAGCAGGGTGCCTCCCTTATGGCTTGCTGGATTTTTTTCCCAGCCCTTAGCTGGATAAGCTTCTTGGTGATACTTCTTTCTGGGTATCTCTCACTTCAAGGGCTTCATCTAGAGGCAGGAGACGCTTTGGTCTCTCCCCCATGGTGATCACACAATGACCCAGGATAAGAATAATCCAGTTATGATGTTTTCACTTCATACCTTCTTTGTTTCAGAAGAACCCATTCAATTCAGGAATGTTTCAGGATGAGTTTAGGATGGGTGCATTTGACACTTCTTAGCTTTGAAGGTATTCTTTGTTCTAAACAGTGTGGCAATATTCGAATACAATTGTGGCAATCTTTTGCAGCATTAGAACCATAGAACCATAGAAAAATTACAGCACAGAAGGAGGTCATTCAGCCGTCGTGTCCATGCCAGCTGACAAAATTAGCTGCCCAATCTAATTCCACCTTCCAGCACATGGTCCATAACCTTGCAGGGGTTACAGCACTTCAGGTGCATGTCCAGGTACCTTTTAAAAGAATTGAGGGTTTCTGCCTCCACCACCATTCCTGGCAGTAAATTCCAGACACCCACCACTCTCTGGGTGAAAAAGTCTTTCCTCATGTCCCCTCTAATCCTTCTACCAATCACCTTAAATCTGTGCCCCCTGGTAACTGACCTCTCCGCGAGGGGAAACAGGTCCTTCCTGTCTACTCTATCGAGGCTCCTCATAATTTTATACACCTCAACTAAGTCACCCCTCAGCCTCCTCTATTCTAAGGAAAACAACCCTAGCCTATCCAATCTTTCCCCATAGCTGCAATTTTCAAGCTTGAAAAGGCAAAGTCAATTTTTTATAACTATTCAGTTTTAGCCTATAATTTTTCACCATCGCACTTCTCGTAAGCATGACACTATTTATATTCATTTTCAGGTTCTTTGGGCGGGGCGGGAGTGGGTGGGAATTTTATGCTCTCTCCCGTGGTGGGTTTGGAAGCGGGGAGAGATAAAATCCTAACCCTTGTGTCATCCTCACAACTTGCTTTCCCACCTATCTTTGTATCGTCAGAAAATTTGGCTACAATACACTCTTTCCCTTCATCCAAGTCATTAAAATATATTATAAATAGTTGAGGCCCCAGCACTGATCCCTGTGGCACTCCACTAGTTACAGTTTGCCAACCTGAAAATGACCCATTTATCCCAACTCTCTGTTTCCTGAGTTAGCCAATCCTCTGCCTGTGCTCATATATTACCACCAACACCATGATCTCTTACCTTGCGCAGTAACCTTTTATGTGGCACTTTACCAAATGCCTTTTGGAAATTCAAATACACTACATCTACTGGTTCCCCTTTATCCACCCTGCTCGTTACATCCTCAAAGAATTCCAATAAATTTGTCAAACATGATTTCCCTTTCATAAAACCATGTTAACTCTGCTTGATCATATTAATGATTTTCTAGGTGTCCTGCTACTACTTCTTTCATAATGGATTCTAGCACTTTTCCAATGAAAGATGTTCGGCTAACTGGCCTGTAGTTTCCTGCTTTCTGTTTCCCTCCTTTCTTGAATGGAGGTGTTACAATCCACTGGGATCTTTCCAGAATGTCGGGAATTTTGGAAGATTACGACCATTGCATCCACTTTCCCTGCAGCCACTTCTTTTAAAACCCTAGGATGCAGGCCATCAGGTTCAGGGGTCTTGTCAGCCTTTGGTCCCATTAGTTTGCCTAGTACTTTTTCTCTCATGATAATGATTGTTTTAAGTTCCTCCCTCCCTTTTGAGCCCTGATTTCCTATTAATGGGATGCTTTTAGTGTCTTCTATGAAGTAAGATACAAAATATTAGTTCAAAGTCTCTGCCATTTCCTGCTTTTCCATTATTAATTCCCCAGTCTCATCCTCTATGGGACTAGCATTTGCATTAGCTACACTCTTCCTTTTTATATACTTGTAGAAGCTCTTCCTGTCTGTTTTTATATTTCTTGATAGTTTACTCTCATAATCTATTTTCTCCCTCCTTTTTGTGTCATCCTTGGCTGGCTTCTAAAGTTTTCCCAAACTTCTGGCCTACCACTAATCTTTGCAACATTGTATGCCTTTTCTTTCAATTTGATACCATCCCTAGTTAGCCACAGATGGTTCATCCCTCTTACAGAGTCTTTCTTTCTCAATGGGATATATTTTTGTTGAGATACATGAAATATCTCCTTAAACGTCTGCCGTTGCTTAACTACTGTCTTATCTTTTAATCTATTTTCCCAGTCCACTTTAGCCAATTTCTGCTCCTAATTTGTATGTTCGTTTGTAACTCTGTCTTCATACCTTTGTAACTGCCTTTATTTAGGTTTAAGACACTAGTTTCAGACCCAAGTTTCTCAACCTCAAACTGACGATGAAATTCATCATGTTATGATCACTCTTCCCTGGAGGATCATTTACCATGAGATCACTAATTAATCCTGTCTCATTGCACGTCACTAAAATTTAGAATAGCCTGTTCCTTGGTTGGTTCCATAATGTAATGTAAGGAATTGCCCTGAACTCGTTCTCAAGGCTACCTTTGCCAATTTGATTTGTCCAATCTATATGAAAATTAAAGTTGCTCATGATTAGAGTCATAGAGTCATTTATGGCACAGAAGAAGGCCATTCAGCCCATCGAGTCCAAGCCAGCAGTACCTTTCTTATAACCCGCCATTATTTTTTGAGTTGTACTCTGTCCTACAGTGTAGCTACTGTTAGGGGGCCTATAAACTATTCCCACCAGTGACTTCTTTCCCTTGCTATTACTTATCTCTACCCAAACTGATTCTACATCTTGATCTTCTGAGCCAAGATCATTGCTCATTACTGTCCTGATTTCATCCTTTATTAATGGAGCTTCCCCACCTCCTTTTCCTTTCTGCCGATCCTTCTGAAATGTCAAGTACCACTGAATATTCAGTTCCCAGCCTTGGTCACCTTGCAACCATGTCTCTGTAATGGATATCAAATGGTACCCATTTATTTTTATTTGTGCCATCAGTCCATCTGTCTTGTTTTGAATGCTGCATGCATTCAGATAAAGAGGCTTTAATTTTGTCTTTTTACCATTTTTCTCTACTCTGATCCTATTTGCTGGTGTATTCTTATGTTTGTACATTGTTCCCTCCTGTTACAAATTAGTTATAATTACCCATATCGCTACCCTGCACTATTGCCTTGTCTTTTCTCTTTAACTTTCTAAATTTCTCCTCATCTAAACCCTCCCTTCCCCCACTCTCTACCACCCTGGTTATTCGATTCACCAGGTCACTAGTCCCAGCACGATTCAAGTGAAGCCCATCCCAAAGGAACAGCTCCCCCTTTCGCATGAATTGAAACCCATTTCTCCCACACCAATCTTTGAGCCATGCATTCAATTCTCTGATTTTATTGACCCTATTCCATTTGCTCGTGGCTCAGGTAGTAATCCAGAGATTATTACCTTTGTGGTTCTGTTTTTTAATATAGCCCCTAGCTGCTCATACTCCCGAAGCAAAACCTGTTTCTTAACCCTACCTCTGTCGTTGGTACCAACATAGCATTAAAATATGGAGGGCGACTATCAGATAAATGACCCGGAATTCTTAGACATTGAGGTGTCAGTGAGCACACAGTTAGGGACAGAATGATGCGGGTGAATCGTTTTGTTTTCTTTCTAAAATAATTAACAGCACTGTACAGAAACATATGATCGGGGGAATGTTACCAGACAGGTTCTGACAGAGGCCTGACCCCATTTAAAGCTGCACACAGGAATGACATTTTTAAGGTCAAGAGACACAAATCCAAACTGTTTCAATCTTTTGGAGATTTCTTATTATTTATGAAGCAAGCTTCTGTGATGTACAGAGTGTGCCATTATGACAGCCATTTAAAGGGCTTTAGACATTAAGACCCTGATATTAATGCGAAGACAGGAACAGAGCACAGAGGAACATACAACATAGTGAGATGGGCAGGAATGGCTGATTTCGACAGGGTTGCCTGATTGTCATTTTACTTCCAAGTTTCTCATCTCCACTGCGTGAGAATGGGTGTGATATGGACCCGCAATTACCTCGACTATTTAAAAGCCCAGTTCAGAGAAAAAAAACAGAAGAGGATGTTTGAAGTTTGCAACAGTGCTGTTGAACAAGTAAAGTCATTGATATGTCTGGAAGGAGAATAAAAACTGTGCTCAGTTTCAGTGAGTCATTGCTGAATGATCTGCTGGGTGCAGTAAAGGGTAGGAGGAAGTCCCGTTTCCCACCAATGGGAAAAATAAACCTGCTGCCACCACTGAGAAGGCGTGACAGGAAGTGAACAGCAAAGCATCACATGAGGGCCTGGATCCAAGGCCAGAAATGTTTCAAAGACCTGGTCAGCTCAGGAAAGGTGAGCACAGTTGCAGATTCACACACAGCGTGTAGTGCATCCCCCTCAATTTTTCTTGCCAAGCACACCCACTTCATTTTCAACAGCACTAATTGTTCTGTTTACACTCTTTCATCCTCACTTGCCTCACATCTTCACCTCCCCTTCCATCATCCATCACTGTCAGTCACTTAATGCTCATACAATCTGATCCCACCTCAGTCAGCTCCTTCAATTCCCAGCACATGTCCTCAAATACAGTGCCAGTATTACTCGTGATGCATTTGCCTGATTGTCACCATCATCAAATGCATTGCATCCATTGGATGCACTCATGCCTTACTGCTGGAGAACAGAGTACAAAATGCTAGGGAGAGTGAGAGGACCAGAGGCGGACCCCCACACATCATGAACCTTTACCTGGCAGAAGAGGAGGTTTTGGAGATTAGCGGCATCTCTGCCTCCCTTAACATAGGAAATGGCGAGACTGGCGTCCATTGGAGCAGAGTGACAGCATTTATCTCCAGGCCTGCATCTCTTGTAAGGCAAAGTTGAGTTGACTTCAGCACTTTATCAAATATGATCACGTCAAGCCTTTTAACATTTGTAAAATTCCATAACCAAATTTTATCTTCTCTCTTCCACAAAGTACTCAAGGCCCTGCCTGGAGCTGATGAGGATTCCTCAGAGGAGCTCATTCCTGCTTAGGCCGCACCATCACAGGACACATGTTGCCTTCACCAGCACAGATACACATCGGTGGGTCCTCATAGACAATTAGGCGGGATGCCACCTGGTGAATTGCACAGCACAAAGTCAGCATGAGCAAAGATTGGAGGTATGGACAGCTGTGGAGAGTTGTGCTGAGTTCCACCCCATCACCCCCCTGTCATACACAACCGGCTGCCCCCTCTCCAACACCCAGAAGTCATCGGCCATGAGCATCTCAAAAGCCTAAACAAGGAACAAAGCAGCCTGTCACTAACTCTGATGCACAGGGGTTAAACAACATAGAAGTGGTAGCGATAGGAAGAGAAAGGATTCATAGTTTACTTAGGGTGCGCGCATGGGTGTTTCCTGATATTTGATATTCCAGTTAATTTGCTGGATCACATTAAATGTATAAATTGGCAACACTTTCCCATGTTCCCCATGATTGAATGGCGAGTGTCAATTGAGCCTTTCCTTTGTTTGGTGCTGAAGCTGGAGAGATGAACTGACTGAGACAAATTGGATTTGGAAGCCGAGGATATTTGGTTCCAGGACTGTGTGTGAGGGACAATGTTAACCTGATATTGGTCTAGTATGAGTGACTAACTGAACCTTTAAGCTATAAGGTCATCCCTGGCATTCCAAGCAGCAATGTGAGCATCTGCTCTTGTGTTGCGGGTGGGGGGGCACTTCATCCTCAGCAGATTGTTCCTCCTGCATCTCTAGTTCTTGAGCAGAAACACAGCACACTGTGATTATCCCAGACACCCTCACTGGAAAGTACTGATGGGCACCTTCAGACCTGTCCAGGCAGCTGTAGTACACCTTCAGCATGCTGATGACTTGCTCAATTGCACATCTGGTGGTCATGTGGCTGGAGTTGTGGTCTCTTGGTGTTCACCTGTGAGGTTCCTCACGGGTATCATCTCCAGGTTTGAAGCGGGGATCCTTCCTTGGCTAGCAGCCACCCCTTCAGTTTCATTCCAGGTCTGAATAAGTCAGACATGTCACTCTTCCTCAATATGAATATGAAAGCATCAAGGCAGCTCCCAGGGAATCTGGCACGGCCCTGCAGGAACCTTTGTGTTGTGACACATCCGCTCAACACTGATGGGATGAAGTTCCTTGCCATTGACAAATGCTCCTGGTTGACATGGAGGGACTTAGATTGCCATTTGTGTACAATCAATGGCACTCCATACCTGTGGGAAGCCAAGCATTGATGTGAATCCCAGTACCTGCTCATTCTCGCTACTCTCATCTCAAGGGAAGTTTATATACTACCATCTGTGGAGAGAGAATCAGAGTTAACGATTCAGGTCAATGAATGTTTCGTCAGAATCCGATTTTCTGTTTTTCTGTTTTCTGTTTTTATTTCAGATTTCCAGCATCCGCAGTATTTTGCTTTTATATGTTTCCCAGTCCTGGCAAACAACCCATCCATCCCGTGTTTTATGCATTGATGTGCAGCTGACTGCACAACCCTCGAGAAGTCTCTGGTTGTGCCAAGGAAGAAGCTGAAGACAAAGAAATTGAGGACACTAATAACACTTGACCACCAGGACAAGCAGGCAACAGGACTTCCTGTAAGAGGCTGCAGATATCTGGCGGCATCTGAAGTGACAACCTCAGCCTTCAGAAGCACTGCTCCTTCAACAGGTCAAGGAAGTTGAGCCTCTGTAAACCTGACTCTCTGGATAGTGCCTCTTGTGGGCTCATCGCCTCTACTGTTCCCCTCTTCGTTGGCCACCCGCAGCTCCCATAACAGTATGCCCTTGCTGCTGTTGATCCCCATTCTCCTCCTCATCCTCAGTCCAAATAAAGAGCAGTCAAGTGCCACCCATTGTGTGGATCTCTCTCTAAGCACCTCCAAACTCTCCAAATAATCCTCTCGCACCAAACTATGTCCGAGAGGGAACTGAGAAAGGACATGTACTGACATTGGGCCCCCTGATCTTTAATCACCTTGATAAAGTGGCAAGAATTCTCGTCTCTGTTTCCCTGCTGATCTTCTCAAGCCCCCAGAACCTGTTTTGCACCAGTTAAGTTCAATTTGTGTTCCAATTGCACTCTAGGAGCCCGATGTAAATATGTTCATGAGTCCCCCACCACCTCTCCACAGCAGGATACTCAGATGCCCTGATATCCCCTGCCCAGAAAAAACGGTTGGGGTTGGATCCTGGGAATTTAACATTTGATGTCTCCCGACCCTCTCGCACTTAACGTGGATGAGTGGGGGGCGGGTGTGGGGAGTGGATTAATACCAAGGCCTCTGGTACTAGTGTTCAAATCCAGCTGAGAGTGACGGCATGAAGGTCTCCTCTGTCTGCTAGCTGTAAGAGTCCAGTGTGAGATGAGTTTTGGACAGTCATGGTCCAGTTCCAGCAGCATTAGGATGTTCATACTTCAACTCGAAACAGCAATTTCATGGGACGGTTGTGGTTGGAAATGGCAAAAATGTCTCACTAGTTCAAAAAGTGGAAGGCACCTTGTTGGGACAGCTTTATGTAGCAAATGGTTGCCCTCTAGTTGATCTGCAATGTTCCATCTTGACACTGGGTATCTGAAGTGCAAAGATTCAAATCCCCAAGCACTAACTTCACTCACCTTGATGAGCACAAAGTGATACATTCTGGTAGGAAGAACAAGGACAGGCAATATAAAATAAAGGATAACATTCTAAAGTGGGTGCAGGAGCAGAGGGATCAGGGGGTGTATGTGCACAAATTGTTGAAGGTGGCAGGGTAGGTTGAGAAAGTGGTTAATAAAGCATACGGGGTCCTGGGCTTTGTAAATAGAGGGAAAGAGTACAAAAATAAGGAGGTTGTGGTGAACCATTATAAAACACTGGTTCGGCCTCAACTGGAATATTGTGTCCAATTCTGGGCACCGCACTTTAGGATGGATGTGAAGGCATTGGAGAGGATGCAGAAAAGATTTACTAGACTTCAGTTACGTGGATAGATTAGAGAAGATGGGACTGTTCTCCTTAGAGAAGAGAAGGTTGAGAGGTGATTTGATAGAGGTATTCAAAATTGTGATGGGTCCGGACAGAGTAGATAGAGAGAAACTGTTCCCATTGGTTGAAGGGTAGAGAACCGGAGGACACTGATTTAAGGCGATTGGCAAAAGGACCGGAGGCAACATGGGAAAAAACATTTTTATGCAGCGAGTGGTTAGGATCTAGAATGCACTGTTTGAGAGTGTGGTGGAGGCTGATTCAATTGTGGCTTTCAAAAGGGAATTGGATAATTATCTGAAGAGAAAAGATTTGCAGGGTTACAGGGAAAAGGCAGGGGAGTGGGAGTAGCTGAGTTGCTGTTGCAGAGAATAGGCACAGACATGACAGGCTGAATGGGGTCCTTCTGTTCTATAACCATTGTATGATTCTAGAAATGGCTGTTTTTCTTGGACAATGATGGAGTTAATCATTCTGGATGCAATAAAGAGATATACGTGTTTATTAACTGTTAGCCTCAGGTCTCTTATCTGTTTCCTTCAAAGTATAAAAATGAATTTTCCTTAATCCTAAATTCATGACACTGCATTTATCCACATTAAATGATGTCTGACCCACACAGGCCCATTCACCTAACTAATCATCATTGGCTGCAACCTATTGATTTGGTCCATCACTCTGGGAAGGTACATGAGTGTGTAACAGCAAATACAGTCTCTGCTGTTCGCACAGTCCTCCTGCTCTCCTGCTGTTAACCTGTGTCCCTGGGCAGCTTGGCTATAATTTATTAGTGTGATTAATTCACTGCTGTTACATATGTTGTATCCTTGCCACAGCTCCTTTTCTATAGTGAGGTGGCTGAAACAGCCAACTGGACTCAAACAGTGGCCTGTGGCTTGCCCAATGCCAGCCAACTGATTCATCACATCTCCTTAATTTGTATTCTTGGCTCTGATTTATGAAACCCACAATTCCATTTCCCTTCTACAACATTTTCCATTTGTTATATTTACTTTAAAAGAGCTGTAAATTTCCACCTTTATTTCCAAGCATTGATAATTAACTATTTTTAGGATTACATTCGTATTCTTAGTTCTTTACCCTCACAATGTACTATTCTGTTTTTATTTACACTGTACTACGTTCTCCACGTCTGTCTACTATTGCAATCTTTCCTGTCTCCTGTCATTTATTGCTGCTGGCAGACAGAGTATTGTTCCCTCTTATTCCTATGTCCATGTTCATATGTATATGGAGAGGAGACCCCAAGAAAGATCCCTGGGGCTATTGACACTGAGAAACATCTATTTATCTCCTCCTGTAATCTTCAGCCATCTCTCAATCTATGCTGCCACGTTACCATTACTAGCATGGCCTTATCCTGAGCAACAAGTCTCTTATCTTCTTTATCAAGCACACAGGGTTAAGGACATCTGCTCACAGTTGGAGAACTTGCAGCAGAAAGGGGAGGATCTACTTGTCGTGGTCCATGCACGAACCAACAACATAGGTAAAATGAGGAATACGTTTGAAAAGCTAGGGCAAAAATGATAAAGTGGAACCCCAAAGTAACCTCTGGATTACTGCATGAGCCATGTGCAAACTAGCATGGGTCCAGCAGTTTAGAGGTTTAATGTGTAGCAGGAAGAGTGGTATGGGAGGCAGGGGTTCCAATTCATGGGGCATTGGCACCAGTACTGGGGAAAGAGGGAACTGTTCCATTGGGACAGACTCCACTTAACGAAGGCTGGGACCATTGGCCTAGCAAATTGAATAACTAGGGGGGGTTGATCAGGCTTTAAACTATTTATAAATCATGCAAACTCCAGTCATGAGATTATATTGTTAGCTTCAAAAGAAAAATCGGAGGCAGAAAGGTTTGTGTTAAGAAGGAGAGGTTCCAGATGAACTTGGACCAAAAATAGTCACAGATGAGGCTGAAGAAGTTTTCTTCTTCTTGGGTGCCCACTTCCATTTGAGTACCCGCAACTCCTGCCATTCTCTGTATTCCTTTTCCTGACTGTACAGGATACCTCCTCCGGAGGTCATATTGTCATAACAGCACATTTGTCCCCAGTATCACAGATGCCTGTCTTCAGCCAATTCAATTCACTCCACATGTTATCAAAAAACTACTGAAGGTACTGGGTACAGCAAAGGCTATGGACCCTGACAACATTTCGGCAATAGTACTGAAGACTTCTGCTCCAGAACTAGCCACACCCCTAGCCAAGCTCATGCCAGTACAGCTACAACACTGGTATCTACCCAACAATGTGGAAAATTGCCCAGGTATATCCTGTTCACAAAAAGCAAGACAAATCCAATCTGGCTAATTACAGTCCCATTAGTCTACACTCAATCAGCAATAAAGTGATGGAAGGCATTGACAGTGCTATCGAGTGGCACTTGCTCAGCAATAACCTGCTCACTGACACTCAATTTGGGTTCCGCCAGGGCCACTCAGTTCCAGATTTCATTACAGTCTTGGTCCAAACATGGACAAAAGAGCTGAATTCAAGAGGTGAGGTGAGAGTGAATGCCCTTGACATCAAGGCAGCATTTGACCAAGCATGGCATCAAGGAGCCCGAACAAAACTGGAGTCAATGGGAATCAGGGGGAAAACTCTTCACTCGGAGTGATACCTAGCTCAAAGGAAGATGGTTGTGGTTGTTGGAGGCCAAACATCTATGCCCCAAGACATCACTTCAGCAGTTCCTCAGGGTAGTGTTCCAGGCCCAACCATCTTCAGCTGCTTCATCAATGACCTTTCTCCATTATAAGGTCAGAAGTGGGGATAGTCACTGATGCCTGCAAAGTTTCCAGTACCATTTGCAACTCCTCAGATACTGAACTGATGCAGTCCAGAACATTCAGGCTTGGGTTGATAAGTGGCATTGACAATCTCAAACAAGAGAGACTCTAATCATCTCTAACCATCTCCCCCCCTCCCCCCATCTTGACATTCAACGGGTTTACCATCACTGAATCCCCACTATCAACACCCTGGAGGTTACCATTGACTAGAAACTGAACTGGACCAGCCACATAAATGCTGTGGCTACAAGAGCAGGTCAGAAGCTAGGAATTTTGCATCGAGTAACTCACCTCCTGACTCCCCCAAAGCCTGTCCACCATCTACAAGGCACAAGTCAGGAGTGTGGTGGAATACTCACCACTTGCCTGGATGGGTGCAGCTCCAACAACACTCAGGAAGCTCAGCATCATCCAGGACAAAGCAGCCCACTTGATTGGCCCCCCATCCACCACCTTCAATATTCACTCCCTCCACCACAGGCGTACAGTGGCAGCAGTGTATACCATCTACAAGATGCAACTCACCAAGGCTCCTTCGACAGCATCTTCCAAACCCACGACCTCTACCACCTAGAAGGACAAGGGCAGCAAATACATGGGAACACTACCACCTACAGGTTCCCCTCCAAGTCACACACTATCCTGACCTGGAACTATATCGCCGTTCCTTCACTGACGCTGGGTCAAAATCCCTGAACTCCCTTCCTAACAGCACTGTGGGTGTACCTACACCAGCTGGACTGCAGCGGTTCAAGAAGGCAGCTCACCACCATCTTCTCAAGGGCAATTAGGGATGGGCAATAAATACTGGCCTTGCCAGCGACGCCCACATCCCATGAAACATTGAAAAAATAATAGAAGGCTCACCCATGGGCAGACCTGCTTTAGACATGGTAAACCTCTTAGCTCTGTGAAAGCCAGGAGGGAGGGTTCAGATAAGGGTACATTTATAAGTCTGAAGACAAAAGTCAAAGCTGTAGAGTAGAGTAACATTTTGGGTAAAATCAAGCAGACTGAGTCAGGATGGGACAGAGATGGGACAGTAGTCGGGCATGAGCAACTGAAGCCACATCTGGTATACCCACAGTGCTGTTAGGAAGGGAGTT
The DNA here is from genome assembly GCF_036365525.1 of Heterodontus francisci. NCBI lineage: Eukaryota > Metazoa > Chordata > Chondrichthyes > Heterodontiformes > Heterodontidae > Heterodontus > Heterodontus francisci. The sequence goes on along the minus strand of NC_090400.1, from coordinate 4,329,825 downwards.
CCAGGATTTTGACCAAGCGACAGTGAAGGAACGGCGATATAGTTCCAAGTCAGGATGGTGTGTGACTTGGAGGGGAACTTGCAGGTGGTGGTGTTCCCATGCAGCTGCTGCTCTTGTCCTTCTTGGTGGTAGAGGTAGCGGGTTTGTCCTCTAACCACAGCGAGGAAGATGGAAGAAGATGTGGGAGGAGATTGTTTGGGAAGTGACAGCCAGGAGCACTGCCCCCAGGACATAGCTCCAATGCCCCAAAAAACTTAACGATTTGACAGGAGTGGTCAGGGTAAGATCACACTTCTCAAAAACTGTACAACATCAACACACTTCATCCACCATCTAACCATACACTAACATTCACACAACTTACACTATTGCATCCTTCACAGGCACTACTCACAGACACAGACACATACAAACCCCTCCACCCCACCACCAATACACTCAACCACAATCACCACTCTTTCTCTTTCAGGACAAGATAGCAGACAGCAGCAGAACCTGACTGGTGGAGGTGAAACATGACCCCATGAGATCACTCCTCTTGAGGAGGCAGTGATGAGTGACTGGGAGGGGAGTGGGAGAAAGTGTGGCCGCCTGCAGAGCAGGGAGACCTCACCTACAGATATGTGGTCATTCCAGCTCCCTTACAGATCCACAACTATTCCTGATCCCTAATCCCCTCAAACTCATCCTTACTCACAAGCCCCATATGGACTCATCATACATATCCTCCAACAGTGACCACAGGAACAAGATCCACCTCAGCGCACACCCCCACCTGGAGGAAGAGGAGGGGAAGGAGGAGAGGGAAGAAGAAGGCACTGCATCAATGGCTACCACAGTCACAGGTACCAGCTCAGAGACTGGCACCACATGTAACCCAGAGGTGAGAGTACAACATGAATCTTCACAGTGGGACATATTGGGCACTAGTTGGCAGCAGTGACACCGGGCGGAAGGGACTGCGGTCAAGGTGGCTGTAGAGATTTCAGTGAGGACATTGCCGGGCCAGGGTCCTGACGAAGTCTGATGCAATTACAAAACCAATTACTTGGTGCAATGGACAGTCTGCCGGAAAGCTTATGTGTTGTTGCTGTGGGATGGTGGGATTCACTCCAGCTTGGCCCATGGATTAACGCAGAGACTAGAATCCATCCTGTCCAACATGGAGAGATGACCAATTCCATCCAGCGAACAGTGGAGCCCAACATCATGCAACATCAGATGACTGAGGTGCAGTTTCCAATGCAGTCATGGCAGTATACTAAATGGGCGAATATATACATTAAACTTTCTCAAACTAGGGGAGATGGACCGGTATATACGTTAAACTGTCTCACACCATGGGGGATGGGCCAGTATATACATTACACTGCCTCACACCACGGGGGATAGGCCAGTATATACATTACACTGCCTCACACCACGGGGGATAGGCCAGTATATATATTAAACTGTCTCACACCACGGGGGATGGGCCAGTATATACATTAAAGTGCCACACACCACGGGGGATGGGCCAGTATATACATTAAACTGCCTCACACCACGGGGATGGACCGATATATACATTAAACTGCCTCACAAGACGGGGGATGGGCCAGTATATACATTAAACTGCCTCACACCACGGGGGATGGGCCAGTATATACATTAAACTGCCTCACACCACGGGGATGGACCGATATATACATTAAACTGCCTCACAAGACGGGGGATGGGCCAGTATATACATTAAACTGCCTCACACCACGGGGGATGGGCCCGTATATACATTACACTGCCTCACACATTGGGGATGGGCCAGTATATACATTAAACTGCCTCACACCACGGGGGATGGGCCAGTATATACATTAAACTGTCTCACACCAGGGGGGATGGGCCAGTATATACATTAAACTGTCTCACACCACGGAGGATGGGCCAGTATATACATTAAACTGTCTCACACCATGGGAGATGGGCTAGTATATACATTAAACAGCCTCACAACCATGGAGGATTGGGCCAGTATTTACATTAAACTGCCTCACACCATGGGGGGTGGGCCAGTACATACATTACACTGCCTCACACCACGGGGGATGGGCCAGTACATACATTACACTGCCTCACACCACGGGGGACGGGCCAGTATTTACATTACACTGCCTCACACCACGGGGGATGGGCCTGTATATACATTAAACTGCCTCAAACCATGGGGGATGGGCTAGTACATACATTACACTGCCTCACACCATGGGGGATGGGCCTGTATATACATTAAACTGCCTCACACCATGGGGGATGGGCCAGTATATACATTACACTGCCTCACACCACGGGGGATGGGCCTGTATATACATTAAACTGCCTCACACCACGGGGGATGGGCCAGTACATACATTACACTGCCTCACACCATGGGGGATGGAGCAGTATATACATTAAACTGTCTCACACCATGGGGGATGGGCCCATATATACATTAAACTGTCTCACACCCCTGCAGATGGGCCAGTATATACATTAAACTGCCTCACACCACGGGGGAAGGGCCAGTATATACATTAAACTGCCTCAGGCATTGGGGAGGGGCCAGTATATACATTAAACTGCCTCACACCACGGGGGATGGAGCGGTATATACATTACACTGTCTCACACCATGGGAGATGGGGTAGTATATACATTAAACTGTCTCACACCACGGCAGATGGTCCAGTATATACATTGAACTGCCTCACACCACGGGGGATGGAGCGGTATATACATTAAACTTCCTCACGCCATGTGGGATGGGCCAGTATATACATTAAACCTCCTTACACCACAGGGGATGGGCCAGTATATACATTAAACTGCCACACACCACGGGGGATGGGCCAGTATATACATTGAACTGCCTCACACCATGGGGGATGGGACAGCATATGCATTAAACTGCCTCACACCAAGGGGGATGGGCCAGTATATACATTAAACTGCCTCACACCACGGGGGATGGGCCTGTATATACATTAAACTGCCTCACACCATGGGAGATGGACCAGTATTTACATTAAACTGCCTCACACCATGGGGGATGGGACAGCATATGCATTAAACTGCCTCACACCAAGGGGGATGGGCCAGTATATACATTAAACTTCCTCACGCCATGTGGGATGGGCCAGTATATACATTAAACTTCCTCACACCACAGGGGATGGGCCAGTATATACATTAAACTGCCTCACACCACGGGGGATGGGCCAGTATATACATTAAACTTCCTCACACCACAGGGGATGGGCCAGTATATACATTAAACTGCCTCACACCATGGGGGATGGGACAGCATATGCATTAAACTGCCTCACACCAAGGGGGATGGGCCGGTATAAACAATAAACTTCCTCACACCACAGGGGATGGGCCAGTATATACATTAAACTGCCTCACACCACGGGAGATGGGCCAGTATATACATTAAACTTCCTCACGCCATGTGGGATGGGCCAGTATATACATTAAACTTCCTCACACCACAGGGGATGGGCCAGTATATACATTAAACAGCCTCACACCACGGGGGATGGGCCAGTATATACATTAAACTGCCTCACACCATGGGGGATGGGACAGCATATGCATTAAACTGCCTCACACCAAGGGGGATGGGCCAGTATATACGTTAAACTACATAACACCATGGAGGATGGGCCAGTATATACATTAAACTACATAACACCATGGAGGATGGGCCAGTATATACATTAAAATGCCTCACACCATGGGGGTTGGGCCAGTATATATGTTAAACTACATAACACCATGGAGGATGGGCCAGTATATACATTAAACTGCCTCACAACCACAGGGGATGGGCCAGTATATACATTAAACTGCCTCACAACCACAGGGGATGGGCCAGTATATACATTAAACTGCCTGACACCACGGGAGATGGGCCGGTATATACATTAAACTGCCTCACAACACGGGGGATGGGTCAGTATATACGTTAAACTGCCTCACACCACGGGGAATTAGTTGGTATATCGGTTAAACTGCCTCAATCCACGGGGGATGGGCCCGTATATATATTAATCTGCCTCACACCATGGGGGATGGGACAGTATATACATTACACTGCCTCACACCACGGGAGATGTGCCGGTATATACATTACACTGCCTCACACCAGGGGGGATGGGCCAGTATATACATTACACTGCAGCACACCATGGGGGATGGGCCAGTATATACATTACACTGCCTCACACCACGGGAGATGGGCCAGTATAGACATTACACTGCCTCACACCAAGGGGGGTGGGCCAGTATATACATTACACTGCCTCACAACCACGGGGGCTGTGCCAGTATATACATTACACTGCCTCACACCACGGGAGATGTGCCGGTATATACATTACACTGCCTCACACCAGGGAGGATGGGCCAGTATATACATTACACTGCCTCACACCACGGGAGATGTGCCGGTATATACATTACACTGCAGCTCACCACGGAGGATGGGCCAGTATATACATTAAACTGCCACACAACCACGGGGGATGGGCCAGTATATACATTACACTGCCTCACAACCACGGGGACTGTGCCAGTATATACATTACACTGCCTCACACCATGGGGGATGGGCCAGTATATACATTAAACTGCCTCACACCATGGGGGATGGGCCAGTATATACATTACACTGCCTCACACCACGGGTGATGGGCCAGTATATACATTAAACTGCCTCACAGCATGGGGGATGGGCCAGTATACACATTACACTGCCTCACACCACGGGGATGGGCTGGTATATACATTACACTGCCTCACACCACGGGCGATGGGCCTGTATATACATTAAACTGCCTCACACATTGGGGATGGGCCAGTATATGCATTAAACTGCCTCACACCACGGGGGATGGGCCAGTATATACATTAAACTGTCTCACACCAGGGGGGATGGGCCAGTATATACATTGCATTGCCTCACACCACGGGGGATGGGCCAGTATATACATTAAACAGCCTCAACCACAGGGGATCGGCAAGTATATACATTAAACTGCCTGACACCACGGAGGATGGGCCAGTATATACATTAAACTGTCTCACACCATGGGAGATGGGCTAGTATATACATTAAACAGCCTCACAACCATGGAGGATTGGGCCAGTATTTACATTAAACTGCCTCACACCATGGGGGATGGGCCAGTACATACATTACACTGCCTCACACCACGGGGGATGGGCCAGTACATACATAACACTGCCTCACACCACGGGGGATGGGCCAGTATTTACATTAAACTGCCTCACACCATGGGGGATGGGCCAGTATATACATTACACTGCCTCACACCACGGGGGATGGGTCGGTATATACATTAAACTGCCTCACACCACGGGGGATGGGCCTGTATATACATTACACTGCCTCACACCATGGGGGATGGGCCAGTACATACATTACACTGCCTCACAACCACGGGGGCTGTGCCAGTATATACATTACACTGCCTCACACCACGGGAGATGTGCCGGTATATACATTACACTGCCTCACACCAGGGGGGATGGGCCAGTATATACATTACACTGCCTCACACCACGGGAGATGTGCCGGTATATACATTACACTGCAGCTCACCACGGAGGATGGGCCAGTATATACATTAAACTGCCTCACAACCTCGGGGGATGGGCCAGTATATACGTTAAACTGCCTCACACCACGGAGGATGGGCCAGTATGTACATTAAACTGCCTCACAACCACGGGGGCTGTGCCAGTATATACATTACACTGCCTCACACCATGGGGGATGGGCCAGTATATACATTAAACTGCCTCACACCACGGAGGATGGGCCAGTATATACATGACACTGCCTCACACCATGGGGGATGGGCCAGTATATACATTACACTGCCTCACACCACGGGTGATGGGCCAGTATATACATTAAACTGCCTCACAGCATGGGGGATGGGCCAGCATATACATTACACTGCCTCACACCACGGGGATGGGCCGGTATATACATTACACTGCCTCACACCACGGGGGATGGGCCTGTATATACATTAAACTGCATCACACATTGGGGATGGGCCAGTATATACATTAAACTGCCTCACACCATGGGGGATGGGCCAGTATATACATTAAACTGTCTCACACCAGGGGGGATGGGCCAGTATATACATTGCATTGCCTCACACCACGGGGGATGGGCCAGTATATACATTAAACAGCCTCACACCACAGGGGATGGGCAAGTATATACATTAAACTGCCTGACACCACGGAGGATGGGCCAGTATATACATTAAACTGTCTCACACCTTGGGAGATGGGCTAGTATATACATTAAACAGCCTCACAACCATGGAGGATTGGGCCAGTATTTACATTAAACTGCCTCACACCATGGGGCATGGGCCAGTACATACATTACACTGCCTCACACCACGGGAGATGGGCCAGTACATACATTACACTGCCTCACACCAAGGGGGATGGGCCAGTATTTACATTAAACTGCCTCACACCACGGGGGATGGGCCAGTATATACATTACACTGCCTCACACCACGGGGGATGGGTCGGTATATACATTACACTGCCTCACACCACGGGGGATGGGCCTGTATATACATTACACTGCCTCACACCATGGGGGATGGGCCAGTACATACATTACACTGCCTCACACCACGGGGGATGGGCCTGTATATACATTAAACTGCCTCAAACCATGGGGGATGGGCCAGTACATACATTACACTGCCTCACACCACCGGGGATGGGCCTGTATATACATTAAACTGCCTCACACCATGGGGGATGGGCCAGTACATACATTACACTGCCTCACACCACGGGGGATGGGCCTGTATATACATTAAACTGCCTCACAACACGGGCGATGGGCCAGTATATACGTTAAACTGCCTCACACCACGGGGAATTAGTTGGTATATCGGTTAAACTGCCTCACTCCACGGGGGATGGGCCCGTATATATATTGATCTGCCTCACACCATGGGGGATGGGCCAGTATATACATTACACTGCAGCACACCACGGGGGATGGGCCGGTATATACATTCAACTGCCTCACGCCATTGGGGATGGGCCAGTATCTTCATTACACTGCAGCTCACCACGGGGGATGGGCCGGTATATACATTAAACTGCCTCACGCCATGGGGGATGGGCCAGTAAATACATTAAGCTGCCTCACACCATGGGGGATGGGCCGGTATATACATTAAACTGCCTCACACCATGGGGGATGGGCCAGTATATACATTATTCTGCCTCACAACCACGGGGGATGGGCCAGTATATACATTAAACTGCCTCACACCACGGAGGATGGACCAGTATATACATTACACTGCCTCACACCATGAGGGATGGGCCGGTATATACATTAAACTGCCTCACACCATGAGGGATGGGCCAGTATATACATTACACTGCCTCACACCATGAGGGATGGGCCGGTATATACATTACACTGTCTCACACCACGGGGGATGGGCCAGTATATACATTAATCTGCCTCACACCATGGGGGATGGGCCAGTATATACATTAAACTGCCTCACACCACGGGGGATGGGCCGGTATATACATTAAAATGCCTCACATCACGGGAGATGGGCTGGTATATACATTAAACTTCCTCACATCACGGGGGATGGGCCAGTATATACATTAAACTGTCTCACACCACGGGGGATGGGCCAGTATATACATTAAACTGTCTCACACCATGGGGGATGGGCCGGTATACACATTAAACTGCCTCACAGCATGGGGGATGGGCCAGTATATACATTACACTGCCTCACACCACGGGGATGGGCCGGTATATACATTACACTGCCTCACACCACGGGGGATGGGCCTGTATATACATTAAACTGCCTCACACATTGGGGATGGGCCAGTATATACATTAAACTGCCTCACACCATGGGGGATGGGCCAGTATATACATTAAACTGTCTCACACCAGGGGGGATGGGCCAGTATATACATTGCATTGCCTCACACCACGGGGGATGGGCCAGTATATACATTAAACAGCCTCACACCACAGGGGATGGGCAAGTATATACATTAAACTGCCTGACACCACGGTGGATGGGCCAGTATATACATTAAACTGTCTCACACCTTGGGAGATGGGCTAGTATATACATTAAACAGCCTCACAATCATGGAGGATTGGGCCAGTATTTACATTAAACTGCCTCACACCATGCGGGATGGGCCAGTACATACATTACACTGCCTCACACCACGGGAGATGGGCCAGTACATACATTACACTGCCTCACACCACGGGGGATGGGCCAGTATTTACATTAAACTGCCTCACACCACGGGGGATGGACCAGTATATACATTACACTGCCTCACACCACGGGGAATGGGTCGGTATATACATTACACTGCCTCACACCACGGGGGATGGGCCTGTATATACATTACACTGCCTCACACCATGGGGGATGGGCCAGTACATACATTACACTGCCTCACACCACGGGGGATGGGCCTGTATATACATTAAACTGCCTCAAACCATGGGGGATGGGCCAGTACATACATTACACTGCCTCACACCACCGGGGATGGGCCAGTACATACATTACACTGCCTCACACCACGGGGGATGGGCCTGTATATACATTAAACTGCCTCACACCATGGGGGATGGGCCAGTACATACATTACACTGCCTCACACCACGGGGGATGGGCCTGTATATACATTAAACTGCCTCACACCATGGGGGATGGGCCAGTACATACATTACACTGCCTCACACCATGGGGGATGGAGCGGTATATACATTAAACTGTCTCACACCATGGGGGATGGGCCCATATATACATTAAACTGTCTCACACCCCTGGAGATGGGCCAGTATATACATTAAACTGCCTCACACCACGGGGGAAGGGCCGGTATATACATTAAACTGCCTCAGGCATTGGGGAGGGGCCAGTATATACATTAAACTGCCTCACACCACGGGGGATGGAGCGGTATATACATTACACTGTCTCACACCATGGGAGATGGGCCCATATATACATTAAACTGTCTCACACCCCTGGAGATGGGCCAGTATATGCATTAAACTGCCTCACACCACGGGGGAAGGGCCGGTATATACATTAAACTGCCTCAGGCATTGGGGAGGGGCCAGTATATACATTAAACTGCCTCACACCACGGGGGATGGAGCGGTATATACATTACACTGTCTCACACCATGGGAGATGGGGTAGTATATACATTAAACTGTCTCACACCGCGGCAGATGGTCCAGTATATACATTAAACTGCCTGACACCACGGGGGAAGGAACGGTATATACATTAAACTGCCTCTCACCATGGGAGATGGGCCGGTATAAACATTGCACTGTCTCACGCTACGTGGGATGGGCCAGTATATACATTAAACTGCCTCACACCTTGGGAGATGGGCTAGTATATACATTAAACAGCCTCACAATCATGGAGGATTGGGCCAGTATTTACATTAAACTGCCTCACACCATGCGGGATGGGCCAGTACATACATTACACTGCCTCACACCACGGGAGATGGGCCAGTACATACATTACACTGCCTCACACCACGGGGGATGGGCCAGTATTTACATTAAACTGCCTCACACCACGGGGGATGGACCAGTATATACATTACACTGCCTCACACCACGGGGAATGGGTCGGTATATACATTACACTGCCTCACACCACGGGGGATGGGCCTGTATATACATTACACTGCCTCACACCATGGGGGATGGGCCAGTACATACATTACACTGCCTCACACCACGGGGGATGGGCCTGTATATACATTAAACTGCCTCAAACCATGGGGGATGGGCCAGTACATACATTACACTGCCTCACACCACCGGGGATGGGCCAGTACATACATTACACTGCCTCACACCACGGGGGATGGGCCTGTATATACATTAAACTGCCTCACACCATGGGGGATGGGCCAGTACATACATTACACTGCCTCACACCACGGGGGATGGGCCTGTATATACATTAAACTGCCTCACACCATGGGGGATGGGCCAGTACATACATTACACTGCCTCACACCATGGGGGATGGAGCGGTATATACATTAAACTGTCTCACACCATGGGGGATGGGCCCATATATACATTAAACTGTCTCACACCCCTGGAGATGGGCCAGTATATACATTAAACTGCCTCACACCACGGGGGAAGGGCCGGTATATACATTAAACTGCCTCAGGCATTGGGGAGGGGCCAGTATATACATTAAACTGCCTCACACCACGGGGGATGGAGCGGTATATACATTACACTGTCTCACACCATGGGAGATGGGCCCATATATACATTAAACTGTCTCACACCATGGGAGATGGGCTAGTATATACATTAAACTGCCTCACACCACGGGGGATGGAGCGGTATATACATTACACTGTCTCACACCATGGGAGATGGGCCCATATATACATTAAACTGTCTCACACCATGGGAGATGGGCTAGTATATACATTAAACTGCCTCACACAACAGGGGATGGGCCTGTATATACATTAAACTGCCTCATGCCACGGGGGATGGGCCAGCATATGCATTAAACTGCCTCACACCAAGGGGGATGGGCCAGTATATACATTAAACTGCCTCACACCACGGGGGATGGAGCGGTATATACATTACACTGTCTCACACCATGGGAGATGGGCCCATATATACATTAAACTGTCTCACACCATGGGAGATGGGCCAGTATATACATTAAACTTCCTCACACAACAGGGGATGGGCCTGTATATACATTAAACTGCCTCATGCCACGGGGGATGGGCCAGCATATGCATTAAACTGCCTCACACCAAGGGGGATGGGCCAGTATATACATTAAACTGCCTCACACCACGGGGGATGGGCCAGTATATACATTAAACTGTCTCACACCATGGGAGATGGGCTAGTATATACATTAAACTGCCTCACACCACGGGGGATGGGCCGGTATATACATTAAACTGTCTCACACCATGGGAGATGGGCCAGTATATACATTAAACTGCCTCACAACCATGGAGGATTGGACCAGTATATACATTAAACTGCCTCACACCATGGGGGATGGGCCAGTACATACATTACACTGCCTCACACCACGGGGGATGGGCCGGTATATACATTAAACTGCCTCACAACACGGGCGATGGGCCAGTATATACGTTAAACTGCCTCACACCACGGGGAATTAGTTGGTATATCGGTTAAACTGTCTCACACCATGGGGGATGGGCCCGTATATATATTAATCTGCCTCACACCATGGGGGATGGGCCGGTATATATATCAATCTGCCTCACACCATGGGGGATGGGACAGTATATACATTACACTGCCTCACTCCACGGGGGATGGGCCCGTATATATATTAATCTGCCTCACACCATGGGGGATGGGCCAGTATATACATTACACTGCAGCACACCATGGGGGATGGGCCAGTATATGCATTACACTGCAGCTCACCACGGGGGATGGGCCGTTATATACATTACACTGCCTCACACCATGAGGGAAGGACAGGTATATACATTACACTGCCTCACACCATGGGGGATGGGCCAGTATATACATTAAACTGCCTCACAACCACGGGGGATGGGCCAGTATATACATTACACTGCCTCACACCATGGGGGATGGAGCGGTATATAAATTAAACTGTCTCACACCATGGGGGATGGGCCCATATATACATTAAACTGTCTCACACGCCTGGAGATGGGCCAGTATATACATTAAACTGCCTCACACCACGGGGGAAGGGCCGGTATATACATTAAACTGCCTCAGGCATTGGGGAGGGGCCAGTATATACATTAAACTGCCTCACACCACGGGGGATGGAGCGGTATATACATTACACTGTCTCACACCATGGGAGATGGGGTAGTATATACATTAAACTGTCTCACACCGCGGCAGATGGTCCAGTATATACATTAAACTGCCTGACACCACGGGGGAAGGAGCGGTATATACATTAAACTGCCTCTCACCATGGGAGATGGGCCGGTATAAACATTGCACTGTCTCACGCAATGTGGGATGGGCCAGTATATACATTAAACTTCCTCACACCATGTGGGATGGGCCAGTATATACATTAAACTTCCTCACACCACAGGGGATGGGCCAGTATATACATTAAACTGCCTCACACCACGGGGGATGGGCCAGCATATACATTAAACTGCCTCACACCACGGGGGATGGGCCAGCATATACATTAAACATCCTCACACCATGTGGGATGTGCCAGTATACACATTAAACTTCCTCACACCACAGGGGATGGGCCTGTATATACATTAGACTGCCTCACACCACGGGGGATGGGCCAGCATATGCATTAAACTGCCTCACACCAAGGGGGATGGGCCAGTATATACATTAAACTGCCTCACACCACGGGGGATGGGCCAGTATATACATTAAACTGTCTCACACCATGGGAGATGGGCTAGTATATACATTAAACTGCCTCACAACCATGGAGGATTGGACCAGTATTTACATTAAACTGCCTCACACCATGGGGGTTGGGCCAGTATATACGTTAAACTGCCTGACAACACGGAGGATGGACCGGTATATACATTAAACTGCCTCACACCATGGGGGTTGGGCCAGTATATACGTTAAACTGCCTGACAACACGGAGGATGGACCAGTATATACGTTAAACTGCCTCACACCATGGGGGATGGGCCAGTATATACATTACACTGCAGCACACCACGGGGGATGGGCCGGTATATACATTCAACTGCCTCACGCCATGGGGGATGGGCCAGTATATACATTACACTGCAGCTCACCACGGGGGATGGGCCGGTATATACATTAAACTGCCTCACGCCATGGGGGATGGGCCAGTAAATACATTAAGCTGCCTCACACCATGGGGGATGGGCCGGTATATACATTAAACTGCCTCACACCATGGGGGATGGGCCAGTATATACATTATTCTGCCTCACAACCACGGGGGATGGGCCAGTATATACATTAAACTGCCTCACACCACGGAGGATGGACCAGTATATACATTACACTGCCTCACACCATGAGGGATGGGCCGGTATATACATTAAACTGCCTCACACCATGAGGGATGGGCCGGTATATATATTACACTGCCTCACACCATGAGGGATGGGCCGGTATATACATTACACTGCCTCACACCATGAGGGATGGGCCGGTATATACATTAAACTGCCTCACACCATGAGGGATGGGCCGGTATATACATTACACTGCCTCACACCATGAGGGATGGGCCGGTATATACATTACACTGTCTCACACCACGGGGGATGGGCCAGTATATACATTAATCTGCCTCACACCATGGGGGGTGGGCCAGTATATACATTAAACTGCCTCACACCACGGGGGATGGGCCGGTATATACATTACACTGCCTCACACCATGGGGGATGGAGCGGTATATACATTAAACTGTCTCACACCATGGGGGATGGGCCCATATATACATTAAACTGTCTCACACCCCTGGAGATGGGCCAGTATATACATTAAACTGCCTCACACAACGGGGGAAGGGCCGGTATATACATTAAACTGCCTCAGGCATTGGGGAGGGGCCAGTATATACATTAAACTGCCTCACACCACGGGGGATGGAGCGGTATATACATTACACTGTCTCACACCATGGGAGATGGGCCCATATATACATTGAACTGTCTCACACCCCTGGAGATGGGCCAGTATATACATTAAACTGCCTCACACCACGGGGGAAGGGCTGGTATATACATTAAACTGCCTCAGGCATTGGGGAGGGGCCAGTATATACATTAAACTGCCTCACACCACGGGGGATGGAGCGGTATATACATTACACTGTCTCACACCATGGGAGATGGGGTAGTATATACATTAAACTGTCTCACACCGTGGCAGATGGTCCAGTATATACATTAAACTGCCTGACACCACGGGGGAAGGAGCGGTATATACATTAAACTGCCTCTCCCCATGGGAGATGGGCCGGTATAAACATTGCACTGTCTCACGCGACGTGGGATGGGCCAGTATATACATTAAACTGCCTCAAACCACGGGGGATGGGCCAGCATATACATTAAACTGCCTCACACCACGGGGGATGGGCCAGCATATACATTAAACTTCCTCACACCATGTGGGATGGGCCAGTATATACATTAAACTTCCTCACACCACAGGGGATGGGCCTGTATATACATTAAACTGCCTCACACCACGGGGGATGGGCCAGTATATACATTAAACTGTCTCACACCATGGGAGATGGGCTAGTATATACATTAAACTGCCTCATACCACGGGGGATGGGCCGGTATATACATTAAACTGTCTCACACCATGGGAGATGGGCCAGTATATACATTCAACTGCCTCACAACCATGGAGGATTGGACCAGTATATACATTAAACTGCCTCACACCATGGGGGATGGGCCAGTACATACATTACACTGCCTCACACCACGGGGGATGGGCCGGTATATACATTAAACTGCCTCACAACACGGGCGATGGGCCAGTATATACGTTAAACTGCCTCACACCACGGGGAATTAGTTGGTATATCGGTTAAACTGCCTCACTCCACGGGGGATGGGCCCGTATATATATTAATCTGCCTCACACCATGGGGGATGGGACAGTATATACATTACACTGCCTCACTCCACGGGGGATTGGCCCGTATATATATTAATCTGCCTCACACCATGGGGGATGGGCCAGTATATACATCACACTGCAGCACACCATGGGGGATGGGCCAGTATATGCATTACACTGCAGCTCACCACGGGGGATGGGCCGGTATATACATTAAACTGCCTCACACCATGGGGGATGGGCCGGTATATACATTACACTGCCTCACACCATGAGGGAAGGACAGGTATATACATTACACTGCCTCACACCATGGGGGATGGGCCAGTATATACATTAAACTGCCTCACAACCACGGGGGATGGGCCAGTATATACATTACACTGCCTCACACCATGGGGGATGGAGCGGTATATACATTAAACTGTCTCACACCATGGGGGATGGGCCCATATATACATTAAACTGTCTCACACGCCTGGAGATGGGCCAGTATATACATTAAACTGCCTCACACCACGGGGGAAGGGCCGGTATATACATTAAACTGCCTCAAACCATGGGGGATGGGCCAGTACATACATTACACTGCCTCACACCACATGGGATGGGCCTGTATATACATTAAACTGCCTCACACCATGGGGGATGGGCCAGTACATACATTACACTGCCTCACACCACGGGGGATGGGCCTGTATATACATTAAACTGCCTCACACCATGGGGGATGGGCCAGTACATACATTACACTGCCTCACACCACGGGGGATGGGCCTGTATATACATTAAACTGCCTCACACCATGGGGGATGGGCCAGTACATACATTACACTGCCTCACACCATGGGGGATGGAGCGGTATATACATTAAACTGTCTCACACCATGGGGGATGGGCCCATATATACATTAAACTGTCTCACACCCCTGGAGATGGGCCAGTATATACATTAAACTGCCTCACACCACGGGGGAAGGGCCGGTATATACATTAAACTGCCTCAGGCATTGGGTAGGGGCCAGTATATACATTAAACTGCCTCACACCACGGGGGATGGAGCGGTATATACATTACACTGTCTCACACCATGGGAGATGGGGTAGTATATACATTAAACTGTCTCACACCGCGGCAGATGGGCCAGTATATACATTAAACTGCCTGACACCACGGGGGAAGGAGCGGTATATACATTAAACTGCCTCTCCCCATGGGAGATGGGCCGGTATAAACATTGCACTGTCTCACGCGACGTGGGATGGGCCAGTATATACATTAAACTGCCTCACACCACGGGGGATGGGCCTGTATATACATTAAACTGCCTCACACCACGGGGGATGGGCCAGTATATACATTAAACTGTCTCACACCATGGGAGATGGGCTAGTATATACATTAAACTGCCTCATACCACGGGGGATGGGCCGGTATATACATTAAACTGTCTCACACCATGGGAGATGGGCCAGTATATACATTAAACTGCCTCACAACCATGGAGGATTGGACCAGTATATACATTAAACTGCCTCACACCATGGGGGATGGGCCAGTACATACATTACACTGCCTCACACCACGGGGGATGGGCCGGTATATACATTAAACTGCCTCACAACACGGGCGATGGGCCAGTATATACGTTAAACTGCCTCACACCACGGGGAATTAGTTGGTATATCGGTTAAACTGCCTCACTCCACGGGGGATGGGCCCGTATATATATTAATCTGCCTCACACCATGGGGGATGGGACAGTATATACATTACACTGCCTCACTCCACGGGGGATTGGCCTGTATATATATTAATCTGCCTCACACCATGGGGGATGGGCCAGTATATACATTACACTGCAGCACACCATGGGGGATGGGCCAGTATATGCATTACACTGCAGCTCACCACGGGGGATGGGCCGGTATATACATTAAACTGCCTCACACCATGGGGGATGGGCCGGTATATACATTACACTGCCTCACACCATGAGGGAAGGGCAGGTATATACATTACACTGCCTCACACCATGGGGGATGGGCCAGTATATACATTACACTGCCTCACAACCACGGGGGATGGGCCAGTATATACATTACACTGCCTCACACCACGGGGGATGGGCCAGTACATACATTACACTGCCTCACACCATGGGGAATGGAGCGGTATATACATTAAACTGTCTCACACCATGGGGGATGGGCCCATATATACATTAAACTGTCTCACACGCCTGGAGATTGGCCAGTATATACATTAAACTGCCTCACACCACGGGGGAAGGGCCGGTATATACATTAAACTGCCTCAAACCATGGGGGATGGGCCAGTACATACATTACACTGCCTCACACCACCGGGGATGGGCCTGTATATACATTAAACTGCCTCACACCATGGGGGATGGGCCAGTACATACATTACACTGCCTCACACCACGGGGGATGGGCCTGTATATACATTAAACTGCCTCACACCATGGGGGATGGGCCAGTACATACATTACACTGCCTCACACCACGGGGGATGGGCCTGTATATACATTAAACTGCCTCACACCACGGGGGATGGGCCAGTATATACATTAAACTGTCTCACACCATGGGAGATGGGCTAGTATATACATTAAACTGCCTCATACCACGGGGGATGGGCCGGTATATACATTAAACTGTCTCACACCATGGGAGATGGGCCAGTATATACATTCAACTGCCTCACAACCATGGAGGATTGGACCAGTATATACATTAAACTGCCTCACACCATGGGGGATGGGCCAGTACATACATTACACTGCCTCACACCACGGGGGATGGGCCGGTATATACATTAAACTGCCTCACAACACGGGCGATGGGCCAGTATATACGTTAAACTGCCTCACACCACGGGGAATTAGTTGGTATATCGGTTAAACTGCCTCACTCCACGGGGGATGGGCCCGTATATATATTAATCTGCCTCACACCATGGGGGATGGGACAGTATATACATTACACTGCCTCACTCCACGGGGGATTGGCCCGTATATATATTAATCTGCCTCACACCATGGGGGATGGGCCAGTATATACATCACACTGCAGCACACCATGGGGGATGGGCCAGTATATGCATTACACTGCAGCTCACCACGGGGGATGGGCCGGTATATACATTAAACTGCCTCACACCATGGGGGATGGGCCGGTATATACATTACACTGCCTCACACCATGAGGGAAGGACAGGTATATACATTACACTGCCTCACACCATGGGGGATGGGCCAGTATATACATTAAACTGCCTCACAACCACGGGGGATGGGCCAGTATATACATTACACTGCCTCACACCATGGGGGATGGAGCGGTATATACATTAAACTGTCTCACACCATGGGGGATGGGCCCATATATACATTAAACTGTCTCACACGCCTGGAGATGGGCCAGTATATACATTAAACTGCCTCACACCACGGGGGAAGGGCCGGTATATACATTAAACTGCCTCAAACCATGGGGGATGGGCCAGTACATACATTACACTGCCTCACACCACCGGGGATGGGCCTGTATATACATTAAACTGCCTCACACCATGGGGGATGGGCCAGTACATACATTACACTGCCTCACACCACGGGGGATGGGCCTGTATATACATTAAACTGCCTCACACCATGGGGGATGGGCCAGTACATACATTACACTGCCTCACACCACGGGGGATGGGCCTGTATATACATTAAACTGCCTCACACCATGGGGGATGGGCCAGTACATACATTACACTGCCTCACACCATGGGGGATGGAGCGGTATATACATTCAACTGTCTCACACCATGGGGGATGGGCCCATATATACATTAAACTGTCTCACACCCCTGGAGATGGGCCAGTATATACATTAAACTGCCTCACACCACGGGGGAAGGGCCGGTATATACATTAAACTGCCTCAGGCATTGGGGAGGGGCCAGTATATACATTAAACTGCCTCACACCACGGGGGATGGAGCGGTATATACATTACACTGCCTCTCCCCATGGGAGATGGGGTAGTATATACATTAAACTGTCTCACGCGACGTGGGATGGGCCAGTATATACATTAAACTGCCTCACACCACGGGGGATGGGCCAGCATATACATTAAACTGCCTCACACCACGGGGGATGGGCCAGCATATACATTAAACTTCCTCACACCATGTGGGATGGGCCAGTATATACATTAAACTTCCTCACACCACAGGGGATGGGCCTGTATATACATTAAACTGCCTCACACCACGGGGGATGGGCCAGTATATACATTAAACTGTCTCACACCATGGGAGATGGGCTAGTATATACATTAAACTGCCTCATACCACGGGGGATGGGCCGGTATATACATTAAACTGTCTCACACCATGGGAGATGGGCCAGTATATACATTCAACTGCCTCACAACCATGGAGGATTGGACCAGTATATACATTAAACTGCCTCACACCATGGGGGATGGGCCAGTACATACATTACACTGCCTCACACCACGGGGGATGGGCCGGTATATACATTAAACTGCCTCACAACACGGGCGATGGGCCAGTATATACGTTAAACTGCCTCACACCACGGGGAATTAGTTGGTATATCGGTTAAACTGCCTCACTCCACGGGGGATGGGCCCGTATATATATTAATCTGCCTCACACCATGGGGGATGGGACAGTATATACATTACACTGCCTCACTCCACGGGGGATTGGCCCGTATATATATTAATCTGCCTCACACCATGGGGGATGGGCCAGTATATACATTACACTGCAGCACACCATGGGGGATGGGCCAGTATATGCATTACACTGCAGCTCACCACGGGGGATGGGCCGGTATATACATTAAACTGCCTCACACCATGGGGGATGGGCCGGTATATACATTACACTGCCTCACACCATGAGGGAAGGACAGGTATATACATTACACTGCCTCACACCATGGGGGATGGGCCAGTATATACATTAAACTGCCTCACAACCACGGGGGATGGGCCAGTATATACATTACACTGCCTCACACCACGGGGGATGGGCCAGTACATACATTACACTGCCTCACACCATGGGGGATGGAGCGGTATATACATTAAACTGTCTCACACCATGGGGGATGGGCCCATATATACATTAAACTGTCTCACACGCCTGGAGATGGGCCAGTATATACATTAAACTGCCTCACACCACGGGGGAAGGGCCGGTATATACATTAAACTGCCTCAAACCATGGGGGATGGGCCAGTACATACATTACACTGCCTCACACCACCGGGGATGGGCCTGTATATACATTAAACTGCCTCACACCATGGGGGATGGGCCAGTACATACATTACACTGCCTCACACCACGGGGGATGGGCCTGTATATACATTAAACTGCCTCACACCATGGGGGATGGGCCAGTACATACATTACACTGCCTCACACCACGGGGGATGGGCCTGTATATACATTAAACTGCCTCACACCATGGGGGATGGGCCAGTACATACATTACACTGCCTCACACCATGGGGGATGGAGCGGTATATACATTAAACTGTCTCACACCATGGGGGATGGGCCCATATATACATTAAACTGTCTCACACCCCTGGAGATGGGCCAGTATATACATTAAACTGCCTCACACCACGGGGGAAGGGCCGGTATATACATTAAACTGCCTCAGGCATTGGGGAGGGGCCAGTATATACATTAAACTGCCTCACACCACGGGGGATGGAGCGGTATATACATTACACTGTCTCACACCATGGGAGATGGGTCCATATATACATTAAACTGTCTCACACCCCTGGAGATGGGCCAGTATATACATTAAACTGCCTCACACCACGGGGGAAGGGCCGGTATATACATTAAATTGCCTCAGGCATTGGGGAGGGGCCAGTATATACATTAAACTGCCTCACACCACGGGGGATGGAGCGGTATATACATTACACTGTCTCACACCATGGGAGATGGAGTAGTATATACATTAAACTGTCTCACACCGCGGCAGATGGTCCAGTATATACATTAAACTGCCTGACACCACGGGGGAAGGAGCGGTATATACATTAAACTGCCTCTCCCCATGGGAGATGGGCCGGTATAAACATTGCACTGTCTCACGCGACGTGGGATGGGCCAGTATATACATTAAACTGCCTCACACCACGGGGGATGGGCCAGCATATACATTAAACTGCCTCACACCACGGGGGATGGGCCAGCATATACATTAAACTTCCTCACACCATGTGGGATGGGCCAGTATATACATTAAACTTCCTCACACCACAGGGGATGGGCCTGTATATACATTAAACTGCCTCACGCCACGGAGGATGGGCCAGCATATGCATTAAACTGCCTCACACCAAGGGGGATGGGCCAGTATATACATTAAACTGCCTCACACCACGGGGGATGGGCCAGTATATACATTAAACTGTCTCACACCATGGGAGATGGGCTAGTATATACATTAAACTGCCTCATACCACGGGGGATGGGCCGGTATATACATTAAACTGTCTCACACCATGGGAGATGGGCCAGTATATACATTAAACTGCCTCACAACCATGGAGGATTGGACCAGCATATACATTAAACTGCCTCACACCATGGGGGATGGGCCAGTACATACATTACACTGCCTCACACCACGGGGGATGGGCCGGTATATACATTAAACTGCCTCACAACACGGGCGATGGGCCAGTATATACGTTAAACTGCCTCACACCACGGGGAATTAGTTGGTATATCGGTTAAACTGCCTCACTCCACGGGGGATGGGCCCGTATATATATTAATCTGCCTCACACCATGGGGGATGGGCCGGTATATACATTACACTGCAGCACACCATGGGGGATGGGCCAGTATATGCATTACACTGCAGCTCACCACGGGGGATGGGCCGGTATATACATTAAACTGCCTCACACCATGGGGGATGGGCCGGTATATACATTACACTGCCTCACACCATGAGGGAAGGACAGGTATATACATTACACTGCCTCACACCATGGGGGATGGGCCAGTATATACATTAAACTGCCTCACAACCACGGGGGATGGGCCAGTATATACATTACACTGCCTCACACCATGGGGGATGGAGCGGTATATACATTAAACTGTCTCACACCATGGGGGATGGGCCCATATATACATTAAACTGTCTCACACCATGGGAGATGGGCTAGTATATACATTAAACTGCCTCATACCACGGGGGATGGGCCGGTATATACATTAAACTGTCTCACACCATGGGAGATGGGCCAGTATATACATTAAACTGCCTCACAACCATGGAGGATTGGACCAGTATATACATTAAACTGCCTCACACCATGGGGGATGGGCCAGTACATACATTACACTGCCTCACACCACGGGGGATGGGCCGGTATATACATTAAACTGCCTCACAACACGGGCGATGGGCCAGTATATACGTTAAACTGCCTCACACCACGGGGAATTAGTTGGTATATCGGTTAAACTGCCTCACTCCACGGGGGATGGGCCCGTATATATATTAATCTGCCTCACACCATGGGGGATGGGACAGTATATACATTACACTGCCTCACTCCACGGGGGATTGGCCCGTATATATATTAATCTGCCTCACACCATGGGGGATGGGCCAGTATATACATTACACTGCAGCACACCATGGGGGATGGGCCAGTATATGCATTACACTGCAGCTCACCACGGGGGATGGGCCGGTATATACATTAAACTGCCTCACACCATGGGGGATGGGCCGGTATATACATTACACTGCCTCACACCATGAGGGAAGGACAGGTATATACATTACACTGCCTCACACCATGGGGGATGGGCCAGTATATACATTAAACTGCCTCACAACCACGGGGGATGGGCCAGTATATACATTACACTGCCTCACACCACGGGGGATGGGCCAGTACATACATTACACTGCCTCACACCATGGGGGATGGAGCGGTATATACATTAAACTGTCTCACACCATGGGGGATGGGCCCATATATACATTAAACTGTCTCACACGCCTGGAGATGGGCCAGTATATACATTAAACTGCCTCACACCACGGGGGAAGGGCCGGTATATACATTAAACTGCCTCAAACCATGGGGGATGGGCCAGTACATACATTACACTGCCTCACACCACCGGGGATGGGCCTGTATATACATTAAACTGCCTCACACCATGGGGGATGGGCCAGTACATACATTACACTGCCTCACACCACGGGGGATGGGCCTGTATATACATTAAACTGCCTCACACCATGGGGGATGGGCCAGTACATACATTACACTGCCTCACACCACGGGGGATGGGCCTGTATATACATTAAACTGCCTCACACCATGGGGGATGGGCCAGTACATACATTACACTGCCTCACACCATGGGGGATGGAGCGGTATATACATTAAACTGTCTCACACCATGGGGGATGGGCCCATATATACATTAAACTGTCTCACACCCCTGGAGATGGGCCAGTATATACATTAAACTGCCTCACACCACGGGGGAAGGGCCGGTATATACATTAAACTGCCTCAGGCATTGGGGAGGGGCCAGTATATACATTAAACTGCCTCACACCACGGGGGATGGAGCGGTATATACATTACACTGTCTCACACCATGGGAGATGGGTCCATATATACATTAAACTGTCTCACACCCCTGGAGATGGGCCAGTATATACATTAAACTGCCTCACACCACGGGGGAAGGGCCGGTATATACATTAAATTGCCTCAGGCATTGGGGAGGGGCCAGTATATACATTAAACTGCCTCACACCACGGGGGATGGAGCGGTATATACATTACACTGTCTCACACCATGGGAGATGGGGTAGTATATACATTAAACTGTCTCACACCGCGGCAGATGGTCCAGTATATACATTAAACTGCCTGACACCACGGGGGAAGGAGCGGTATATACATTAAACTGCCTCTCCCCATGGGAGATGGGCCGGTATAAACATTGCACTGTCTCACGCGACGTGGGATGGGCCAGTATATACATTAAACTGCCTCACACCACGGGGGATGGGCCAGCATATACATTAAACTGCCTCACACCACGGGGGATGGGCCAGCATATACATTAAACTTCCTCACACCATGTGGGATGGGCCAGTATATACATTAAACTTCCTCACACCACAGGGGATGGGCCTGTATATACATTAAACTGCCTCACGCCACGGAGGATGGGCCAGCATATGCATTAAACTGCCTCACACCAAGGGGGATGGGCCAGTATATACATTAAACTGCCTCACACCACGGGGGATGGGCCAGTATATACATTAAACTGTCTCACACCATGGGAGATGGGCTAGTATATACATTAAACTGCCTCATACCACGGGGGATGGGCCGGTATATACATTAAACTGTCTCACACCATGGGAGATGGGCCAGTATATACATTAAACTGCCTCACAACCATGGAGGATTGGACCAGCATATACATTAAACTGCCTCACACCATGGGGGATGGGCCAGTACATACATTACACTGCCTCACACCACGGGGGATGGGCCGGTATATACATTAAACTGCCTCACAACACGGGCGATGGGCCAGTATATACGTTAAACTGCCTCACACCACGGGGAATTAGTTGGTATATCGGTTAAACTGCCTCACTCCACGGGGGATGGGCCCGTATATATATTAATCTGCCTCACACCATGGGGGATGGGCCGGTATATACATTACACTGCAGCACACCATGGGGGATGGGCCAGTATATGCATTACACTGCAGCTCACCACGGGGGATGGGCCGGTATATACATTAAACTGCCTCACACCATGTGGGATGGGCCGGTATATACATTACACTGCCTCACACCATGAGGGAAGGACAGGTATATACATTACACTGCCTCACACCATGGGGGATGGGCCAGTATATACATTAAACTGCCTCACAACCACGGGGGATGGGCCAGTATATACATTACACTGCCTCACACCATGGGGGATGGAGCGGTATATACATTAAACTGTCTCACACCATGGGGGATGGGCCCATATATACATTAAACTGTCTCACACGCCTGGAGATGGGCCAGTATATACATTAAACTGTCTCACACCACGGGGGAAGGGCCGGTATATACATTAAACTGCCTCAGGCATTGGGGAGGGGCCAGTATATACATTAAACTGCCTCACACCACGGGGGATGGAGCGGTATATACATTACACTGTCTCACACCATGGGAGATGGGGTAGTATATACATTAAACTGTCTCACACCGCGGCAGATGGTCCAGTATATACATTAAACTGCCTGACACCACGGGGGAAGGAGCGGTATATACATTAAACTACCTCTCACCATGGGAGATGGGCCGTTGTAAACATTGCACTGTCTCACGCAACGTGGGATGGGCCAGTATATACATTAAACTTCCTCACACCATGTGGGATGGGCCAGTATATACATTAAACTTCCTCACACCACAGGGGATGGGCCAGTATATACATTAAACTGCCTCACACCACGGGGGATGGGCCAGCATATACATTAAACTGCCTCACACCACGGGGGATGGGCCAGCATATACATTAAACATCCTCACACCATGTGGGATGTGCCAGTATACACATTAAACTTCCTCACACCACAGGGGATGGGCCTGTATATACATTAAACTGCCTCACACCACGGGGGATGGGCCAGCATATGCATTAAACTGCCTCACACCAAGGGGGATGGGCCAGTATATACATTAAACTGCCTCACACCACGGGGGATGGGCCAGTATATACATTAAACTGTCTCACACCATGGGAGATGGGCTAGTATATACATTAAACTGCCTCACAACCATGGAGGATTGGACCAGTATTTACATTAAACTGCCTCACACCATGGGGGTTGGGCCAGTATATACGTTAAACTGCCTGACAACACGGAGGATGGACCGGTATATACATTAAACTGCCTCACACCATGGGGGTTGGGCCAGTATATACGTTAAACTGCCTGACAACACGGAGGATGGACCAGTATATACGTTAAACTGCCTCACACCATGGGGGATGGGCCAGTATATACATTACACTGCAGCACACCACGGGGGATGGGCCGGTATATACATTCAACTGCCTCACGCCATGGGGGATGGGCCAGTATATACATTACACTGCAGCTCACCACGGGGGATGGGCCGGTATATACATTAAACTGCCTCACGCCATGGGGGATGGGCCAGTAAATACATTAAGCTGCCTCACACCATGGGGGATGGGCCGGTATATACATTAAACTGCCTCACACCATGGGGGATGGGCCAGTATATACATTATTCTGCCTCACAACCACGGGGGATGGGCCAGTATATACATTAAACTGCCTCACACCACGGAGGATGGACCAGTATATACATTACACTGCCTCACACCATGAGGGATGGGCCGGTATATACATTAAACTGCCTCACACCATGAGGGATGGGCCGGTATATATATTACACTGCCTCACACCATGAGGGATGGGCCGGTATATACATTAAACTGCCTCACACCATGAGGGATGGGCCGGTATATACATTACACTGCCTCACACCATGAGGGATGGGCCGGTATATACATTACACTGTCTCACACCACGGGGGATGGGCCAGTATATACATTAATCTGCCTCACACCATGGGGGATGGGCCAGTATATACATTAAACTGCCTCACACCACGGTGGATGGGCCGGTATATACATTAAAATGCCTCACATCACGGGAGATGGGCTGGTATATACATTAAACTGCCTCACATCACGGGGGATGGGCCAGTATATACATTAAACTGTCTCACACCACGGGGGATGGGCCAGTATATACATTAAACTGTCTCACACCATGGGGGATGGGCCGGTATACACATTAAACTGCCTCACACCATGGGGGATGGGCCAGTATATACGTCGAACTGCCTCACACCACGGGGGATGGGCCAGTATATGCATTAAACTGCCTCACACCATGGGGGCTCGACCGGTATATACGTTAAACTGCCTCACACCACGGGGGATGGGCCAGTATATACATTAAACTGCCTCACACCATGGGGGATGGGCCAGTATATACGTTAAACTACCTGACACCACGGAGGATGGGCCAGTATATACATTAAACTGCCTCACAACCACGGGGGATGGGCCAGTATATCCATTACACTGCCTCACACCACGGGGGATGGGCAGGTATATACATTACACTGCCTCACACCATGGGGGATGGGCCAGTATATACGTTAAACTACCTGACACCACGGAGGATGGGCCAGCATATACATTAAACTGACTCACACCACGGGGGATGGGCAGGTATATACATTACACTGCCTCACACCATAGGAGATGAACCGGTATATCCATTAAACTGCCTCACACCACGGGTGATGGGCCAGTATATACATTAAACTGCCTCACACCATGGGAGATGAACCGGTATATACATTACACTGCCTCACACCACGGGGCATGGGCCTGTATATACGTTAAACTGCCTCACACCATGGGGGATGGGCCGGTATATACATGACACTGCCTCACACCAGGGGGGATGGGCCAGTATATACATTAAACTGTCTCACACCACGGGGAATGGGCCAGTATATACATTAAACTGCCTCACACCACGGGGAATGGGCCGGTATATACGTTAAACTGCCTCACACCATGGGGGATGGACCGGTATTTACATTACACTGCCTCACAACCACGGGGGATGGGCCAGTATATACGTTAAACTGCCTCACTCCACGGGGGAGGGGCCAGTATATACATTACACTGCAGCACAACCACGGGGGATGGGCCAGTATATACATTACACTGCCTCACAACCACGGGGGCTGTGCCGGTATATACATTAAACTGCCTCACAACCACGGGCGATGGGCCAGTATATACATTAAACTGCCTCACACCATCGGAGATGAACCGGTATATACATTAAACTGCCTCACACAACGGGGGATGGGCCTGTATATACATTAAACTGCCTCACACCATGGGGGATGGCCAGTATATACATTACACTGCAGCACACCACGGGGGATGGGCCCGTATATACATTTAACTGCCTCACACCATGGGGGATGGGCCGGTATATACATTACACTGCCTCACACCAGGGGGGATGGCCAGTATATACATTGCACTGCAGCACACCATGGGAGATGAACCGGTATATACATTATAATAAATACTGCGGATGCTGGAAATCTGAAACAAAAACAAGAAATGCTGGAATCACTCAGCAGGTCTGGCAGCATCTGTGGAAAGAGAAGCAGAGTTAACATTTCGGGTCAGTGACCCTTCTTCGGAACTGACAAATATTAGAAAAGTCACAGATTATAAACAAGCGAGGTGGGGGTGGGGCAATAGATAACAAAGGAGAAGGTGCAGATTGGACCAGGCCACATAGCTGACCAAAAGGTCACGGAGCAAAGGCAAACAATATGTTAATGGTGTGTTGAAAGACAAAGCATTAGTACAGATTAGGTGTGAATATACTGAATATTGAACAGCAGCAACTGCAAACCTGAAGAAAAACAACCTGAAAAAAACAGTGGGTAAGCAAACTGAACAAACTAAGATGAAATGAAATAAATGCAAAAAAAGATTGTAAAAAATGCAAAAAGGAATGTAAAAAAAAAGGAAGAAAAAATAACTAAAAATGACTAAAAATGAAAGTAAAATGGGGGGCTGTCATGCTCTGAAATTATTGAACTCAATGTTCAGTCCGGCAGGCTGCAGTGTGCCTAATCGGTAGATGAGATGCTGTTCCTCGAGCTTGCGTTGATGTTCACTGGAACACTGCAGCAATCCCAGGACAGAGATGTGAGCATGAGAGCAGGGGGGAGTGTTGAAATGGCAAGCAACCGGAAGCTCAGGGTCCTGCTTGCGGACTGAGCGGAGATGTTCCGCAAAGTGGTCACCCAGTCTGCGCTTGGTCTCCCCAATGTAGAGGAGACCACACTGTGAGCAGCGATAACAGTATACTACATTGAAAGAAGTACAAGTAAATCGCTGCTTCACCTGAAAGGAGTGTTTGGGGCCTGGGATAGTGAGGAGAGAGGAGGTAAATGGGCAGGTATTACACCTCCTGCGATTGCAAGGGAAGGTGCCCTGGGACGGGGACGAGGTGGTGGGGGTAATGGAGGAGTGGACCAGGGTGTCACGGAGGGAACGATCCCTTCGGAATGCTGACAGGGGAAGGGAGGGGAAGATGCGACTGGTAGTGGCATCACGCTGGAGGTGGCGAAAATGGCGGAGGATGATCCTTTGGATATGGAGGCTGGTGGGATGAAAAGTGAGGACAAGGGGAACCCTGTCACGGTTCTGGGAGGGAGGGGAAGGGGTGAGGGTAGAGGTGCGGGGAATGGGTCGGACACGGTTGAGGGCCCTGTCAACCACAGTGGGGGGCAATCCTCGGTTGAGGAAAAAGGAGGTCATATCAGAAGCACCGTCATGGAAGGTAGCATCATCAGAGCAGATGCGTCGGAGACGGAGAAACTGGGAGAATGGAATGGAGTCCTTACAGGAGGTAGGGTGTGAAGAAGTGTAGTCGAGGTAGCTGTGGGAGTCAGTGGGCTTATAATGGATATTGGTAGACAACCTATCCCCAGAGATGGAGACAGAGAAGTCGAGGAAGGGAAGGGAAGCGTCAGAGATGGACCATGTAAAGGTGAGAGAAGGGTGGAAATTGGAAGCAAAGTTGATAAAGTTTTCTAGTTCGGGGCGGGAGCAGGAAACGGCACCGATACAGTCATCAATGTACCGGAAAAAGAGTTGGGGGAGGGGGCCTGAGTAGGACTGGAACAAAGAATGTTCGACATATCCCACAAAAAGACAGGCATAACTAGGACCCATGCGGGTACCCATAGCGACACCTTTTACTTGAAGGAAATGCATGGAGTTGAAGGAGAAGTTGTTCAATGTGAGAACAAGTTCAGCCAGGCGGAGGAGGGTGGTGGTGGATGGGGACTGGTTGGGCCTCTGTTCCAGGAAGAAGTGGAGAGCCCTCAAACCATCCTGGTGGGGGATGGAGGTGTAGAGCGATTGGACGTCCATAGTGAAGAGGAGGCAGTTGGGACCAGGAAACTGGAAATTGTCAAAATGACGTAGGGCGTCAGAAGAGTCACGGATGTAGGTGGGAAGAGACTGGACCAGCGGAGAAAAGATAGAGTCTAGATAGGAAGAAATAAGTTCAGTGGGGCAGGAGCAGGCTGACACAATGGGTCTGCCGGGACAGTCCCGTTTGTGGATTTTGGGAAGGAGGTAGAAGCGTGCTGTCCGGGGTTGCGGGACTATGAGGTTGGAAGCTGTAGAGGGAAGATCTCCAAAGGAGATGAGGTCAGTGACAGTCCTTTGGACGGTGGCTTGATGTTCGGTGGTGGGGTCATGGTCCAGAGGGAGGTATATACATTAAACTGCCTCACACCACGGGGCATGGGCCTGTATATACATTAAACTGCCTCACACCACGGGGGATGGGCCAGTATATACATTAAAATGCCTCACATCACGGGAGATGGGCTAGTATATACATTAAACTGCCTGACACCACGGAGGATGGGCCAGTATATCCATTAAACTGCCTCACACCACGGGAGATGCGCCGGTATATACATTAAACTGCCTCACAACTGGGGGGATGGGCCAGTATATACGTTAAACTGCCTCACACCACGGGGAATTAGCTGGTGTATCGGTTAAACTGCCTCACACCACGGGGGATGGGCCCGTATATACATTACACTGCCTCACACCAGGGGGGATGGCCAGTATATACATTACACTGCAGCACACCATGGGGGATGGGCCGGTATATACATTAAACAGCCTCACACCACGGGGGATGGGCCAGTATATACATTAAAATGCCTCACATCACGGGAGATGGGCTAGTATATACATTAAACTGCCTCACACCATGGGGGATGGGCCAGTATATACATTAAACTGCCTCACACCATGGGGGATGGGCTAGTATATACATTAAACTGCCTCACAACCACGGGGGATGGGCCAGTATATACATTACACTGCCTCACAACCACGGGGGCTGTGCCAGTATATACATTACACTGCCTCACAACACGGGGGATGGGCAAGTATATACGTTAAACTGCCTCACTCCACGGAGGATGGGCCCGTATATACATTAAACTGCCTCGCAACCACGGGGGATGGGCCCGTATATACATTACACTGCCTCACACCACGGGAGATGGGCCGGTATATACATTACACTGCCTCACACCAGGGGGCATGGGCCAGTATATACATTACACTGCAGCACACCACGGGGGATGGGCCGCTATATACATTAAACTGCCTCACACCATGGGAGATGAACTGGTATATACATTAAAGTGCCTCACACCACAGGGGATGGGCCAATATATACATTAAAATGCCTCACATCACGGAAGATGGGCGAGTATATACATTAAACTGCCTCACACCATGGGGGATGGGCCAGTATATACATTAAACTGCCTCACACCACGGGGGATGTGCCAGTATATACGTCAAACTGCCTCACACCACGGGGGTGGGCCAGTATATACATTAAACTGCCTCACACCATGGGGGATGGGCCAGTAGATACGTTAAACTGCCTCACTCCACGGGGGATGGGCCAGTATATACATTACACTGCCTCACACCACGGGGGATGGGCCAGTACATACATTAAACTGCCTCACACCACGGGGGATGCGCCGGTATATACATTAAACTGCCTCACACCATGGGGGATGGGCCAGTATATACATTAAACTGCCTCACCACGGGGGATGGGCCGGTAGAAACATTACACTGCCTCACACCAGGGGGGATGGGCCAGTATATACATTAAACTGCCTCACACTTTGGGGATGGGCCTGTATATACATTAAACTGCCTCACACCACAGGGGATGGAGCGGTAGATACATTAAACTGTCTCACACATTGGGGATGGGCCAGTATATACATTACACTGCCTCACACCACGGGGGATGGGCCAGTATATACATTACACTGCCTCACACCATGGGGGATGGGCCAGTATATACATTACACTGCCACACACCACGGGAGATGGGCCGGTATATACATTAAACTGCCTCACACCGCGGGGGATGGGCCGGTATATACATTACACTGCCTCACACCATGGGGGATGGGCCAGTATATACATTACACTGCCTCACACCACGGGAGATGGGCCGGTATATACATTAAACTGCCTCACACCGCGGGAGATGGGCCGGTATATACATTACACTGCCTCACACCGCGGGGGATGGGCCGGTATATACATTACACTGCCTCACACCGCGGGGGATGGGCCGGTATATACATTACACTGCCTCACACCATGGGGGATGGGCCAGAATATACATTACACTGCCTCACACCATGGGGGATGGGCCAGTATATACATTACACTGCCACACACCACGGGAGATGGGCTAGTATATACATTAAACTGCCTCACACATTGGGGATGGGCCTGTATATACATTAAACTGCCTCACACCACGGGGGATGGGCCAGTATATACATTAAACTGCCTCACACATTGGGGATGGGCCTGTATATACATTAAACTGCCACACACCACGGGAGATGGGCTCATATATACATTAAACTGCCTCACACCAGGGGGGATGGGCGAGTATATACATTAAACTGCCTCACACATTGGGGATGGGCCTGTATATACATTAAACTGCCTCACACCACGGGGGATGGGCCAGTATATACATTAAACTGTCTCACACATTGGGGATGGGCCGGTAGATACATTAAACTGCCTCACACCACGGGGGATGGGCCTGTATATACATTAAACTGCCTCACACCACGGGGGATGTGTCAGTATATACATTAAACTGCCTCACACCACGGGGGATGGGCCAGTATATACATTAAACTGCCTCACACATTGGGGATGGGCCAGTATATACATTAAACTGCCTCACAGCACGGGGGATGGGCCTGTATATGCATTAAACTGCCTCACACATTGGGGATGGGCCAGTATATACATTAAACTGCCTCACACCACGGGGGATGTGCCAGTATATACATTAAACTGCCTCACACATTGGGGATGGGCCAGTATATGCATTAAACGGCCTCAAACCACGGGGGATGGGCCAGTATATGCATTAAACTGCCTCACACCGCGGGGGATGGGCCGGTAGATACATTAAACTGCCTCACACATTGGGGATGGGCCGGTGTATACATTAAACTGCCTCACATCACGGGGGATGGGACAGTATATACATTAAACTGCCTCACACATTGGGGATGGGCCAGTATATACACTAAACTGCCTCACACCACGGGGGATGGGCCGGTATATACATTAAACTGCCTGACACATTGGGGATGGGCCGGTGTATACATTAAACTGCCTCACACCACGGGGGATGGGCCAGTATATACATTAAACTGCCTCACACCACGGGGGATGGGCCAGTATATACATTAAACTGCCTCACACCACGCGGGATGGGCCAGTATATGCATTAAACTGCCTCACACCATGGGGGATGGGCCAGTATATACGTTAAACTGCCTCACACCACGGGGGATGGGCTGGTATATACATTAAACTGCCGAACACATTGAGGTTGGGCCAGTATATACATTACACTGCCTCACACCATGGGGGATGGGCCGGTAGATACATTAAACTGCCTCACACCACGGGAGATGGGCCTGTATATACATTACACTGCCTCACACCACCGGGGATGGGCCGGTATATACATTACACTGCCTCACACCACGGGGGAGGGGCCAGTATATACATTAAACTGCCTCACACCACGCGGGATGGGCCAATATATGCATTAAACTGCCTCACACCACGGGGGATGGGCCAGTATATACGTTAAACTGCCTCACACCACGGGGGATGGGCTGGTATATACATTAAACTGCCGAACACATTGAGGTTGGGCCAGTATATACATTACACTGCCTCACACCATGGGGGATGGGCCGGTAGATTTTTTTTTTTTTTTTTTTTTTTTTATTTCCAAAATATACTTTATTCATAAAAATCTGTAAAAATTACATTGCCAAACAGTTTCCAAACAGCACCAAAAAATACAAACATTGCAAGGGAGATCAGTTTCCTTCAATACTGTCATGAGTTTCTTCCCAACCCTTCCGTTTCTCAATTGTCATGTCAATTACAGTTTTACATTTACAGCAATTCAGAATATTAACGATACAGTTCGAGGGGTTTCCCATGGATCCAGCCCCTCAGTCTAGCTTGGTGGGGGAACCTTACACTGTGGTCTTTCCCCATTGAGCCTTTGCTGCGGCTGCCCCAAGCTTTAGTGCGTCCCTCAGCACGTAGTCCTGGACCTTGGAATGTGCCAGTCTGCAACATTCGGTGGTGGACAACTCTTTGCGCTGGAAGACCAGCAAGTTTCGGGCAGACCAAAGGGCGTCTTTCACCGAATTGATAGTCCTCCAGCAGCAGTTGATGTTTGTCTCGGTGTGCGTCCCTGGGAACAGCCCGTAGAGCACAGACTCCTGTGTTACAGAGCTGCTTGGGATGAACCTTGACAAAAACCACTGCATCTCTTTCCACACCTGCTTTGCAAAGGCACATTCCAGGAGGAGGTGGGCGACCGTCTCTTCCCCACCACAGCCAACGCGGGGGCACTGTGCGGAGGGGGCGAGACTTCGGGTGTGCATGAAGGATCTGACGGGGAGGGCCCTTCTCACCACCAGCCAAGCTACGTCTTGGTGCTTGTTTGAAAGTTCTGGTGATGAGGCATTCCGCCAAATGACTTTGACGGTCTGCTCGGGGAACCATCCGACAGGATCCACCGTTTCCTTTTCCCGTAGGGCCTTGAGGACATTCCGTGCAGACCACTGCCTGATGGACCGGTGGTCAAAGGTGTTTTTCCGCAGAAACTGCTCCACGAAGGATAGGTGGTACGGCACGTCCCAACTGCACGGAGCGTTCCGCGGCAATGTGACCAGGCCCATCCTTCGCAACACCGGGGACAGATAGAACCTCAGCACGTAGTGACACTTGGAGTTTGCGTACTGGGGATCTACACATAGCTTGATGCAGCCGCACACGAAGGTGGTCATCAGGATGAGGGCCACGTTGGGTACATTTTTCCCGCCCATGTCCAGAGATTTGAACATCGTGTCCCTCCGGACCCGGTCCATTTTAGATCCCCAGACGAAGCGGAAGATGGGCCGGTAGATACATTAAACTGCCTCACACCACGGGAGATGGGCCTGTATATACATTACACTGCCTCACACCACCGGGGATGGGCCGGTATACACATTACACTGCCTCACACCACCGGGGATGGGCCAGTATATACATTACACTGCCTCACACCACCGGGGATGGGCCGGTATATACATTAAACTGTCTCACACCACGGGGGATGGGCCTGTATATACATTAAACTGCCTCACACATTGTGGATGGGCCGGTATATACATTACACTGCCTCACACCACCGGGGATGGGCCAGTATATACATTACACTGCCTCACACCACCGGGGATGGGCCGGTATATACATTACACTGCCTCACACCACGGGGGATGGGCCAGTATATACATTAAACTGCCTCACACCTCGGGGGATGGGACAGTATTTACATCTGTTGTCTGTACATATTTCTACACGAAGTCCACCCTCTGTTGTCTGGACATGATTCTACACCCGGCTCACCCTCTGTTGTCTGTACATGGTTCTACACCCCGCTCACCCTCTGATGCCTGTACATGGTATAACACCAAGTCCAGGCTCTGTTGTCTCTACATGATTCTACACCTGCCTCACCCTCTGTTGTCTGTACATGTTTCTACACCCAGACCACACATGGTTTTTCAGCAATTCCACCTCTGTTGTCTGTACATGGTTCTACACCCGGCTCACACTATGTTGTCTGTACATGGTTCAGCACCAAGTCTACCGTCTGTTGTCTGTACACGATTCTACACCCGGCTCACCCTCTGTTGTCTGTACATGATTCTACACACTGCTCACCCTCTGTTGTCTGTACATGATTCAGCACCCGGCTCACCCTCTGTTGTCTGTACATGATTCAGCACCAGGTCCACCCTCTGTTGTCTGTACATGATTCTACAGCCGGCTCACCCTCTGTTGTCTGTACATGATTCTACAGCCGGCTCACCCTCTGTTGTCTGTACATGATTCTACACCCGGCTCACCCTCTGTTGTCTGTACATGGTTCGACACCCGGCTCACCCACTGTTGTCTGCACATCATTCTACACCCTGCTCGCCCTCTGTTGTGTGGAGATGATTCTACACCCACCTCGCCCTCTGTTGTCTGTACATGATTCGACACCCGGCTCACCCTCTGTTGTCTGTCCATGATTCTTCACCCTGCTCGCCCTCTGTTGTCTGTACATCATTCTACACCCGGCACGCCCGCTGTTGTCTGTACTTGGTTCAACAACCTTTTCACCCTCAGTTGTCTGAACTTGGTTCAACAACCAGTTCACCCTCTGTTGCCTGTATATGGTTCCACACCCTGTTCACCATCTGCTATCTGCTCATGGTTCTACACCCAGCTCACTCTCTGTTGCCTGTCTGTGGTTATAGAACCAGCTCACCCTTCCTTGTCTGTACATGATGCTAGACCAACTCCACCCACTGTTGCCTGTACATGCTTCCACCCCTTGCTCACCCTCTGTTGTCTGTACATGGTTCTGCAAGCTGCACAACCCTCCAATGACTGCACGTGGTTCTACACCCAGCTCACCCACTGCTGTCTGAACTTGGTTCAACAACCTGCTCACCCTCTGTTGCCTGTACATGGTTCTACACCCAGCTCGCCCTCCGTTGTCTGTCCATGATTCTACACCCGGCTCACCCTCTGCTGTCACAATATGGTTCTGTAGCTGGCTCACCCTCTATTGTCTGCACATGGTTCGACCCCCTGCTCACCCTCTGTTGTCTGTACATGGTTCTACAACCTGCACAACCCTCCAATGTCTGCATGTGGTTCTACACCCGGCTCACCCTCTGTTGTCTCTACTTGGTTCAACAACCTGTTCACCCTCCGTTGTCTGTACATGGTTCTACACCCTGCTCGCCCTCTGTTGGGTGTACATGGTTCTACACCCTGCTCGCCCTCTGTTGTCTGTACATGGTTCTACGCCCAGCTCGCCCTCTGTTGTCTGTACATGATTCTACAACCTGCACAACCCGCTGTTTTCTGTACTTGGTTCAACAACCTGTTCACCCTCTGCTGTCAGAACTTGGTTTGACCCCCTGCTCAAACTCTGTTGCCTGTACATGGTTCAAGAACCTGCACAACCCTGCAATGTCTGCACGTGGGTCTACACCCGGCTTACCCTCTGTTGTCTGTACTTGTTTCAACAACCTGTATAACCCTCTGTTGTCTGTACATGGTTCTACAACCTGCACAACCCTCCAATGTCTGCACATGATTCTACACCCTGTTCGACCTCTGTTGTCTGTATATGATTCTACAGCCCGCTCACCCTCTGTTGTCTGTACATGGTTCTACACCCAGCTCACCCTCTGTTGTCTGTACATGGTTCTACACCCAGCTCACCCTCTGTTGTCTGTACATGGTTCTGCACCCGGCTCACCCTCTGTTGTCTGTCCATGGTTCAGCACCAAGTCCACCCTCTGTTGTCTGTCCATGATTCTACACCCGGCTCACCCTCTGTTGTCTGTACATGATTCAGCACCCGGCTCACCCTCTGTTGTCTGTACATGATTCAGCACCAGGTCCACCCTCTGTTGTCTGTACATGATTCTACAGCCGGCTCACCCTCTGTTGTCTGTACATGATTCTACAGCCGGCTCACCCTCTGTTGTCTGTACATGATTCTACACCCGGCTCACCCTCTGTTGTCTGTACATGGTTCGACACCCGGCTCACCCACTGTTGTCTGCACATCATTCTACACCCTGCTCGCCCTCTGTTGTGTGGAGATGATTCTACACCCACCTCGCCCTCTGTTGTCTGTACATGATTCGACACCCGGCTCACCCTCTGTTGTCTGTCCATGATTCTTCACCCTGCTCGCCCTCTGTTGTCTGTACATCATTCTACACCCGGCACGCCCGCTGTTGTCTGTACTTGGTTCAACAACCTTTTCACCCTCAGTTGTCTGAACTTGGTTCAACAACCTTTTCACCCTCAGTTGTCTGAACTTGGTTCAACAACCAGTTCACCCTCTGTTGCCTGTATATGGTTCCACACCCTGTTCACCATCTGCTATCTGCTCATGGTTCTACACCCAGCTCACTCTCTGTTGCCTGTCTGTGGTTATAGAACCAGCTCACCCTTCCTTGTCTGTACATGATGCTAGACCAACTCCACCCACTGTTGCCTGTACATGCTTCCACCCCTTGCTCACCCTCTGTTGTCTGTACATGGTTCTGCAAGCTGCACAACCCTCCAATGACTGCACGTGGTTCGACACCCAGCTCACCCTCTGCTGTCTGAACTTGGTTCAACAACCTGCTCACCCTCTGTTGCCTGTACATGGTTCTACACCCAGCTCGCCCTCCGTTGTCTGTCCATGATTCTACACCCGGCTCACCCTCTGCTGTCACAATATGGTTCTGTAGCTGGCTCACCCTCTATTGTCTGCACATGGTTCGACCCCCTGCTCACCCTCTGTTGTCTGTACATGGTTCTACAACCTGCACAACCCTCCAATGTCTGCATGTGGTTCTACACCCGGCTCACCCTCTGTTGTCTCTACTTGGTTCAACAACCTGTTCACCCTCCGTTGTCTGTACATGGTTCTACACCCTGCTCGCCCTCTGTTGGGTGTACATGGTTCTACACCCTGCTCGCCCTCTGTTGTCTGTACATGGTTCTACGCCCAGCTCGCCCTCTGTTGTCTGTACATGATTCTACAACCTGCACAACCCGCTGTTTTCTGTACTTGGTTCAACAACCTGTTCACCCTCTGCTGTCAGAACTTGGTTTGACCCCCTGCT
The DNA here is from genome assembly GCF_036365525.1 of Heterodontus francisci. Classification (NCBI taxonomy): domain Eukaryota; kingdom Metazoa; phylum Chordata; class Chondrichthyes; order Heterodontiformes; family Heterodontidae; genus Heterodontus; species Heterodontus francisci. The sequence continues at coordinate 4,290,926 of NC_090400.1, read as the reverse complement.
CAAACTCTGTTGCCTGTACATGGTTCAACAACCTGCACAACCCTGCAATGTCTGCACGTGGGTCTACACCCGGCTTACCCTCTGTTGTCTGTACTTGTTTCAACAACCTGTATAACCCTCTGTTGTCTGTACATGGTTCTACAACCTGCACAACCCTCCAATGTCTGCACATGATTCTACACCCTGTTCGACCTCTGTTGTCTGTATATGATTCTACAGCCCGCTCACCCTCTGTTGTCTGTACATGGTTCTACACCCAGCTCACCCTCTGTTGTCTGTACATGGTTCTACACCCAGCTCACCCTCTGTTGTCTGTACATGGTTCTGCACCCGGCTCACCCTCTGTTGTCTGTCCATGGTTCAGCACCAAGTCCACCCTCTGTTGTCTGTCCATGATTCTACACCCGGCTCACCTACTGTTGTCTGTACATGGTTCTACACCCGGCTCACCCTCTGTTGTCAGTACATGATTACACAGCCTGCTCGCGCTCTGATGTCTGTACATGATTCTACACCCTCTCACCCTCTATTGTCGGCGCATGATTCTGCACCCTGCTCGCCATTTGTTGTCTGTACATGATTCTACACCCTGCTCGCCCTCTGTTGTCTGTATATGATTCTACACCCTCTCACCCTCCATTGTCTGCACATGGTATGACCGCCTGCTCACCCTCTGTTGTCTGTACATTGCTCCACAACCGACACAATCCTTCATTGTCCGCACGTGATTCTACACCCGGCTCACCCTCTGTTGTCTGTATATGGTTCTACACCCTCTCACCCACTGTTGTTTGTACATGGTTCTACAAGCAGCTCAACCTCGGTTGTCGCTACATGGATCTACACCAGGCTCACCCTCTGTTGTCTGTACATGATTCTACACCCGGCTCACCCTCTGTTGTCTGTACATGGTTCTACACCCGGATCACCCTCTGTTGTCTGTACAAGGTTCTACAAGCAGCTCACTCTCTGTTGTCTCAACATGGTTCAGCACCAAGTCCACGCTCTGTTGTCTGGACATGATTCTACACCCGGCTCACCCTCTGTTGTCTGTACATGGTTCTACAACCGGCTCACCCTCTGTTGTCAGTCCATGGTTCAGCACCAAGTCCACCCTCTGTTGTCTGCCCATGATTCTACACCCGGCTCACCCTCTGTTGACTGTACATGGTTCTACACCCGGCTCACCCTCTGTTGACTATACATGATTCTACTCCCTGCTCGCCCTCTGTTGTCTGGAGATGATTCTACAACCAGCTCACCCTTCCTTGTCTGTTCATGGTACGACCACCTGCTCACCTTCTGTTGTCTGTACATTGTTCTACAACCTGCACAACACTTCATTTTCTGCACGTGGTTCTACACCTGACTCACCCTCTGTTGTCTGCACATGGTTCTACACCAACTCCACCCACTGTTGCCTGGACATGCTTCCACCCCTTGCTCACCCTCTGTTTTCTGTACATGGTTCTAATCCTGGCTCACCCTCAGTTGTCTGTCCATGATTCTACACCCGGCTCGCCCTCTGTTGTCTGTACATGATTCTACAGCCGGATCACCCTCTGTTGTTTGTACATGATACCACACCCTGCTCGCCCTCTGTTGTCTGGAGATGATTCTACAACCAGCTCACCCTTCCTTGTCTGTTCATGGTTCTAGACCAACTCCACCCACTGTTTCCTGTACATGCTTCCACCCCTTGCTCACCCTCTGTTGTCTGTACTTGTTTCAACAACCTGTATAACCCTCTGTTGTCTGTACATGGTTCTCCAACCTGCACAACCCTCCAATGTCTGCACATGGTCCGACCGCCTGCTCACCCTCTGTTGTCTGCACATGATTCTACACCCTGCTCACCCTCTGTTGTCTGTCCATGGTTCTACACCCGGCTCACCCTCTGTTGTCTGTACATGGTTCTACACCCGTCTCACCCTCTGTTGTCTGTACATGGTTCTACACCCGGCTCACCCTCTGTTGTCTGTCCATGGTTCTACACCCGGCTTACACTCTGTTGTCTGTCCATGATTCTACACCCTCTCACCCTCTATTGTCGGCACATGATTCTACACCCTGCTCGCCCTCTGTTGTCAGTACATGATTCTACACCCTCTCACCCTCTATTGTCTGCACATGGTCCGACCGCCTGCTCACCCTCTGTTGTCTGCACATGATTCCACACCCTGCTCGCCTTCTGTTGTCTGTAAATGATTCTACACCCTCTCACCCTCCATTGTCTGCACATGGTACGACCGCCTGCTCACCCTCTGTTGTCCACACATTGTTTCACAACCTGCACAATCCTTCATTGTCTGCACGTGATTCTACACCCGGCTCACCCTCTGTTGTCTGTACATGGTTCTACAAGCGGCTCACCCTCTGTTGTCTGTCCATGGTTCAGCACCAAGTCCATCCTCTGTTGTCTGCACATGATTCTACACCCGGCTCACCCTCTGTTGACTGTACATGGTTCTACACCCGGCTCACCCTCTGTTGACTGTACATGGTTCTACACCCGGCTCACCCTCTGTTGACTGTACATAGTTCTGCACCCCGCTCACCCTCTGTTGTCTGTACATGATTCTACTCCCTGCTCGCCCTCTGTTGTCTGGCGATGACTCTACAACCAGCTCACCCTTCCTTGTCTGTTCATGGTACGACCGCCTGCTCACCTTCTGTTGTCTGTACATTGTTCTACAACCTGCACAACACTTCATTTTCTGCACGTGGTTCTACACCTGACTCACCCTCTGTTGTCTGCACATGGTTCTACACCAACTCCACCCACTGTTGCCTGTACATGCTTCCACCCCTTGCTCACCCTCTGTTTTCTGTACATGGTTCTAATCCTGGCTCACCCTCTCTTGTCTGTACATGATTCTACACCCGGCTCACCCTCAGTTGTCTGTACATGGTTCTACACCTGGCTCACCCTCTGTTGTCTGTACATGGTTCTACACCTGGCTCACCCTCTGTTGTCTGTACATGATTCTACACCTGGCTCACCCTCTGTTGTCTGTACATGATTCTACACCCGGCTCACCCTCAGTTGTCTGTACATGGTTCTACACCTGGCTCACCCTCTCTTGTCTGTACATGATTCTACACCCGGCTCGCCCTCTGTTGTCTGTACATGATTCTACACCCGGATCACCCTCTGTTGTCTGTCCATGGTTATACACCCGGCTCACCCTCTGTTGTCTGTACATGGTTCTACACCCGTCTCACCCTCTGTTGTCTGGAGATGATTCTACAACCAGCTCACCCTTCCTTGTCTGTTCATGGTTCTAGACCAACGCCACCCACTGTTGCCTGTGCATGCTTCCACCCCTTGCTCTCCCTCTGTTGTCTGTACATGGTTCCACACCCAGCTCACCCTCTGTTGTCTGTACATGATTCTACACCTGGCACACCCGCTGTTGTCTGTACTTGGTTCAACAACCTCTTCACCCTCTGTTGCCTGTACATGATTCTACACCCGGCTCACCCTCTGTTGGGTGTACATGAATCTACACCCTGCTTGCCCTCTGTTGTCTGTACATGATTCAACACCTCGCTCACCCTCTGTTGGGTGTACATGATTCTACACCCGGCTCACCCTCTGTTGTCTGTACATGGTTCAGCACCAAGTCCACCCTCTGTTGTCTGTCCATGGTTCAGCACCACGTCCACACTCTGTTGTCTGTACATGATTCTACACCCGGCTCACCCTCTGTTGTCTGCATATGGTTCAACATGAAGTCCACCCTCTGTTGTCTGTACATGATTCTACACCCGGCTCATCCTCTGTTGACTGTACATGGTTCTACACCCGGCTCAACCTCTGTTGTCTTTACATGATTCTACACCCTCTCACCCTCCATTGTCTGCACATGGTACAACCGCCTGCTCACCCTCCGTTGTCTGTACATTGTTCCACAACCTGCACAATCCTTCATTGTCTGCACGTGATTTTACACCCGGCTCACCCGCTGTTGTCTGTACATGGTTCAACACCAAGACCACCCTCTGTTGTCTGTACATGATTCTACACCCGGCTCACCCTCTGTTGTCTGTACATGGTTCAGCACCAAGTCCACACTCTGTTGTCTGTACATGATTCTACACCTGGCTCACCCTCTGTTGTCTGCATATGGTTCAACATGAGGTCCACCCTCTGTTGTCTGTACATGATTCTACACCTGGCTCACCCTCTGTTGTCTGTACATGATTCTACACCCGGCTCATCCTCTGTTGACTGTACATGGTTCTACACCCGGCTCAACCTCTGTTGTCTTTACATGATTCTACACCTGGCTCACCCTCGGTTGGAGGTATGTGAATCTACACCCGGCTCACCCTCTGTTGGGTGTACATGAATCTACACCCTGCTCGCCCTCTGTTGTCTGTACATGATTCTACACCTGGCTCACCCTTTGTTGGGTGTACATGGTTCTACACACTGCTCGCCTTCTGTTGTCTGTCCATGGTTCTACACCCGGCTCACCCTCTGTTGGGTGTACATGATTCTACACCCGGCTCACCCTCTGATGGGTGTACATGATTCTACACCCGGCTCACCCACTGTTGTCTGTACATGGTTCCACAACCTGCCCAACCCGCTGTTGTCTGTACTTAGTTCAACAACCTGTTCACCCTCTGTTGTCTGTACATGGTTCTACACCCACTCACCCACTGTTGTCTGGACATGGTTCTACAACCTGCACAACCCGCTGTAGTCTGGACTTAGTTCAACAACCTGCTCACCCTCCGTTGTCTGTACATGGTTCAGCACCAAGTCCACCCTCTGTTGTCTGTGCACGATTCTACACCCTCTCACCCTCTGTTGTCTGTACATGATTCTACACCCGGCTCACCCTCTGTTGTCTGTACATGGTTCAGCACCAAGTCCACCCTCTGTTGTCTGTACACGATTCTACACCCGGCTCACCCTCTGTTGTCTGTACACGATTCTACACCCGGCTCACACTCTCTTGTCTGCACATGGTTCAACCCCTGCTCACCCTCTGTTGTCTGTACATGGTTCTACAACCTGTTCACTCTCTGTTGTCTGGACTTGGTTCAACAACCTGTTCACCCTCTGTTATCTGCTCATTATTCTACACCCAGCTCACCCTCTGCTGTCACAATCTGGTTCTGCAGCTGGCTCACCCTCTATTGTCTGCACATGGTTCGACCCCCTGCTCACCCTCTATTGTCTGCACATGGTTTGACCCCCAGCTCACCCTCTGTTGTCTGGACATGGTTCTACACCCACTCACCCTCTGTTGTCTGTCCATGATTCTAAACCCGGCTCACCCTCTTTTATCTGTGCATGGTTCTACACCCACTCACCCTCTGTTGTCTGCCCATGATTCTATACCCTCTCACCCTCTATTGTCGGCACATGACTCTACACCCTGCTCGCCCTCTGTTGTCTGCACATGGTCCGACCGCCTGCTCACCCTCTGTGGTCTGCACATGATTCTACACCCTGCTCGCCCTCTGTTGTCTGTAAATGATTCTACACCCTCTCACCCTCCATTGTCTGCACATGGTACAACCGCCTGCTCACCCACTGTTGTCTGTACATGGTTCCACAACCTGCACAACCCGCTGTTGTCTGTACTTAGTTCAACAACCTGTTCACCCTCTGTTGTCTGTACATGGTTCTACACCCTCTCACCCACTGTTGTCTGTACATGGTTCTACAACCTGCACAACCCGCTATTGTCTGGACTTAGTTCAACAACCTGTTCACCCTCTGTTGTCTGTGCACGATTCTACACCTTCTCACCCTCTGTTGTCTGTACATGATTCTACACCCGGCTCACCCTCTGTTGTCTGTACATGGTTCAGCACCAAGTCCACCCTCTGTTGTCTGTACACGATTCTACACCCGGTTCACCCTCTGTTGTCTGTACAGGATTCTACACCCCGCTCACCCTCTGTTGTCTGTACATGATTCAGCACCAAGTCCACCCTCTGTTGTCTGTACACGATTCTACACCCGGCTCACCCTCTGTTGTCCGTATATGATTCTACACCCGGCTCACCCTCTGTTGTCTGGACATGTTTCTACACCCGGCTCACTCTCTGTTGTCTGTACATGGTTCTGCACCCACTCACCCTCCATTGTCTGCACATGGTACGACCGCCTGCTCATCCTCTGTTGTCTGTACATTGTTCCACAACCTTCACAATCCTTCATTGTCTGCACGTGATTCTACACCCGGCTCACCCTCTGTTGTCTGTACATGGTTCTACACCCTCTCACCCACTGTTGTCTGTACATGGTTCTACAACCTGCACAACCCGCTGTTGTCTGGACTTAGTTCAACAACCTGCTCACCCTCCGTTGTCTGTACATGATTCAGCACCAAGTCCACCCTCTGTTGTCTGTACACGATTCGACACCCGGCTCACCCTCTGTTGTCTGTACATGATTCTACACCCGGCTCACCCTCTGTTGTCTGTACATGTTTCTGCACCCGGCTCTCCCTCTGTTGTCAGTACATGATTCTTCACCCTGCTCGCCCTCTGTTGTCTGTACTTGGTTCAACAACCTGTTCACCCTCCGTTGTCTGAAATTGGTTCAACAACCAGCTCACCCTCTGTTGCCTGCACATGGTTCTACACCCAGCTAGCCATCTGTTGTCTGCACTTGGTTCTACAAGCTGCACAACCTGCTGCTCTCTGCACTTGGTTCAACAACCTGTTCACCCTCTGTTGTCAGAACATGGTTCAACAACCAGCTCACCCTCTGTTACCTGTACATGGTTCTACACCCAGATCGCCCTCTGTTGCCTGTACATGATTCTACACCCGGCTCACCCTCTGCTGTCACAATATGGTTCTGTTGCTGGCTCACCCTCTATTGTCTGCACATGGTTCGACCCCCTGCGCACCCTCTGTTGTCTGTACATGGTTCTACAACCTGCACAACCCTCCAATGTCTGCATGTGGTTCTGCACCCGGCTCACCCTCTGTTGTCTGTACTTGGTTCAACAACCTGTTCACCCTCTGTTGTCTGTACTTGGTTCGACAACCTGTTCACGCTCTGTTGTCTGTACATGGTTCTACACCCTGTTCACCACCTGTTATCTGCTCATGGTTCCACACCCAGCACACTCTCTGTTACCTGTCCGTGGTTCGACAACCAGCTCACCCTTCCTTGTCTGTACATGGTTCTAGACCAACTCCACCCACTGTTGCCTGTACATGCCTCCACTCCTTGCTCATCCTCTGTTGTTTGTACATGGTTCTACAAGCAGCTCAACCTCTGTTGTCGCTACATGGTTCTACACCAGGCTCACCCTCTGTTGTCTGTACAGGATTCTACACCCGGCTCACCCTCTGTTGTCTGTACATGTTTCTACACCCGGCTCTCCCTCTGTTGTCAGTACATGATTCTTCACCCTGCTCGTCCTCTGTTGTCTGTACATCATTCTACACCCGGCACGCCCGCTGTTGTCTGTACTTGGTTCAACAGCCTTTTCACCCTCTGTTGTCTGAACTTGTTGCAACAACCAGTTCACCCTCTGTTGCCTGTATATGGTTCTACACCCTGTTCACCGTCTGTTATCTGCTCATGGTTCTACACCCAGCTCACTCTCTGTTGCCTGTCCGTGGTTATAGAACAAGCTCACCCTTCCTTGTCTGTACATGGTTCTCGACCAACTCCACCTACTGTTGCCTGTACATGCTTCCACCCCTTGTTCACCCTCTGTTGTCTGTACATGGTTCTACACCCTCTCTCCCTCCATTGTCTGCACATGGTACGAGTGCCTGCTCACCCTCTGTTGTCTGTACATTGTTCCACAACCTGCACAATCCTTCATTGTCTGCACGTGATTCTACACCCGGCTCACCCTCTGTTGTCTGTACATGGTTCTACACCCTCTCACCCACTGTTGTCTGTACATGGTTCTACAACCTGCACAACCCGCTGTTGTCTGGACTTAGTTCAACAACCTGCTCACCTTCCGTTGTCTGTACATGGTTCAGCACCAAGTCCACCCTCTGTTGTCTGTACACGATTCTACACCCTTTTCACCCTCTGTTGTCTGTACATGATTCTACACCCCGCTCACCCTCTGTTGCCTGTACATGATTCAGCACCAAGTCCACCCTCTGTTGTCTGTACACGATTCTACACCCGGCTCACCCTCTGTTGTCTTTACATGATTCTACACCCGGCTCACCCTCTGTGGTCTGTACATGTTTCTGCACCCGGCTCACCCTCTGTTGTCTGTACATCATTCCACACCCGGCACGCCCTCTGTTGTCTGTACTTGGTTCAACAACCATTTCACCCTCTGTTGTCTGAACTTGTTTCAACAACCAGTTCACCCTCTGTTGCCTGTACATGGTTCTACACCCAGCTCGCCCTCTGTTGTCTGTACATGATTCTACACCCGGCTCACCCTCTGCTGTCACAATATGGTTCTGTTGCTGGCTCACCCTCTATTGTCTGCACATGGTTCGACCCCCTGCGCACCCTCTGTTGTCTGCACATGGTTCTACAACCTGCACAACCCTCCAATGTCTGCATGTGGTTCTACACCCGGCTCACCCTCTGTTGTCTGTACTTGGTTCAACAACCTGTTCACCCTCCGTTGTCTGTACTTGGTTCGACAACCTGTTCACGCTCTGTTGTCTGTACATGGTTCTACACCCTGTTCACCACCTGTTATCTGCTCATGGTTCCACACCCAGCACACTCTCTGTTGCCTGTCCGTGGTTCGACAACCAGCTCACCCTTCCTTGTCTGTACATGGTTCTAGACCAACTCCACCCACTGTTGCCTGTACATGCCTCCACTCCTTGCTCATCCTCTGTTGTTTGTACATGGTTCTACAAGCAGCTCAACCTCTGTTGTCGCTACATGGTTCTACACCAGGCTCACCCTCTGTTGTCTGTACAGGATTCTACACCCGGCTCACCCTCTGTTGTCTGTACATGTTTCTACACCCGGCTCTCCCTCTGTTGTCAGTACATGATTCTTCACCCTGCTCGCCCTCTGTTGTTTGTACATGGTTCAACAAGCAGCTCACTCTCTGTTGTCTCTACATGGTTCAGCACCAAGTCCACGCTCTATTGTCTGTACCTGATTCTACACCCGGATCACCCTCTGTTGTCTGTACATGGTTCTACACCAATTCCACCCCTGTTGTCTGTACATGGTTCTACACCCGCCTCGCCCTCTGTTGTCTGTACATGATACTACACCCTCTCACCCTCTATTGTCTGCACATGGTACGACCGCCTGCTCACCCTCTGTTGTCTGTACATTTTTTTTACAACCTGCACAACACTTCATTGTCTGCACGTGGTTCTGCACCAACTCCACCCACAGTTGCCTGTACATGCTTCCACCCCTTGCTCACCCTCTGTTTTCTGTACATGGTTCTAATCCCGGCTCACCCTCTGTTGTCTGGACATGATTCCACACCTGGCTCATCCTCTGTTGTCTGTACATGGCTCAGCACCAAGTCCACCCTCTGTTGTTTGGACACGATTCTACACCCGGCTCACCCTCTGTTGTCTGTACATGATTCTACACCCCACTCACCCTCTGGTGTCTGGACATGGTTCAGCACCAAGTCCACCCTCTGTTGTCTGTACATGGTTCTAAGCCCGGCTCACCCTTTGTTGTCTGTACATAATTCTACACCTGGCACACGCTCTGTTGTCTGTACACGATTCTGCACCCTGCTTGCCCTCTGTTGTCTGTACATGATTCTACAACCTGTACAACCCGCTGATGTCTGTACTTGGTTCAACAACCTGCTCACCCTCTGTAGTCTGTACTTGGTTCAACACCCTGTTCACCATCTGTTATCTGCTCATGGTTCGACAACCAGCTCACCCTCAGTTGCCTGTGCATTGTTCTACACCCAGCTCGCCCTCTGTTGTCTGTACATGATTCTACACCCGGCTCACCCTCTGCTGTCACAATATGGTTCTGCAGCTGGCTCACCCTCGACTGTCAGCAAATGGTTCGACCACCTGCTCACCCTCTATTGTCTGCACATGGTTCTTCAACCTGCACAACCCTCCAATGTCTGCATGTGGTTCGACACCCGGCTCACCCTCTGTTGTCTGTACTTGTTTCAACAACCTGTATAACCCTTTGTTGTCTGTACATGGTTCAGCACCAAGTCCACCCTCTGTTGTCTGTACATGGTTCTACACCCGGCTCACCCTCTGTTGTCAGTACATGATTCTACACCCTGCTCGCCCTCTGTTGTCTGTACATGATTCTACACCCGGCTCACCCTCTTTTGTCTGTACATGGTTCTACACCCTCTCACCCTCTATTGTCGGCACATGATTCTACACCCTGCTCGCCCTCTGTTGTCTGTACATGATTCTACACCCTCTCACCCTCCATTGTCTGCACATGGTACGACCGCCACTCACCCTCTGTTTTCTGGACATTGTTCCACAACCTGCACAATCCTTCATTGTCTGCACATGATTCTACACCAGGCTCACCCTCTGTTGTATGTACATGGTTCTATACCCTCTCACCCACTGTTGTCTGTCCATGGCTCTACAACCTGCACAACCCGCTGTTGTCTGTACATGGTTCTACACCCTCTCACCCACTGTTGTCTGTACATGGTTCTACAACCTGCACAACCCTCTGTTGTCTGGACTTAGTTCAACAGCTTGCTCACCCTCCGTTGTCTGTACATGGTTCAGCACCAAGTCCACCCTCTGTTGTCTGTACATGATTCTACACCCCGCTCGCCCTCTGTTGTCTGTACATGGTCCAGCACCAAGTCCACCCTCTGTTGGCTGGACACGATTCTGCACCCAGCTCACCCTCTGTTGTCAGTACATGATTCTACACCCCGCTCACCCTCTATTGCCTGTACATGATTCAGCACCAAGTCCACCCTCTGTTGTCTGTACACGATTCTACACCCGGCTCGCCCTCTGTTGTCTGAAAATGTTTCTACACCAGGCTCACCCTTTGTTGTCAGGACATGATTCTTCACCCTGCTCGCCCTCTGTTGTCTGTACTTGGTTCAACAAACTGTTCACCCTCAGTTGTCCGAACCTCGTTCAACAACCAGTTCACCCTCTGTTGCCTGTATATGGTTCTACACCCTGTTCACCATCTGTTATCTGCTCATGGTTCTACACCCAGCTCACTCTCTGTTGCCTGTCCGTGGTTATAGAACCAGCTCACCCTTCCTTGTCTGTACATGGTTCTGGACCAACTCCACCCACTGTTGCCTGTACATGCTTCCACCCCTTGCTCACCCTCTGTTGTCTGTACATGGTTCTGCAACCTGCACAACCCTCCAATGACTGCACGTGGTTCTACACCCGGCTCACCCTCTGCTGTCTGTACTTGGTTCAACAACCTGTTCACCCTCCGTTGTCTGTACTTGGTTCAACAACCTGTTCACCCTCCGTTGTCTGAAATTGGTTCAACAACCAGCTCACCGTCTATTGACAGTACATGGTTCTACACCCGGCTCACCCTCTGCTGTCTGTACTTGGTTCAACAGCCTGTTCACCCACTGTTGTCTGAACTTGGTTCAACAACCAGCTCACCCTCTGTTGCCTGTACATGGTTCTACACCCAGCTCGCCCTCTGTTGTCTGTACATGATTCTACACCCGGCTCACCCTCTGCTGTCACAATATGGTTCTGCAGCTGGCTCACCCTCTATTGTCTGCACATGGTTCGACCCCCTGCTCACCCTCTGTTTTCTGTACTTGGTTCAACAACCTGTTCACCCTCCGTTGTCTGTACTTGGTTCGACAACCTGTTCACGCTCCGATGTCTGTACATGGTTCTACACCCTGTTCACCACCTGTTATCTGCTCATGGTTCTACACCCAGCACACTCTCTGTTGTCTGTCCGTGGTTCGACAACCAGCTCACCCTTCCTTGTCTGTACATGGTTCTAGACCAACTCCACCCACTGTTGCCTGTACATGCTTCCACCCCTTGCTCATCCTCTGTTGTCTGTACATGGTTCTGCACCAGGCTCACCCTCGGTTGTCGGTATGTGATTCTACACCCGGCTCAAGCTCTGTTGTCTGTACATGATTCGACACCCGGCTCACCCTCTGTTGGGTGTTCATGAATCGACACCCTGCTCGCCCTCTGTTGTCTGTACATGATTCGACACCCGGCTCACCCTATGTTGTCTGTACACGGTTCATCACCAAATCCACCCTCTGTTGTCTGTACATGGTTCTACAACCGGTTCACCCTCTGTTGTCTGTACAGGGTTCAGCACCAAGTCCACCCTCTGTTGTCTGTACATGATTCTACACCCGGATCACCCTCTGTTGTTTGTACAAGGTTCTACAAGCAGCTCACTCTCTGTTGTCTGTACATGGTTCAGCACCAAGTCCACGCTCTGTTGTCTGGACATGATTCTACACCCGGCTCACCCTCTGTTGTCTGTACATTGTTCTACAACCGGCTCACCCTCTGTTGTCTTTACATGATTCTACACCCGGCTCACCCTCTGTGGTCTGTATATGTTTCTACACCCGGCTTACCCTCTGTTGTCTGTACATCATTCCACACCCGGCACGCCCTCTGTTGTCGGTACTTGGTTCAACAACCATTTCACCCTCTGTTGTCTGAACTTGTTTCAACAACCAGTTCACCCTCTGTTGCCTGTATATGGTTCTACACCCTGTTCACCATCTGTTATCTGCTCATGGTTCTACACCCAGCTCAATATATGTTGCCTGTCCGTGGTTATAGAACCAGCTCACCCTTGCTTGTCTGTACATGGTTCGAGACCAACTCCACCCACTGCTGCCTGTACATGCTTCCACCACTTGCTCATCCTCTGTTGTCTGTACATGGTTCTGCAACCTGCACAACCCTCCAATGACTGTACGTGGTTCTGCACCCGGCTCACCCTCTGTTGTCTGTACTTGGTTCAACAACATTTTCACCCTCTGTTGTCTGTACTTGTTTCAACAAACTGTTCCCCCTCTGTTGTCTGTACTTGATTCAACAACCTGTTCACCCTCTGTGGTCTGAACTTGGTTCAACAACCTGTTCACCCTTTGTTGTCAGAACTTGGTTCAACAACCAGCTCACCCTCTGTTGCCTGTACATGGTTCTACACCCAGCTCGCCCTCTGTTGTCTGTACATGATTCTACACCCGGCTCACCCTCTGCTGTCACAATATGGTTCTGTTGCTGGCTCACCCTCTATTGTCTGCACATGGTTCGACCCCCTGCGCACCCTCTGTTGTCTGTACATGGTTCTACAACCTGCGCAACCCTCCAATGTCTGCATGTGGTTCTACACCCGGCTCACCCTCTGTTGTCTGTACTTGGTTCAACAACCTGTTCACCCTCCGTTGTCTGTACTTGGTTCGACAACCTGTTCACGCTCTGTTGTCTGTACATGGTTCTACACCCTGTTCACCACCTGTTATCTGCTCATGGTTCCACACCCAGCACACTCTCTGTTGCCTGTCCGTGGTTCGACAACCAGCTCACCCTTCCTTGTCTGTACATGGTTCTAGACCAACTCCACCCACTGTTGCCTGTACATGCCTCCACTCCTTGCTCATCCTCTGTTGTTTGTACATGGTTCTACAAGCAGCTCAACCTCTGTTGTCGCTACATGGTTCTACACCAGGCTCACCCTCTGTTGTCTGTACAGGATTCTACACCCGGCTCACCCTCTGTTGTCTGTACATGTTTCTACACCCGGCTCTCCCTCTGTTGTCAGTACATGATTCTTCACCCTGCTCGTCCTCTGTTGTCTGTACATCATTCTACACCCAGCACGCCCGCTGTTGTCTGTACTTGGTTCAACAGCCTTTTCACCCTCTGTTGTCTGAACTTGTTGCAACAACCAGTTCACCCTCTGTTGCCTGTATATGGTTCTACACCCTGTTCACCGTCTGTTATCTGCTCATGGTTCTACACCCAGCTCACTCTCTGTTGCCTGTCCGTGGTTATAGAACAAGCTCACCCTTCCTTGTCTGTACATGGTTCTCGACCAACTCCACCTACTGTTGCCTGTACATGCTTCCACCCCTTGTTCACCCTCTGTTGTCTGCACATGATTCTACACCCGGCTCACCCTCTGTTGTCTGTACATGGTTCTACACCCTCTCACCCACTGTTGTCTGTACATGGTTCTACAACCTGCACAACCCGCTGTTGTCTGGACTTAGTTCAACAACCTGCTCACCTTCCGTTGTCTGTACATGGTTCAGCACCAAGTCCACCCTCTGTTGTCTGTACACGATTCTACACCCTTTTCACCCTCTGTTGTCTGTACATGATTCTACACCCCGCTCACCCTCTGTTGCCTGTACATGATTCAGCACCAAGTCCACCCTCTGTTGTCTGTACACGATTCTACACCCGGCTCACCCTCTGTTGTCTTTACATGATTCTACACCCGGCTCACCCTCTGTGGTCTGTACATGTTTCTACACCCGGCTCACCCTCTGTTGTCTGTACATCATTCCACACCCGGCACGCCCTCTGTTGTCTGTACTTGGTTCAACAACCATTTCACCCTCTGTTGTCTGAACTTGTTTCAACAACCAGTTCACCCTCTGTTGCCTGTATATGGTTCTACACCCTGTTCACCATCTGTTATCTGCTCATGGTTCTGCACCCAGCTCAATATATGTTGCCTGTCCGTGGTTATAGAACCAGCTCACCCTTGCTTGTCTGTACATGGTTCCAGACCAACTCCACCCACTGCTGCCTGTACATGCTTCCACCACTTGCTCATCCTCTGTTGTCTGTACATGATTCTGCAACCTGCACAACCCTCCAATGACTGTATGTGGTTCTGCACCCGGCTCACCCTCTGTTGTCTGTACTTGGTTCAACAACATTTTCACCCTCTGTTGTCTGTACTTGTTTCAACAAACTGTTCCCCATCTGTTGTCTGTACTTGGTTCAACAACCTGTTCACCCTCTGTGGTCTGAACTTGGTTCAACAACCTGTTCACCCGCTGTTGTCAGAACTTGGTTCAACAACCAGCTCACCCTCTGTTGCCTGTACATGGTTCGACCCCCTGCGCACCCTCTGTTGTCTGTACTTGGTTCGACAACCTGTTCACGCTCTGTTGTCTGTACATGGTTCTACACCCTGTTCACCACCTGTTATCTGCTCATGGTTCCACACCCAGCATACTCTCTGTTGCCTGTCCGTGGTTCGACAACCAGCTCACCCTTCCTTGTCTGTACATGGTTCTAGACCAACTCCACCCACTGTTGCCTGTACATGCCTCCACTCCTTGCTCATCCTCTGTTGTTTGTACATGGTTCTACAAGCAGCTCAACCTCTGTTGTCGCTACATGGTTCTACACCAGGCTCACCCTCTGTTGTCTGTACAGGATTCTACACCCGGCTCACCCTCTGTTGTCTGTACATGTTTCTACACCCGGCTCTCCCTCTGTTGTCAGTACATGATTCTTCACCCTGCTCGCCCTCTGTTGTCTGTACATCATTCTACACCCGGCACGCCCGCTGTTGTCTGTACTTGGTTCAACAGCCTTTTCACCCTCTGTTGTCTGAATTTGTTGCAACAACCAGTTCACCCTCTGTTGCCTGTATATGGTTCTACACCCTGTTCACCGTCTGTTATCTGCTCATGGTTCTAAACCCAGCTCACTCTCTGTTGCCTGTCCGTGGTTATAGAACAAGCTCACCCTTCCTTGTCTGTACATGGTTCTCGACCAACTCCACCTACTGTTGCCTGTACATGCTTCCACCCCTTGCTCACCCTCTGTTGTCTGTACATGGTTCTACACCCTCTCACCCTCCATTGTCTGCACATGGTACGAGCGCCTGCTCACCCTCTGTTGTCTGTACATTGTTCCACAACCTGCACAATCCTTCATTGTCTGCACATGATTCCACACCCGGCTCACCCTCTGTTGTCTGTACATGGTTCTACACCCTCTCACCCACTGTTGTCTGTACATGGTTCTACAACCTGCACAACCCGCTGTTGTCTGGACTTAGTTCAACAACCTGCTCACCTTCCGTTGTCTGTACATGGTTCAGCACCAAGTCCACCCTCTGTTGTCTGTGCACGATTCTACACACTCTCACCCTCTGTTGTCTGTACATGATTCTACACCCCGCTCGCCCTCTGTTGTCTGTACATGGTTCAGCACCAAGTCCACCCTCTGTTGTCTGTACATGATTCTACACCCTTTTCACCCTCTGTTGTCTGTATATGATTCTACACCCCGCTCACCCTCTGTTGCCTGTACATGATTCAGCACCAAGTCCACCCTCTGTTGTCTGTACACGATTCTACACCCGGCTCACCCTCTGTTGTCTTTACATGATTCTACACCCGGCTCACCCTCTGTGGTCTGTACATGTTTCTGCACCCGGCTCACCCTCTGTTGTCTGTACATCATTCCACACCCGGCACGCCCTCTGTTGTCTGTACATGGTTCTACAGCAATTCCACTCTCTGTTGTCTGTCCATGGTTCGACAACCAGCTCACCCTTCCTTGTCTGTACATGGTTCGAGACCAACTCCACCCACTGTTGCCTGTACATGCTTCCACTCCTTGCTCATCCTCTGTTGTCTGTACATGGTTCTACACCCGGCTCACCCTCTGTTGTTTGTACATGGTTCAACAAGCAGCTCACTCTCTGTTGTCTCTACATGGTTCAGCACCAAGTCCACGCTCTATTGTCTGTACCTGATTCTACACCTGGATCACCCTCTGTTGTCTGTACATGGTTCTACACCAATTCCACCCCTGTTGTCTGTACATGGTTCTACACCCGCCTCGCCCTCTGTTGTCTGCACATGATACTACACCCTCTCACCCTCTATTGTCTGCACATGGTACGACCGCCTGCTCACCCTCTGTTGTCTGTACATTTTTTTACAACCTGCACAACACTTCATTGTCTGCACGTGGTTCTGCACCAACTCCACCCACAGTTGCCTGTACATGCTTCCACCCCTTGCTCACCCTCTGTTTTCTGTACATGGTTCTAATCCCGGCTCACCCTCTGTTGTCTGGACATGATTCCACACCTGGCTCATCCTCTGTTGTCTGTACATGACTCAGCACCAAGTCCACCCTCTGTTGTTTGGACACGATTCTACACCCGGCTCACCCTCTGTTGTCTGTACATGATTCTACACCCCACTCACCCTCTGGTGTCTGGACATGGTTCAGCACCAAGACCACCCTCTGTTGTCTGTACATGGTTCTAAGCCCGGCTCACCCTTTGTTGTCTGTACATAATTCTACACCTGGCACACGCTCTGTTGTCTGTACACGATTCTGCACCCTGCTTGCCCTCTGTTGTCTGTACATGATTCTACAACCTGTACAACCCGCTGATGTCTGTACTTGGTTCAACAACCTGCTCACCCTCTGTAGTCTGTACTTGGTTCAACACCCTGTTCACCATCTGTTATCTGCTCATGGTTCGACAACCAGCTCACCCTCAGTTGCCTGTGCATTGTTCTACACCCAGCTCGCCCTCTGTTGTCTGTACATGATTCTACACCCGGCTCACCCTCTGCTGTCACAATATGGTTCTGCAGCTGGCTCACCCTCGATTGTCAGCAAATGGTTCGACCACCTGCTCACCCTCTATTGTCTGCACATGGTTCTTCAACCTGCACAACCCTCCAATGTCTGCATGTGGTTCGACACCCGGCTCACCCTCTGTTGTCTGTACTTGTTTCAACAACCTGTATAACCCTTTGTTGTCTGTACTTGTTTCAACAACCTGTATAACCCTTTGTTGTCTGTACATGGTTCAGCACCAAGTCCACCCTCTGTTGTCTGTACATGGTTCTACACCCGGCTCACCCTCTGTTGTCAGTACATGATTACTCAGTCTGTTCGCCCTCTGATGTCTGTACATGATTCTACACCCGGCTCACCCTCTTTTGTCTGTACATGGTTCTACACCCTCTCACCCTCTATTGTCGGCACATGATTCTACACCCTGCTCGCCCTCTGTTGTCTGTACATGATTCTACACCCTCTCACCCTCCATTGTCTGCACATGGTACGACCGCCACTCACCCTCTGTTTTCTGGACATTGTTCCACAACCTGCACAATCCTTCATTGTCTGCACATGATTCTACACCAGGCTCACCCTCTGTTGTATGTACATGGTTCTATACCCTCTCACCCACTGTTGTCTGTCCATGGCTCTACAACCTGCACAACCCGCTGTTGTCTGTACATGGTTCTACACCCTCTCACCCACTGTTGTCTGTACATGGTTCTACAACCTGCACAACCCTCTGTTGTCTGGACTTAGTTCAACAGCTTGCTCACCCTCCGTTGTCTGTACATGGTTCAGCACCAAGTCCACCCTCTGTTGTCTGTACATGATTCTACACCCCGCTCGCCCTCTGTTGTCTGTACATGGTCCAGCACCAAGTCCACCCTCTGTTGGCTGGACATGATTCTGCACCCAGCTCACCCTCTGTTGTCAGTACATGATTCTACACCCCGCTCACCCTCTATTGCCTGTACATGATTCAGCACCAAGTCCACCCTCTGTTGTCTGTACACGATTCTACACCCGGCTCGCCCTCTGTTGTCTGAAAATGTTTCTACACCAGGCTCACCCTTTGTTGTCAGTACATGATTCTTCACCCTGCTCGCCCTCTGTTGTCTGTACTTGGTTCAACAAACTGTTCACCCTCAGTTGTCCGAACCTCGTTCAACAACCAGTTCACCCTCTGTTGCCTGTATATGGTTCTACACCCTGTTCACCATCTGTTATCTGCTCATGGTTCTACACCCAGCTCACTCTCTGTTGCCTGTCCGTGGTTATAGAACCAGCTCACCCTTCCTTGTCTGTACATGGTTCTGGACCAACTCCACCCACTGTTGCCTGTACATGCTTCCACCCCTTGCTCACCCTCTGTTGTCTGTACATGGTTCTGCAACCTGCACAACCCTCCAATGACTGCACGTGGTTCTACACCCGGCTCACCCTCTGCTGTCTGTACTTGGTTCAACAACCTGTTCACCCTCCGTTGTCTGTACTTGGTTCAACAACCTGTTCACCCTCCGTTGTCTGAAATTGGTTCAACAACCAGCTCACCGTCTATTGACAGTACATGGTTCTACACCCGGCTCACCCTCTGCTGTCTGTACTTGGTTCAACAACCTGTTCACCCTCCGTTGTCTGTACTTGGTTCAACAGCCTGTTCACCCACTGTTGTCTGAACTTGGTTCAACAACCAGCTCACCCTCTGTTGTCTGTACATGATTCTACACCCGGCTCACCCTCTGCTGTCACAATATGGTTCTGTAGCTGGCTCACCCTCTATTGTCTGCACATGGTTCGACCCCCTGCTCACCCTCTGTTGTCTGTACTTGGTTCAACAACCTGTTCACCCTCCGTTGTCTGTACTTGGTTCGACAAACTGTTCACGCTCCGATGTCTGTACATGGTTCTACACCCTGTTCACCACCTGTTATCTGCTCATGGTTCTACACCCAGCACACTCTCTGTTGCCTGTCCGTGGTTCGACAACCAGCTCACCCTTCCTTGTCTGTACATGGTTCTAGACCAACTCCACCCACTGTTGCCTGTACATGCTTCCACCCCTTGCTCATCCTCTGTTGTCTGTACATGGTTCTACACCCGGCTCACCCTCTGTTGTTTGTACATGGTTCTACAAGCATCTCAACCTCAGTTGTTGCTACATGGTTCTGCACCAGGCTCACCCTCGGTTGTCGGTATGTGATTCTACACCCGGCTCAAGCTCTGTTGTCTGTACATGATTCGACACCCGGCTCACCCTCTGTTGGGTGTTCATGAATCTACACCCTGCTCGCCCTCTGTTGTCTGTACATGATTCGACACCCGGCTCACCCGATGTTGTCTGCACATGGTTCATCACCAAATCCACCCTCTGTTGTCTGTACATGGTTCTACAACCGGTTCACCCTCTGTTGTCTGTACAGGGTTCAGCACCAAGTCCACCCTCTGTTGTCTGTACATGATTCTACACCCGGATCACCCTCTGTTGTTTGTACAAGGTTCTACAAGCAGCTCACTCTCTGTTGTCTGTACATGGTTCAGCACCAAGTCCACGCTCTGTTGTCTGGACATGATTCTACACCCGGCTCACCCTCTGTTGTCTGTACATTGTTCTACAACCGACTCACCCTCCGTTGTCTGTGCATGGTTCAGCACCAAGTCCACCCTCTGTTGTCTGTACATGATTCTACACCCGGCTCACCCTCTGTTGACTGTACACGCTTCTACACCCGGCTCACCCTCTTTTGTCTGTACATGATTCTACTCCCTGCTCGCCCTCTGTTGTCTGGAGATGATTCTACAACCAGCTCACCCTTCCTTGTCTGTTCATGGTACGACCGCCTGCTCACCTTCTGTTGTCTGTACATTGTTCTACAACCTGCACAACACTTCATTTTCTGCACGTGGTTCTACACCTGACTCACCCTCTGTTGTCTGCACATGGTTCTACACCAACTCCACCCACTGTTGCCTGTACATGCTTCCACCCCTTGCTCACCCTCTGTTTTCTGTACATGGTTCTAGTCCTGGCTCACCCTCTGTTGACTGTACATGATTCTGCACCCGGCTCACCCTCAGTTGTCTGTACATGGTTCTACACCCGGCTCACCCTCTGTTGTCTGTACATGATTCTACACCCGGCTCGCCCTCTGTTGTCTGTACATGATTCTACACCCGGATCACCCTCTGTTGTTTGTACATGATACCACACCCTGCTCGCCCTCTGTTGTCTGGAGATGATTCTACAACCAGCTCACCCTTCCTTGTCTGTTCATGGTTCAAGACCAACTCCACCCACTGTTGCCTGGACATGCCACCACCCTTTGCGCACCCTCTGTTATCTGTACATGGTTCAACACCCAGCTCACCCTCTGTGTCTGTACATGATTCTACACCCGGCTCACCCTCTGCTGTCACAATATGGTTCTGTAGCTGGCTCACCCTCTATTGTCTGCACATGGTTCGACCCCCTGCGCACCCTCTGTTGTCTGTACATGGTTCTACAACCTGCACAACCCTCCAATGTCTGCATGTGGTTCTACACCCGGCTCACCCTCTGTTGTCTGTACTTGGTTCTACACCCTGTTCACCACCTGTTATCTGCTCATGGTTCCACACCCAGCACACTCTCTGTTGCCTGTCCGTGGTTCGACAACCAGCTCACCCTTCCTTGTCTGTACATGGTTCTAGACCAACTCCACCCACTGTTGCCTGTACATGCCTCCACTCCTTGCTCATCCTCTGTTGTTTGTACATGGTTCTACAAGCAGCTCAACCTCTGTTGTCGCTACATGGTTCTACACCAGGCTCACCCTCTGTTGTCTGTACAGGATTCTACACCCGGCTCACCCTCTGTTGTCTGTACATGTTTCTACACCCGGCTCTCCCTCTGTTGTCAGTACATGATTCTTTACCCTGCTCGCCCTCTGTTGTCTGTACATCATTCTACACCCGGCACGCCCGCTGTTGTCTGTACTTGGTTCAACAGCCTTTTCACCCTCTGTTGTCTGAACTTGTTGCAACAACCAGTTCACCCTCTGTTGCCTGTATATGGTTCTACACCCTGTTCACCGTCTGTTATCTGCTCATGGTTCTACACCCAGCTCACTCTCTGTTGCCTGTCCGTGGTTATAGAACAAGCTCACCCTTCCTTGTCTGTACATGGTTCTCGACCAACTCCCCCTACTGTTGCCTGTACATGCTTCCACCCCTTGCTCACCCTCTGTTGTCTGTACATGGTTCTACACCCTCTCACCCTCCATTGTCTGCACATGGTACGAGCGCCTGCTCACCCTCTGTTTTCTGTACATTGTTCCACAACCTGCACAATCCTTCATTGTCTGCACGTGATTCTTCACCCGGCTCACCCCCTGTTGTCTGTACATGGTTCGACACCCTCTCACCCACTGTTGTCTGTACATGGTTCTACAACCTGCACAACCCACTGTTGTCTGGACTTAGTTCAACAACCTGCTCACCCTCTGTTGTCTGTACATGGTTCAGCACCAAGTCCACCCTCTGTTGTCTGTACACGATTCTACACCCTTTTCACCCTCTGTTGTCTGTACATGATTCTACACCCCGCTCACCCTCTGTTGCCTGTACATGATTCAGCACCAAGTCCACCCTCTGTTGTCTGTACACGATTCTACACCCGGCTCACCCTCTGTTGTCTTTACATGATTCTACACCCGGCTCACCCTCTGTGGTCTGTACATGTTTCTACACCCGGCTCACCCTCTGCTGTCTGTACATCATTCCACACCCGGCACGCCCGCTGTTGTCTGTACTTGGTTCAACAACCATTTCACCCTCTGTTGTCTGAACTTGTTTCAACAACCAGTTCACCCTCTGTTGCCTGTATATGGTTCTACACCCTGTTCACCATCTGTTATCTGCTCATGGTTCTACACCCAGCTCAATATATGTTGCCTGTCCGTGGTTATAGAACCAGCTCACCCTTGCTTGTCTGTACATGGTTCTAGACCAACTCCACCCACTGCTGCCTGTACTTGTTTCAACAAACTGTTCCCCCTCTGTTGTCTGTACTTGGTTCAACAACTTGTTCACCTTCTGTGGTCTGAACTTGGTTCAACAACCTGTTCACCCTCTGTTGTCTGTACATGGTTCTACACCCAGCTCGCCCTCTGTTGTCTGTACATGATTCTACACCCGGCTCACCCTCTGCTGTCACAATATGGTTCTGTCGCTGGCTCACCCTCCATTGTCTGCACATGGTTCGACCCCCTGCGCACCCTCTGTTGTCTGTACATGGTTCTACAACCTGCACAACTCTCCAATGTCTGCATGTGGTTCTACACCCGGCTCACCCTCTGTTGTCTGTACTTGGTTCAACAACCTGTTCACCCTCCGTTGTCTGTACTTGGTTCGACAACCTGTTCACGCTCTGTTGTCTGTACATGGTTCTACACCCTGTTCACCACCTGTTATCTGCTCATGGTTCCACACCCAGCATACTCTCTGTTGCCTGTCCGTGGTTTGACAACCAGCTCACGCTTCCTTGTCTGTACATGGTTCTAGACCAACTCCACCCACTGTTGCCTGTGCATGCCTCCACTCCTTGCTCATCCTCTGTTGTTTGTACATGGTTCTACAAGCAGCTCAACCTCTGTTGTCGCTACATGGTTCTACACCAGGCTCACCCTCTGTTGTCTGTACAGGATTCTACACCCGGCTCACCCTCTGTTGTCTGTACATGTTTCTACACCCGGCTCTCCCTCTGTTGTCAGTACATGATTCTTCACCCTGCTCGCCCTCTGTTGTCTGTACATCATTCTACACCCGGCACGCCCGCTGTTGTCTGTACTTGGTTCAACAGCCTTTTCACCCTCTGTTGTCTGAACTTGTTGCAACAACCAGTTCACCCTCTGTTGCCTGTATATGGTTCTACACCCTGTTCACCATCTGTTATCTGCTCATGGTTCTACACCCAGCTCACTCTCTGTTGCCTGTCCGTGGTTTTAGAACCAGCTCACCCTTCCTTGTCTGTACATGGTTCTCGACCAACTCCACCTACTGTTGCCTGTACATGCTTCCACCCCTTGCTCACCCTCTGTTGTCTGTACAAGGTTCTACACCCTCTCACCCTCCATTGTCTGCACATGGTACGAGCGCCTGCTCACCCTCTGTTGTCTGTACATTGTTCCACAACCTGCACAATCCTTCATTGTCTGCACGTGATTCTACACCCGGCGCACCCTCTGTTGTCTGTACATGGTTCTACAACCTGCACAACCCGCTGTTGTCTGGACTTAGTTCAACAACCTGCTCACCTTCCGTTGTCTGTACATGGTTCAGCACCAAGTCCACCCTCTGTTGTCTGTGCACGATTCTACACACTCTCACCCTCTGTTGTCTGTACATGATTCGACACCCTTTTCACCCTCTGTTGTCTGTACATGATTCTACACCCCGCTCACCCTCTGTTGCCTGTACATGATTCAGCACCAAGTCCACCCTCTGTTGTCTGTACACGATTCTACACCCGGCTCACCCTCTGTTGTCTTTACATGATTCTACACCATCTCACCCTTCATTGTCTGCACATGGTACGAGCGCCTGCTCACCCTCTGTTGTCTGTACATTGTTCCACAACCTGCACAATCCTTCATTCTCTGCACGTGATTCTACACCCGGCGCACCCTCTGTTGTCTGTACATGGTTCGACACCCTCTCACCCACTGTTGTCTGTACATGGTTCTACAACCTGCACAACCCACTGTTGTCTGGACTTAGTTCAACAACCTGCTCACCCTCTGTTGTCTGTACATGGTTCAGCACCAAGTCCACCCTCTGTTGTCTGTACATGATTCTACACCCTTTTCACCCTCTGTTGTCTGTACATGATTCTACACCCCGCTCACCCTCTGTTGCCTGTACATGATTCAGCACCAAGTCCACCCTCTGTTGTCTGTACACGATTCTACACCCGGCTCACCCTCTGTTGTCTTTACATGATTCTACACCCGGCTCACCCTCTGTGGTCTGTACATGTTTCTACACCCGGCTCACCCTCTGTTGTCTGTACATCATTCCACACCCGGCACGCCCTCTGTTGTCTGTACTTGGTTCAACAACCATTTCACCCTCTGTTGTCTGAACTTGTTTCAACAACCAGTTCACCCTCTGTTGCCTGTATATGGTTCTACACCCTGTTCACCATCTGTTATCTGCTCATGGTTCTACACCCAGCTCAATATATGTTGCCTGTCCGTGGTTATAGAACCAGCTCACCCTTGCTTGTCTGTACATGGTTCTAGACCAACTCCACCCACTGCTGCCTGTACATGCTTCCACCACTTGCTCACCCTCTGTTGTCTGTACATGGTTCTGCAACCTGCACAACCCTCCAATGACTGTACGTAGTTCTGCACCCGGCTCACCCTCTGTTGTCTGTACTTGGTTCAACAACATTTTCACCCTCTGTTGTCTGTACTTGTTTCAACAAACTGTTCCCCCTCTGTTGTCTGTACTTGGTTCAACAACCTGTTCACCCTCTGTGGTCTGAACTTGGTTCAACAACCTGTTCACCCTCTGTTGTCAGAACTTGGTTCAACAACCAGCTCACCCTCTGTTGCCTGTACATGGTTCTACACCCAGCTCGCCCTCTGTTGTCTGTACATGATTCTACACCCGGCTCACCCTCTGCTGTCACAATATGGTTCTGTAGCTGGCTCACCCTCGATTGTCTGCACATGGTTCGACCCCCTGCGCACCCTCTGTTGTCTGTACATGGTTCTACAACCTGCACAACCCTCCAATGTCTGCATGTGGTTCTACACCCGGCTCACCCTCTGTTGTCTGTACTTGGTTCAACAACCTGTTCACCCTCCGTTGTCTGTACATGGTTCTACACCCTGTTCACCACCTGTTATCTGCTCATGGTTCCACAGCCAGCACACTCTGTTGTCTGTACATGGTTCTACAACCGGCTCACCCTCTGTTGTCTGTACATGATTCTACACCCGGATCACCCTCTGTTGTTTGTACAAGGTTCTACAAGCAGCTCACTCTCTGTTGTCACTACATGGTTCAGCACCAAGTCCACGCTCTGTTGTCTGTACATGATTCTACACCCGGATCACCCTCTGTTGTCTGTACATGGTTCAGCACCAAGTCCACGCTCTGTTGTCTGTACATGATTCTACACCCGGATCACCCTCTGTTGTCTGTACATGGTTCTACAACCAGCTCACCCTCTGTTGTCTGTACATTGTTCAGCACCAAGTCCACCCTCTGTTGTCTGTACATGATTCTACACCCGGCTCACCCTCTGTTGTCTGTACATGGTTCTACAACCGGCTCACCCTCTGTTGTCTGTACATGGTTCAGCACCAGGCTCACCCTCTGTTGTCTGTACATGATTCTACACCCGGCTCACACTTTGTTGTTTGTACATGGTTCTACAAGCAGCTCACTCTCTGTTGTCTCGACATGGTTCATGACAAAGCCCACGCTCTGTTGTCTGTACATGGTTTGACACCCAGCTCACCCTCTGTTGACTGCACATGGTTCTACACCCGGCTCACACTCTGTTGTCTGTACATGGTTCTACAACCGGCTCACCCTCTGTTGTCTGTACATGGTTCAGCAACAAGTCCACGCTCTGTTGTCTGTGCATGATTCTACACCCGGATCACCCTCTGTTGTCTGTACATGGTTCTACACCCGGCTCACCCTCTGTTGTCTGCACATGGTTCTACACCCAGATCACCCTCTGTTGTTAGTACAAGGTTCTACAAGCAGCTCACGCTCTGTTGTCTGTACATGATTCTACACCCGGCTCACCCTCTGTTGTCTGTACATGATTCTACACCTGGATCACCCACTGTTGTTTGTACAAGGTTCTACAAGCAGCTCAACCTCTTTTGTCTGTACATGATTCTACACCCGGCTCACCCTCTGTTGTCTGTACATGGTTCTACAACCGGCTCACCCTCTGTTGTCTGTTCATGATTCTACACCCGGATCACCCTCTGTTGTTTGTACAAGGTTCTACAAGCAGCTCACTCTCTGTTGTCACTACATGGTTCAGCACCAAGTCCACGCTCTGTTGTCTGTACATGATTCTACACCTGGATCACCCTCTGTTGTCTGTACATGGTTCAGCACCAAGTCCACGCTCTGTTGTCTGTACATGATTCTACACCCGGATCACCCTCTGTTGTCTGTACATGGTTCTACAACCGGCTCACCCTCTGTTGTCTGTACATGGTTCAGCACCAAGTCCACCCTCTGTTGTCTGTACATGATTCTACACCCGGCTCACCCTCTGTTGTCTGTACATGGTTCTACAACCGGCTCACCCTCTGTTGTCTGTACATGGTTCAGCACCAGGCTCACCCTCTGTTGTCTGTACATGGTTCTACACCCAGCTCACCCTCTGTTGTCTGTACATGATTCTACACCCAGCTCACCCTCTGTTGACTGTACATGGTTCTACACCCGGCTCACCCTCTGTTGTCTGTACATGGTTCTACAACCGGCTCACCCTCTGTTGTCTGTACATGGTTCAGCACCAAGTCCACGCTTTGTTGTCTGCACATGATTCTACACCCGGCTCACCCTCTGTTGTCTTTACATGGCTCTACAACCGGCTCACCCTCTGTTGTCTGTCCTTGGTTCAGCACCAAGTCCACGCTCTGTTGTCTGTACATGATTCTACACCCAGCTCACCCTCTGTTGTCTGTACATGATTCTACACCCGGCTCATCCTCTGTTGTCTGCACATGGTTCTACACCCGGCTCACCCTCTGTTGTTTGTACATGGTTCTACAAGCAGCTCAACCTCTGTTGTCGCTACATGGTTCAACACCAGGCTCACCCTCTGTTGTCTGTACATGATTCTACACCCAGATAACCCTCTGTTGTTTGTACAAGGTTCTACAAGCAGCTCACTCTCTGTTGTCTCTACATGGTTCAGCACCAAGTCCACGCTCTGTTGTCTGTTCATGATTCTACACCCGGCTCACCCTCTGTTGTCTGTACATGATTCTACACCCGGATCACCGACCTTTGTTTGTACAAGGTTCTACAAGCAGCTCAACCTCTGTTGTCTGTACATGATTCGACACCCAGCTCACCCTCTGTTGTCTGTACATGGTTCTACAACCGGCTCACCCTCTGTTGTCTGTACATGGTTCAGCACCAATTCCACCCTCTGTTGTCTGTACATGATTCTACACCCGGCTCACCCTCTGTTGACTGTGCATGGTTCTGCACCCGGCTCACCCTCTGTTGTCTGTACATGATTCTGCACCCGGCTCACTCACTGTTGTCTGGAGATGATTCGACAACCAGCTCACCCTTCCTTGTCTGTTCATGGTACGACCGCATGCTCACCTTCTGTTGTCTGTACATTGTTCTACAACCTGCACAACACTTCATTTTCTGCACATGGTTCTACACCAACTCCACCCACTGTTGCCTGGACATGCTTCCACCCCTTGCTCACCCTCTGTTTTCTGTACATGGTTCTAATCCTGGCTCACCCTCTGTTGTCTGTACATGGTTCTACACCTGGCTCACCCTCTGTTGTCTGTACATGATTCTACACCCGAATCACCCTCAGTTGTCTGGACATGGTTCTGCACCTGGCTCACCCTCTGTTGTCTGTACATGATTCTACACCCGGCTCGCCCTCTGTTGTCTGTACATGATTCTACACCCGTATCACCCTCTGTTGTTTGTACATGATACCACACCCTGCTCGCCCTCTGTTGTCTGGAGATGATTCTACAACCAGCTCACCCTTCCTTGTCTGTTCATGGTTCCAGACCAACTCCACCCACTGTTGCCTGTACATGCTTCCACCCCTTGCTCACCCTCTGTTGTCTGTACATGGTTCCACACGCAGCTCACCCTCTGTGTCTGTACATGATTCTACACCTGGCACCGCCGCTGTTGTCTGTACTTGGTTCAACAACCTCTTCACCCTCTGTTGTCTGTACTTGGTTCAACAACCAGCTCACCCTCTGTTGCCTGTACATGGTTCTACACCCAGCTCGCCCTCTGTTCTCGGTACATGGTTCTACAACCTGCACAACCCGCTGTTTTCTGTACTTGGTTCAACAACCTGTCACCCTCTATTGTCAGAACTTGGTTCAACAACTTGCTCACCCTCTGTTGCCTGTACATGGTTCGACCCTCTGCTCACCCTCTGTTGTCTGAATATGGTTCTGCAACCTGCATAACCCTCCAATGTCTGCACGTGGTTCAACACCCGGCTCACCCTCTGTTGTCTCTACATGATTCCACACCCGGCTCACCCTCTGTTGTCTGTACATGGTTCAACACCAAGTCCACCCTCTGTTGTCTGTACATGATTCTACACCTGGCTCACCCTCTGTTGTATCGACATGATTCTACACCCGGCTCACCCTCTGTTGACTGTACATGGTTCTACACCCGGCTCAACCTCTGTTGTCTTTACATGAATCTACACCCTGCTCGCCCTCTGTTGTCTTTAAATGGTTCTGCACCTGGCTCACCCTCGGTTGTCGGTATGT
Source organism: Heterodontus francisci (assembly GCF_036365525.1). Classification (NCBI taxonomy): domain Eukaryota; kingdom Metazoa; phylum Chordata; class Chondrichthyes; order Heterodontiformes; family Heterodontidae; genus Heterodontus; species Heterodontus francisci. Next base: position 4,261,887 of record NC_090400.1, on the reverse strand, counting down.
GATTCTTCACCCGGCTCAACCTCTGTTATCTGTACATGATTCTACACCCGGCTCACCCTCTGTTGGGTGTACATGAATCTACACCCTGCTCTCCCTCTGTTGTCTGTACATGATTCTGCACCTGGCTCACCCTCGGTTGTCTGTACATGATTCTACACCTGGCTCACCCTCTGTTGTCTGTACATGGTTCTACACCCCGCTCACCCTCTGTTGTCTGTCCATGATTCTACACCTGGCTCAACCTCTGTTGGGTGTACATGGTTCGACACCCGGCTCACCCTCTGTTGTATGTCCATGATTCTACACCTGGCTCACCCTCTGTTGGGTGTACATGATTCTGCACCTGGCTCACCCTCGGTTGTAGGTATGTGATTCTGCACCCGGCTCAAGCTCTGTTGTCTGTACATGATTCTACACCCGGCTCACCCTCTGTTGGGTGTACATGAATCTACTCCCTGCTCGCCCTCTGTTGTCTCTACATGGTCCTACACCCGGCTCACCCGATGTTGTCTCCACATGGGTCTACACCCGCCTCACCCTCCGTTGTCTGTACATGGTTCTACACCCGGCTCACCCTCTGTTGTCTGTACATGGTTGGACTACCAGCTCACCCTCTGTTATCGGTACATGGTTCTACACCCGGCTCACCCTCTGTTGTCTGTACATGATTCTACACCTGGCTCACCCTCTGTTGTCTGTACATTCTTCTACACCCGGCTCACCCTCCGTTGTCTGTACATGGTTCTACACCCGCCTCACCCTCCGTTGTCTGTACATGGTTCTACACCCCGCTCACCCTCTGTTGTCTGTCCATGATTCTACACCTGGCTCAACCTCTGTTGGGTGTACATGGTTCGACACCCGGCTCACCCTCTGTTGTATGTCCATGATTCTACACCTGGCTCACCCTCTGTTGGGTGTACATGATTCTGCACCTGGCTCACCCTCGGTTGTAGGTATGTGATTCTGCACCCGGCTCAAGCTCTGTTGTCTGTACATGATTCTACACCCGGCTCACCCTCTGTTGGGTGTACATGAATCTACTCCCTGCTCGCCCTCTGTTGTCTCTACATGGTCCTACACCCGGCTCACCCGATGTTGTCTCCACATGGGTCTACACCCGCCTCACCCTCCGTTGTCTGTACATGGTTCTACACCCGGCTCACCCTCTGTTGTCTGTACATGGTTGGACTACCAGCTCACCCTCTGTTATCGGTACATGGTTCTACACCCGGCTCACCCTCTGTTGTCTGTACATGATTCTACACCTGGCTCACCCTCTGTTGTCTGTACATGGTTCTACACCCGGCTCACCCTCCGTTGTCTGTACATGGTTCTACACCCGCCTCACCCTCCGTTGTCTGTACATGGTTCTACACCCGGCTCACCCTCTCTTGTCTGTACATGATTCTACACGTGGCTCACCCTCTGTTGGGTGTACATGGTTCTACACCCTGCTCGCGCTCTGTTGTCTTTACATGATTCTGCACCTGGCTCACCCTCGGTTGTAGGTATGTGATTCTACACCCGGCTCAAGCTCTGTTGTCTGTACATGATTCTACACCCGGCTCACCATCTGTTGGGTGTACATGAATCTACTCCCTGCTCGCCCTCTGTTGTCTCTACATGGTTCTACACCTGGCTCACCCGATGTTGTCTGTACATGGTTCCACGTCCGCTGCCATCTGTTGTCTCTGCATGATTCTACACCTGGCTCACCTGATGTTGTCTGTACATGGTTCTACACCCGCTGCCCTCTGTTGTCTCTACATGGTTCTACACCTGGCTCTCCCGATGTTTCTGTCCATGGTTCTTTTCCCCGCTCACCCTCTGGTGTCTCTACATGGTTCTACACCCAGCTCACCCTCTGGTGTCTGTACATTGTTCTGCATCCGGCTCACCCGATGTTGTCAATACACGGTTCTAGAACCAGCTCACCCTCTGGTGTCTGTACATGGTTCAACAACCAGCTCACCCTATGTTGTCTGGACATGGTTCTACACCCGCTGCCCTCTGTTTTCTCTACATGGTTCTACATCTGGCTCACCCGATGTTGGCTGTACATGCTTCGACAATCAGCTCACCCTCTGTTGTCAGAACATGGTTCTACACCCGGCTCACCCTCTGCTTTCTGTACATGGTTCTACACCCTGTTCACCATCTGTTATCTGCTCAAGGTTCTCCGCCCAGCTCACCCTCTATTGCCTGCACATGGTTCTACAAACAGCTCACCCTTCCTTGTCTGGACATGGTTCAACACCAGCTCCACCCTCTGTTGTCTGTACATGGTTCTACACCCGGCACACTCTCTGTTGCCTGTATATGGTTCTGATCCCGGCTCACCCTCTGTTGTCATTAGACAGTTCTACACCCGGCTCAACCTCTGTTGTCTGCACATGGTTCTACACCTGTCTCACTATCTGTTACCTATATATTGTTCTACACACGGCTCACCCTCTGTTGTCAGTACTTGGTTCTGCACCCTGCTCACCCTTTCTTGTCTGTACATGGTTCTACAACCATCTCACCCTCTGTTGTCTGTACATGGTTCTACACCCGGCTCACTCTCTGTTGCCTGTATATGGTTCTGATCCCGGCTCACCCTCTGTTGTCATTAGACAGTTCTACACCCGGCTCACCCTCTGTTGTATCGACATGATTCTACACCCGGCTCACCCTCTGTTGACTGTACATGGTTCTACACCCGGCTCAACCTCTGTTGTCTTTACATGAATCTACACCCTTCTCGCCCTCTGTTGTCTTTACATGATTTTGCACCTGGCTCACCCTCGGTTGTAGGTATGTGATTCGACACCCGGCTCAAGCTCTGTTGTCTGTACATGATTCTACACTCGGCTCACCCTCTGTTGGGTGTACATGAATCTACACCCTGCTCGCCCTCTGTTGTCTGTACATGATTCTGCACCTGGCTCACCCTCGGTTGTAGGTATGTGATTCTGTACCCGGCTCAAGCTCTGTTGTCTGTACATGATTCTACACCCGGCTCACCCTCTGTTGGGTGTACATGAATCTACTCCCTGCTCGCCCTCTGTTGTCTCTACATGGTCCTACACCCGGCTCACCCTCTGTTGTCTCCACATGGGTCTACACCCGCCTCACCCTCCGTTGTCTGTACCTGGTTCTACACCCGGCTCACCCTCTGTTGTCTGTACATGGTTGGACTACCAGCTCACCCTCTGTTATCGGTACATGGTTCTACACCCGGCTCACCCTCTGTTGTCTGTACATGATTCTACACCTGGCTCACCCTCCGTTGTCTGTACATGGTTCTACACCCGGCTCACCCTCTGTTGTCTCTACATGGGTCTACACCCGCCTCACCCTCCGTTGTCTGTACATGGTTCTACACCCGCCTCACCCTCTGTTGTCTGTACATGGTTCTACACCCGGCTCAACCTCTGTTGTCTATACATGATTCTACACCTGGCTCACCCTCTGTTGGGTGTACATGGTTCTACACCCTGCTCGCCCTCTGTTGTCTTTACATGATTCTGCACCTGGCTCACCCTCAGTTGTAGGTATGTGATTCTACACCCGGCTCAAGCTCTGTTGTCTGTACATTATTCTACACCCGGCTCACCATCTGTTGGGTGTACATGAATCTACTCCCTGCTCGCCCTCTGTTGTCGGTACATGGTTCTACACCTGGCTCACCCGATGTTGTCTGTACATGGTTCCACGTCCGCTGCCATCTGTTGTCTCTACATGATTCTACACCCGGCTCACCCGATGTTGTCTGTACATGCTTCTCCAACCAGCTCACCCATCTGTTGTCAGTACATGGTTCTACACCAGGCTCACCTGATGTTGTCTGTACATGCTTCTCCAACCAGCTCACCCATCTGTTGTCTGCCCATGGTTCTACACCAGGCTCACCTGATGTTGTCTGTACATGGTTCTACACCCGCTGCCCTCTGTTGTCAGAACATGGTTCTACACCCGGCTCACCCTCTGCTTTCTGTACATGGTTCTACACCCTGTTCACCATCTGTTATCTGCTCAAGGTTCTCCGCCCAGCTCACCCTCTATTGCCTGCACATGGTTCTACAAACAGCTCACCCTTCCTTGTCTGTACATAGTTCAACACCAGCTCCACCCACTGTTGCCTGCACATGCTTCCACCCCTTGCTCACCCTCTGTTGTCTGTACATGGTTCAACACCCGGCACACCCTATGTTGTCTGTACATGGTTCTACGCCCGGCTCACTCTCTATTGCCTGTAAATGGCTCTACACCCGGCTCACCCTCTGTTGTCTGTACATGGTTCTACACCCGGCTCACTCTCTGTTGCCTGTATATGGTTCTGATCCCGGCTCACCCTCTGTTGTCATTAGACAGTTCCACACCCGGCTCACCCTCAGTTGTATCGACATGATTCTACACCCGGCTCACTCTCTGTTGCCTGTATATGGTTCTGATCCCGGCTCACCCTCTGTTGTCATTAGACAGTTCCACACCCGGCTCACCCTCTGTTGTATCGACATGATTCTACACCCGGCTCACCCTCTGTTGACTGAACATGGTTCTACACCCGGCTCAACCTCTGTTGTCTTTACATGAATCTACACCCTTCTCGCCCTCTGTTGTCTTTACATGATTCTGCACCTGGCTCACCCTCGGTTGTAGGTATGTGATTCTACACCCGGCTCAAGCTCTGTTGTCTGCACATGATTCTACACCCGGCTCACCCTCTGTTGGGTGTACATGACTCTACACCCTGCTCGCCCTCTGTTGTCTGTGCATGATTCTACACCTGGCTCACCCTCTGTTGTCTGTGCATTGTTCCACGTCCGCTGCCATCTGTTGTCTCGACATGATTCTACACCCGGCTCACCCGATGTTGTCTATACATGCTTCTCCAACCAGCTCACCCATCTGTTGTCAGTACATGGTTCTGCACCCGGCTCACCCTCTGTTGTCTGCCCATGGTTCTACACCAGGCTCACCCGATGTTGTCTGTACATGGTTCTACACCCGCTGCCCTCTGTTGTCTCTACATGGTTCTTAACCCTGCTCCCACAATGATGTCTGTACATAGTTCTACACCCGGCTCACCCTCTGTTGTCTCTACATGGGTCTACACCCGCCTCACCCTCCGTTGTCTGTACATGGTTCTCTCCCCGGCTCACCCTCTGTTGTCAATACACGGTTCTGGAACCAGCTCACCCTCTGGTGTCTGTACATGGTTCAACAACCAGCTCACCCTATGTTGTCTGGACATGGTTCTACACCCGCTGCCATCTGTTGTCTCTACATGGTTCTACATCCGGCTCACCTGATGTTGTCTGTACATGCTTCGACAATCAGCTCACCCTCTGTTGTCAGAACATGGTTCTACACCCGGCTCACCCTCTGCTTTCTGTACATGGTTCTGCACCCTGTTCACCATCTGTTATCTGCTCAAGGTTCTCCGCCCAGCTCACCCTCTATTGCCTGCACATGGTTCTACAAACAGCTCACCCTTCCTTGTCTGTACATGGTTCAACACCAGCTCCACCCTCTGTTGTCTGTACACGGTTCTACACCCGGCACACTCTCTGTTGCCTGTATATGGTTCTGATCCCGGCTCACCCTCTGTTGTCATTAGACAGTTCTACACCCGGCTCACCGTCTGTTGTCTGTACATGGTTCTACACCTGTCTCACTCTCTGTTACCTATATATTGTTCTACACACGGCTCACCCTCTGTTGTCAGTACTTGGTTCTATACCCCGCTCACCCTCTGGTGTCTCTACATGGTTCTACACCCAGCTCACCCTCTGGTGTCTGTACATTGTTCTGCATCCGGCTCACCCTCTGTTGTCAATACACGGTTCTAGAACCAGCTCACCCTATGTTGTCTGGACATGGTTCTACACCCGCTGCCATCTGTTGTCTCTACATGGTTCTACACCCGGCTCACCTGATGTTGTCTGTACATGCTTCGACAATCAGCTCACCCTCTGTTGTCAGAACATGGTTCTACACCCGGCTCACCCTCTGCTTTCTGTACATGGTTCTACACCCTGTTCACCATCTGTTATCTGCTCAAGGTTCTCCGCCCAGCTCACCCTCTATTGCCTGCACATGGTTCTACAAACAGCTCACCCTTCCTTGTCTGTACATAGTTCAACACCAGCTCCATCCACTGTTGCCTGCACATGCTTCCACCCCTTGCTCACCCTCTGTTGTCTGTACATGGTTCAACACCCGGCACACCCTATGTTGTCTGTACATGGTTCTACGCCCGGCTCACTCTCTATTGCCTGTAAATGGCTCTACACCCGGCTCAACCTCTGTTGTCTGTACATGGTTCTACACGCGGCTCACCGTCTGTTGTCTGTACATGGTTCTACACATGTCTCACTCTCTGTTACCTATATATTGTTCTACACATGGCTCACCCTCTGTTGTCAGTACCTGGTTCTACACCCGGCTCACCCTATGTTGTCTGTATATGGTTCTCCACCCGGCTCACCCTCTGTTGTCAGTACATGGTTCTACACCCGGCTCACCCTTTGTTGCCTGTACATGGTTCGACACCCGGCTCCCCCTATGTTGTATGGAGATGGTTCTACACCCGGCTCACCATCTGTTGTCTCTACATGGTTCAACACCCGGCTCACCCGATGTTGTCTGTGCATGGTTCTAGGCCCGGCTCACTCTCTATTGCCTGTAAATAGCTCTACACCCAGCTCACCCTCTGTTGTCAGTAGACAGTTCTACACCCGGCTCACCCTCTGTTGTCTGTACAAGGTTCCACACCCGGCTCACCGTCTGTTGTCTGTACAAGGTTCTACACCCGTCTCTCTCTCTCTGTTGCCTATATATTGTTCTACACCCGGCTCACCGTCTGTTGTCTGTACATGGTTCTACACCCGTCTCACTCTCTGTTGCCTATATATTGTTCTACACCCGGCTCACCGTCTGTTGTCTGTACAAGGTTCTACACCCGTCTCTCTCTCTCTGTTGACTATGTGTTGTTCTACACCCAGCTCACCCTCTGTTGTCTGTACATGATTCTACACCCGGCTCGCCCTCTGTTGTCTGTACATGATTCTACACCCGGATCACCCTCTGTTGTTTGTACATGATACCATACCCTGCTCGCCCTCTGTTGTCTGGAGATGATTCTACAACCAGCTCACCCTTCCTTGTCTGTTCATGGTTCCAGACCAACTTCACCCACTGTTGCCTGGACATGCGTCCACCCCTTGCTCACCCTCTGTTGTCTGTACATGGTTCCACACGCGGCTCACCCTCTGTGTCTGTACATGATTCTACACCTGGCACCGCTGCTGTTGTCTGTACTTGGTTCAACAACCTCTTCACCCTCTGTTGTCTGTACTTGGTTCAACAACCAACTCACCCTCTGTTGCCTGTACATGGTTCTACACCAATCTCGCCCTCTGTTCTCGGTACATGGTTCTACAACCTGCACAACCCGCTGTTTTCTGTACTTGGTTCAACAACCTGTTCACCCTATGTTGCCTGGATATGGTTCGACCCTCTGCTCACCCTCTGTTGTCTGAATATGGTTCTGCAACCTGCATAACCCTCCAATGTCTGCACGTGGTTCTACACCCGGCTCACCCTCTGTTGTCTGTACATGATTCCACACCCAGCTCACCCTCTGTTGTCTGTACATGGTTGAACACCAAGTCCACCCTCTGTTGTCTGTACATGATTCTACACCCGGCTCACCCTCTGTTGACTGTACATGGTTCTACACCCGGCTCAACCTCTGTTGTCTTTACATGAATCTACACCCTTCTCGCCCTCTGTTGTCTTTACATGATTCTACACCTGGCTCACCCTCTGTTGTCTGAATATGGTTCTGCAACCTGCATAACCCTCCAATGTCTGCATGTGGTTCTACACCCGGCTCACCCTCTGTTGTCTGTACATGATTCCACACCCAGCTCACCCTCTGTTGTCTGTACATGGTTCAACACCAAGTCCACCCTCTGTTGTCTGTACATGATTCTACACCTGGCTCACCCTCTGTTGTATCGACATGATTCTACACCCGGCTCAACCTCTGTTGACTGTACATGGTTCTACACCCGGCTCAACCTCTGTTGGGTGTACATGGTTCTATACTCTGCTCGCCCTCTGTTGTCTGTACATGATTCTACACCTGGCTCACCCTCTGTTGTCTGTACATGATTCTACACCTGGCTCACCCTCTGTTGTCTGTACATGGTTCTACACCCGGCTCACCCTCTGTTGTCTGTACATGATTCCACACCCGGCTCACCCTCTGTTGGGTGTACATGAATCTCCACCCTGCTCGCCCTCTGTTGTCTGTACATGATTGTACACCTGGATCACCCTCTGTTGGGTGTACATGGTTCTACACCCTGCTCGCCCTCTGTTGTCTTTACATGATTCTACACCTGGCTCACCTTCTGTTGTCTGTACATGGTTCTAGACCCGGCTCACCCTCTGTTGTCTGTACATGATTCTACACCTGGCTCACCCTCTGTTGGGTGTACATGGTTCTACACCCTGCTCGCCATCTGTTGTCTTTACATGATTCTACACCTGGCTCACCCTCTGTTGGGTGCACATGAATCTACTCCCTGCTCGCCCTCTGTTGTCTGTACATGGTTCTACACCCGGCTCACCCTCTGTTGTCTCTACATGGGTCTGCACCCGCCTCACCCTCCGTTGTCTGTACATGGTTCTCCACCCGGCTCACCCTCTGTTGTCTGTACATGGTTGGACTACCAGCTCACCCTCTGTTATCTGTACATGGTTCTACACCCGGCTCACCCTCTGTTGTCTCTACATGGGTCTACACCCGCCTCACCCTCCGTTGTCTGTACATGGTTCTACACCCGCCTCACCCTCCGTTGTCTGTACATGGTTCTACACCTGGCTCACCCTTTGTTGTCTGTACATGGTTCTACACCCGGCTCACCCTCTGTTGTCTGTACATGATTCTACACCCGGCTCGCCCTCTGCTGTCTCTACATGGTTCTACACCTGGCTCACCCGATGTTGTCTGTACATGGTTCCACGTCCGCTGCCATCTGTTGTCTCTACATGATTCTACACACGGCTCACCCGATGTTGTCTGGACATACTTCTCCAACCAGCTCACCCATCTGTTTTCAGTACATGGTTCTGCACCCGGCTCACCCTCTGTTGTCTGCCCATGGTTCTACACCAGGCTCACCCGATGTTGTCTGCACATGGTTCTACACCCGCTGCCCTCTGTTGTCTCTACATGGTTCTTAACCCTGCTCCCACAATGTTGTCTGCACATGGTTCTACACCCGGCTCACCCTCTGTTGTCTCTACATGGGTCTACACCCGCCTCACCCTCCGTTGTCTGTACATGGTTCTACACCCGGCTCACCCTCTGTTGTCTGTACATGGTTCGACTGCCAGCTCACCCTCTGTTGTCTGCACATGGTTTGACTACCAGCTCACCCTATGTTGTCTGTACATGGTTCTACACCCGCTGCCCTCTGTTGTCTCTACATGGTTCTAAACCCGGCTCACCAGATGTTGTCTGTACATGCTTCGACAATCAGCTCACCCACTGTTGTCAGAACATGGTTCTACACCCGGCTCACCCTCTGCTTTCTGTACATGGTTCTACACCCTGTTCACCATCTGTTATCTGCTCAAGGTTCTCCGCCCAGCTCACCCTCTATTGCCTGCACATGGTTCTACAAACAGCTCACCCTTCCTTGTCTGTACATAGTTCAACACCAGCTCCACCCACTGTTGCCTGCACATGCTTCCACCCCTTGCTCACCCTCTGTTGTCTGTACATGGTTCAACACCCGGCACACCCTATGTTGTCTGTACATGGTTCTACGCCCGGCTCACGCTCTATTGCCTGTAAATGGCTCTACACCCGACTCACCCTCTGTTGTCTGTACATGGTTCTACACCCGGCTCACTCTCTGTTGCCTGTATATGGTTCTGATCCCGGCTCACTCTCTGTTGTCATTAGACAGTTCCACACCCGGCTCACCCTCAGTTGTATCGACATGATTCTACACCCGGCTCACCCTCTGTTGACTGTACATGGTTCTACACCCTGCTCGCCCTCTGTTGTCTTGACATGATTCTGCACCTGGCTCACCCTCGGTTGTAGGTATGTGATTCTGCACCCGGCTCAAGCTCTGTTGTCTGTACATGATTCTACACCCGGTTCACCCTCTGTTGGGTGTACATGAATCTACACCCTACACGCCCTCTGTTGTCTGTACATGATTCTACACCTGGCTCACCCTCTGTTGGGTGAACATGGTTCTACACCCTGCTCGCCCTCTGTTGTCTTTACATGATTCTGCACCTGGCTCACCCTCGGTTGTCGGTATGTGATTCGACATCCGGCTCAAGCTCTGTTTGGTGTACATCAATCTACACCCTGCGCGCCCTCTGTTGTCGGTACATGGTTCTACACCTGGCTCACCCGATGTTGTCTGTACATGGTTCCACGTCCGCTGCCATCTGTTGTCTCTACATGATTCTACACCCGGCTCACCCAATGTTGTCTGTACATGCTTCTCCAACCAGCTCACCCATCTGTTGTCAGTACATGGTTCTACACCCAGCTCACCCTCTGTTGTCTGTACATGGTTCGACATCCAGCTCACCCTATGTTGTCTGTACATGGTTCTACACCCGCTGCCCTCTGTTGTCTCTACATGGTTCTTAACCCTGCTCCCACAATGTTGTCTGCACATGGTTCTACACCCGGCTCACCCTCTGTTGTCTCTACATGGTTCTACACCCGCCTCACCCTCCGTTGTCTGTACATGGTTCTACACCCGGCTCACCCTCTGTTGTCTGTACATGGTTCGACTACCAGCTCACCCTATGTTGTCTGTACATGGTTCTACACCCGCTGCCCTCTGTTGTCTCCACATGGTTCTACACCCGGCTCACCTGATGTTGTCTGTACATGCTTCGACAATCAGCTCACCCTATGTTGTCAGAACATGGTTCTACACCCGGCTCACCCTCTGCTTTCTGTACATGGTTCTACACCTGTTCACCATCTGTTATCTGCTCAAGGTTCTCTGCCCAGCTCACCCTCTATTGCCTGCACATGGTTCTACAAACAGCTCACCCTTCCTTGTCTGTACATTGTTCAACACCAGCTCCACCCACTGTTGCCTGCACATCCTTCCACCCCTTGCTCACCCTCTGTTGTCTGTACATGGTTCAACACCCGGCACACCCTATGTTGTCTGTACATGGTTCTACGCCCGGCTCACTCTCTATTGCCTGTAAATGGCTCTACACCCGGCTCACCCTCTGTTGTCTGTACATGGTTCTACACCCGGCTCACTCTCTGTTGCCTGTATATGGTTCTGATCCCGGCTCACCCTCTGTTGTCATTAGACAGTTCTACACCCGGCTCACCCTCTGTTGTATCGACATGATTCTACACCCGGCTCACCCTCTGTTGACTGCACATGGTTCTGGACCCTGCTCGCCCTCTGTTGTCTTTACATGATTCTGCACCTGGCTCACCCTCGGTTGTAGGTATGTGATTCTACACCCGGCTCAAGCTCTGTTGTCTGTACATGATTCTACACCCGGCTCACCCTCTGTTGGGTGTACATGAATCTACACCCTGCTCGCCCTCTGTTGTCTGTACATGATTCTACACCTGGCTCACCCTCTGTTGGGTGAACATGGTTCTACACCCTGCTCGCCCTCTGTTGTCTCTACATGATTCTACACCCGGCTCACCCTCTGTTGGGTGTACATGAATCTACACCCTGCTCGCCCTCTGTTGTCTCTACATGGTTCTACACCTGGCTCACCCGATGTTGTCGGTCCATGGTTCTTTTCCCCGCTCACCCTCTGGTGTCTCTACATGGTTCTACACCCAGCTCACCTGATGTTGTCTGTACCTGCTTCGACAATCAGCTCACCCTCTGTTGTCAGAACATGGTTCTGCACCCGGCTCACCCTCTGTTGTCAATACACGGTTCTAGAACCAGCTCACCCTATGTTGTCTGGACATGGTTCTACACCCGCTGCCCTCTGTTGTCTCTACATGGTTCTACATCTGGCTCACCCGATGTTGTCTGGACATGGTTCTACACTCGCTGCCATCTGTTGTCTCTACATGGTTCTACATCCGGCACACAATATGTTGTCTGTCCATGCTTCGACAATCAGCTCACCCTCTGTTGTCAGAACATGGTTCTACACCCGGCTCACCCTCTGCTTTCTGTACATGGTTCTACACCCTGTTCACCATCTGTTATCTGCTCAAGGTTCTCCGCCCAGCTCACCCTCTATTGCCTGCACATGATTCTACAAACAGCTCACCCTTCCTTGTCTGCACATAGTTCAACACCAGCTCCACCCTCTGTTGTCTGTACATGATTCGACACCCGGCACACTCTCTGTTGCCTGTATATGGTTCTGATCCCGGCTCACCCTCTGTTGTCATTAGACAGTTCTACACCCGGCTCAACCTCTGTTGTCTGTACATGGTTCTACACGCGGCTCACCGTCTGTTGTCTGTACATGGTTCTACACCTGTCTCACTCTCTGTTACCTATATATTGTTCTACACACGGCTCACCCTCTGTTGTCAGTACTTGGTTCTGCACCCTGCTCACCCTTTCTTGTCTGTACATGGTTCTACAACCATCTCACCCTCTGTTGTCTGTACATAGTACTACACCCGGCTCACTCTCTGTTGCCTGTATATGGTTCTGATCCCGGCTCACCCTCTGTTGTCATTAGACAGTTCTACACCCGGCTCACCCTCTGTTGTATCGACATGATTCTACACCCGGCTCACCCTCTGTTGACTGTACATGGTTCTACACCCGGCTCAACCTCTGTTGTCTTTACATGAATCTACACCCTGCTCGCCCTCTGTTGTCTTTACATGATTTTGCACCTGGCTCACCCTTGGTTGTAGGTATGTGATTCTACACCCGGCTCAAGCTCTGTTGTCTGTACATGATTCTACACCTGGCTCACCCTCTGTTGGGTGTACATGAATCTACACCCTGCGTGCCCTCTGTTGTCTGTACATGATTCTACACCTGGCTCACCCTCTGTTGGGTGTACATGGTTCTACACCCTGCTCGCCCTCTGTTGTCTTTACATGATTCTGCACCTGGCTCACCCTCGGTTGTAGGTATGTGATTCTCCACCCGGCTCAAGCTCTGTTGTCTGTACATGATTCTACACCCGGCTCACCCTCTGTTGGGTGTACATGAATCTACTCCCTGCTCGCCCTCTGTTGTCTCTGCATGGTTCTACACCTGGCTCACCCGATGTTGTCGGTACATGGTTCCACGTCCGCTGCCATCTGTTGTCTCTACATGATTCTACACCCGGCTCACCCGATGTTGTCTGTACATGCTTCTCCAACCAGCTCACCCATCTGTTGTCAGTACATGGTTCTGCACCCGGCTCACCCTCTGTTGTCTGCCCATGGTTCTACACCAGGCTCACCCGATGTTGTCTGTACATGGTTCTTCACCCGCTGCCCTCTGTTGTCTCTACATGGTTCTTAACCCTGCTCCCACAATGTTGTCTGCACATGGTTCTACACCTGGCTCACCCTCTGTTGTCTCTACATGGGTCTACACCCGCCTCACCCTCTGTTGTCTGTACATGATTCTACACCCGGCTCACCCTCTGTTTTCTGTACATGGTTCGACTACCAGCTCACCATCTGTTGCGTGTACATGATTCTACACCCAGCTCACCATCTGTTGTCTGTACATGGTTCTACACCCGGCTCACCCTCTGTTGTCTGCACATGGCTCGACTACCAGCTCACCATCTGTTGCGTGTACATGGTTCTGCACCCGGCTCACCCTCTGTGGTCTCTACATGGTTTTACACCTGGCTCACCCGATGTTGTCTGTACATGGTTCTACACCCGCTGCCCTCTGTTGTCTCTACATGGTTCTACACCCGGCTCACCTGATGTTGTCTGTACATGCTTCGACAATCAGCTCACCCTCTGTTGTCAGAACATGGTTCTACACCCGGCTCACCCTCTGCTTTCTGTACATGGTTCTACACCCTGTTCACCATCTGTTATCTGCTCAAGGTTCTCCGCCCAGCTCACCCTCTATTGCCTGCACATGGTTCTACAAGCAGCTCACCCTTCCTTGTCTGTACATAGTTCAACACCAGCTCCATCCACTGTTGCCTGCACATGCTTCCACCCCTTGCTCACCCTCTGTTGTCTGTACATGGTTCAACACCCGGCACACCCTATGTTGTCTGTACATGGTTCTACTCCCGGCTCACTCTCTACTGCCTGTAAATGGCTCTACATCCGGCTCAACCTCTGTTGTCTGTACATGGTTCTACATGCGGCTCACCGTCTGTTGTCTGTACATGGTTCTACACCTGTCTCACTCTCTGTTACCTATATATTGTTCTACACACGGCTCACCCTCTGTTGTCAGTACTTGGTTCTACACCCTGCTCACCCTTTCTTGTCTGTACATGGTTCTACAACCATCTCACCCTCTGTTGTCTGTACATGGTTCTACACCCGGCTCACCCTATGTTGTCTGTATATGGTTCTCCACCCGGCTCACCCTCTGTTGTCAGTACATGGCTCTACACCCGGCTCACCCTTTGTTGCCTGTACATGGTTCGACACCCGGCTCACCCTATGTTGTATGGAGATGGTTCTACACCCGGCTCACCATCTGTTGTCTCCACATGGTTCTACACCCGGCTCACCCTCTGTTGGCTGTACGCGTTTCTACAACCAGCTCACCATCTGTTGTCTCTACATGGTTCAACAACCGGCTCACCCGATGTTGTCTGTGCATGGTTCTACGCCCGGCTCACTCTCTATTGCCTGTAAATAGCTCTACACCCGGCTCACCCTCTGTTGTCTGTACAAGGTTCTACAGCCGGCTCACTCTCTGTGGCCTGTACATGGTTCTACACCCGGCTCACCCTCTGTTGTCAGTAGACAGTTCTACACCCGGCTCACCCTCTGTTGTCTGTACATGTTTCTACACCCGGCTCACCGTCTGCTGTCTGTACATGGTTCCACACCTGGCTCACCGTCTGTTGTCTGTACAAGGTTCTACACCCGTCTCTCTCTCTGTTGCCTATATATTGTTCTACACCCGGCTCACCGTCTGTTGTCTGTACATGGTTCTACACCCGTCTCACTCTCTGTTGCCTATATATTGTTCTACACCTGGCTCACCCTCTGTTGTCTGTACCTGGTTCTACACCCGGCTCACTGTCTGTTGTCTGTACATAGTTCTACACCCGGCTCATACTCTGTTGTCTGAACATGGTTCAGCACCAAGTCCACTCTCTGCTGTCGGTACATGATTCTGCACCCCGCTCACCCTCTGTTGTCTGTACATGGTTCAGCACCAAGTCCACTCTCTGTTGTCGGTACATGATTCCACATCAGGCTCACCCTCTGTTGTCTGCATATGGTTCTACACCCGCTTCCCTCTGTTGTCTCTGCAGGGTTCTACACCCAGCTCACCCTCTGTTGTCTGTACATGGTTCTACACCTGGCTCATCCTCTGTTGTTTGTCCATCGGTTAACACCAGGCTCACTCTCTGTTGTCTGTACATGGTTCTACACCAAGTCCACCATCTGTTGTCTGTACATAGTTCTACAACCAGCTCACCCTATGTTGTCAGCACATGGTTCTACACCCGCTGCCCTCTGTTGCCTCAACATGGTTCTACACCCGGCTCACCCGAAGTTGTCTCTACATGGTTCCATACCCGGCTCACCCTCTGTTGTCTGTGCATGGTTCAACAACCAGATCACCGTCTGTTGTCTCGACATGGTTCTACACCCGGCTCACCCTCTGTTGTCTGTACATGGTTCAACACCCGGCACACCCTATGTTGTCTGTACATGGTTCTACGCCCGGCACACTCTCTATTGCCTGTAAATGGCTCTACACCCGGCTCACCCTCTGTTGTCTGTACATGGTTCTACACCCGGCTCACTCTCTGTTGCCTGTATATGGTTCTGATCCCGGCTCACCCTCTGTTGTCATTAGACAGTTCTACACCCGGCTCACCCTCTGTTGTATCGACATGATTCTACACCCGGCTCACCCTCTGTTGACTGCACATGGTTCTGGACCCTGCTCGCCCTCTGTTGTCTTTACATGATTCTGCACCTGGCTCACCCTCGGTTGTAGGTATGTGATTCTACACCCGGCTCAAGCTCTGTTGTCTGTACATGATTCTACACCCGGCTCACCCTCTGTTGGGTGTACATGGTTCAACACCCGGCACACCCTATGTTGTCTGTACATGGTTCTACGCCCGGCTCACTCTCTATTGCCTGTAAATGGCTCTACACCCGGCTCACCCTCTGTTGTCTGTACATGGTTCTACACCCGGCTCACTCTCTGTTGCCTGTATATGGTTCTGATCCCGGCTCACCCTCTGTTGTCATTAGACAGTTCTACACCCGGCTCACCCTCTGTTGTATCGACATGATTCTACACCCGGCTCACCCTCTGTTGACTGCACATGGTTCTGGACCCTGCTCGCCCTCTGTTGTCTTTACATGATTCTGCACCTGGCTCACCCTCGGTTGTAGGTATGTGATTCTACACCCGGCTCAAGCTCTGTTGTCTGTACATGATTCTACACCCGGCTCACCCTCTGTTGGGTGTACATGAATCTACACCCTGCTCGCCCTCTGTTGTCTGTACATGATTCTACACCTGGCTCACCCTCTGTTGGGTGAACATGGTTCTACACCCTGCTCGCCCTCTGTTGTCTCTACATGATTCTACACCCGGCTCACCCTCTGTTGGGTGTACATGAATCTACACCCTGCTCGCCCTCTGTTGTCTCTACATGGTTCTACACCGGGCTCACCCGATGTTGTCGGTCCATGGTTCTTTTCCCCGCTCACCCTCTGGTGTCTCTACATGGTTCTACACCCAGCTCACCTGATGTTGTCTGTACCTGCTTCGACAATCAGCTCACCCTCTGTTGTCAGAACATGGTTCTGCACCCGGCTCACCCTCTGTTGTCAATACACGGTTCTAGAACCAGCTCACCCTATGTTGTCTGGACATGGTTCTACACCCGCTGCCCTCTGTTGTCTCTACATGGTTCTACATCTGGCTCACCCGATGTTGTCTGGACATGGTTCTACACTCGCTGCCATCTGTTGTCTCTACATGGTTCTACATCCGGCACACAATATGTTGTCTGTCCATGCTTCGACAATCAGCTCACCCTCTGTTGTCAGAACATGGTTCTACACCCGGCTCACCCTCTGCTTTCTGTACATGGTTCTACACCCTGTTCACCATCTGTTATCTGCTCAAGGTTCTCCGCCCAGCTCACCCTCTATTGCCTGCACATGATTCTACAAACAGCTCACCCTTCCTTGTCTGCACATAGTTCAACACCAGCTCCACCATCTGTTGTCTGTACATGATTCTACACCCGGCACACTCTCTGTTGCCTGTATATGGTTCTGATCCCGGCTCACCCTCTGTTGCCATTAGACAGTTCTACACCCGGCTCAACCTCTGTTGTCTGTACATGGTTCTACACGCGGCTCACCGTCTGTTGTCTGTACATGGTTCTACACCTGTCTCACTCTCTGTTACCTATATATTGTTCTACACACGGCTCACCCTCTGTTGTCAGTACTTGGTTCTGCACCCTGCTCACCCTTTCTTGTCTGTACATGGTTCTACAACCATCTCACCCTCTGTTGTCTGTACATAGTACTACACCCGGCTCACTCTCTGTTGCCTGTATATGGTTCTGATCCCGGCTCACCCTCTGTTGTCATTAGACAGTTCTACACCCGGCTCACCCTCTGTTGTATCGACATGATTCTACACCCGGCTCACCCTCTGTTGACTGTACATGGTTCTACACCCGGCTCAACCTCTGTTGTCTTTACATGAATCTACACCCTGCTCGCCCTCTGTTGTCTTTACATGATTTTGCACCTGGCTCACCCTTGGTTGTAGGTATGTGATTCTACACCCGGCTCAAGCTCTGTTGTCTGTACATGATTCTACACCTGGCTCACCCTCTGTTGGGTGTACATGAATCTACACCCTGCGTGCCCTCTGTTGTCTGTACATGATTCTACACCTGGCTCACCCTCTGTTGGGTGTACATGGTTCTACACCCTGCTCGCCCTCTGTTGTCTTTACATGATTCTGCACCTGGCTCACCCTCGGTTGTAGGTATGTGATTCTCCACCCGGCTCAAGCTCTGTTGTCTGTACATGATTCTACACCCGGCTCACCCTCTGTTGGGTGTACATGAATCTACTCCCTGCTCGCCCTCTGTTGTCTCTGCATGGTTCTACACCTGGCTCACCCGATGTTGTCTGTACATGGTTCCACGTCCGCTGCCATCTGTTGTCTCTACATGATTCTACACCCGGCTCACCCGATGTTGTCTGTACATGCTTCTCCAACCAGCTCACCCATCTGTTGTCAGTACATGGTTCTGCACCCGGCTCACCCTCTGTTGTCTGCCCATGGTTCTACACCAGGCTCACCCGATGTTGTCTGTACATGGTTCTTCACCCGCTGCCCTCTGTTGTCTCTACATGGTTCTTAACCCTGCTCCCACAATGTTGTCTGCACATGGTTCTACACCTGGCTCACCCTCTGTTGTCTCTACATGGGTCTACACCCGCCTCACCCTCTGTTGTCTGTACATGGTTCTACACCCGGCTCACCCTCTGTTTTCTGTACATGGTTCGACTACCAGCTCACCATCTGTTGCGTGTACATGATTCTACACCCAGCTCACCATCTGTTGTCTGTACATGGTTCTACACCCGGCTCACCCTCTGTTGTCTGCACATGGCTCGACTACCAGCTCACCATCTGTTGCGTGTACATGGTTCTGCACCCGGCTCACCCTCTGTGGTCTCTACATGGTTTTACACCTGGCTCACCCGATGTTGTCTGTACATGGTTCTACACCCGCTGCCCTCTGTTGTCTCTACATGGTTCTACACCCGGCTCACCTGATGTTGTCTGTACATGCTTCGACAATCAGCTCACCCTCTGTTGTCAGAACATGGTTCTACACCCGGCTCACCCTCTGCTTTCTGTACATGGTTCTACACCCTGTTCACCATCTGTTATCTGCTCAAGGTTCTCCGCCCAGCTCACCCTCTATTGCCTGCACATGGTTCTACAAGCAGCTCACCCTTCCTTGTCTGTACATAGTTCAACACCAGCTCCATCCACTGTTGCCTGCACATGCTTCCACCCCTTGCTCACCCTCTGTTGTCTGTACATGGTTCAACACCCGGCACACCCTATGTTGTCTGTACATGGTTCTACTCCCGGCTCACTCTCTACTGCCTGTAAATGGCTCTACATCCGGCTCAACCTCTGTTGTCTGTACATGGTTCTACACCCGGCTCACCGTCTGTTGTCTGTATATGGTTCTCCACCCGGCTCACCCTCTGTTGTCAGTACTTGGTTCTACACCCTGCTCACCCTTTCTTGTCTGTACATGGTTCTACAACCATCTCACCCTCTGTTGTCTGTACATGGTTCTACACCCGGCTCACCCAATGTTGTCTGTATATGGTTCTCCACCCGGCTCACCCTCTGTTGTCAGTACATGGCTCTACACCCGGCTCACCCTTTGTTGCCTGTACATGGTTCGACACCCGGCTCACCCTATGTTGTATGGAGATGGTTGTACACCCGGCTCACCATCTGTTGTCTCCACATGGTTCTACACCCGGCTCACCCTCTGTTGGCTGTACGCGTTTCTACAACCAGCTCACCATCTGTTGTCTCTACATGGTTCAACAACCGGCTCACCCGATGTTGTCTGTACATGGTTCTACGCCCGGCTCACTCTCTATTGCCTGTAAATAGCTCTACACCCGGCTCACCCTCTGTTGTCTGTACAAGGTTCTACAGCCGGCTCACTCTCTGTGGCCTGTACATGGTTCTACACCCGGCTCACCCTCTGTTGTCAGTAGACAGTTCTACACCCGGCTCACCCTCTGTTGTCTGTACATGTTTCTACACCCGGCTCACCGTCTGCTGTCTGTACATGGTTCCACACCTGGCTCACCGTCTGTTGTCTGTACAAGGTTCTACACCCGTCTCTCTCTCTGTTGCCTATATATTGTTCTACACCCGGCTCACCGTCTGTTGTCTGTACATGGTTCTACACCCGTCTCACTCTCTGTTGCCTATATATTGTTCTACACCTGGCTCACCCTCTGTTGTCTGTACCTGGTTCTACACCCGGCTCACTGTCTGTTGTCTGTACATAGTTCTACACCCGGCTCATACTCTGTTGTCTGAACATGGTTCAGCACCAAGTCCACTCTCTGCTGTCGGTACATGATTCTGCACCCCGCTCACCCTCTGTTGTCTGTACATGGTTCAGCACCAAGTCCACTCTCTGTTGTCGGTACATGATTCCACATCAGGCTCACCCTCTGTTGTCTGCATATGGTTCTACACCCGCTTCCCTCTGTTGTCTCTGCAGGGTTCTACACCCAGCTCACCCTCTGTTGTCTGTACATGGTTCTACACCTGGCTCATCCTCTGTTGTTTGTCCATCGGTTAACACCAGGCTCACTCTCTGTTGTCTGCACATGGTTCTACACCAAGTCCACCATCTGTTGTCTGTACATAGTTCTACAACCAGCTCACCCTATGTTGTCAGCACATGGTTCTACACCCGCTGCCCTCTGTTGCCTCAACATGGTTCTACACCCGGCTCACCCGAAGTTGTCTCTACATGGTTCCATACCCGGCTCACCCTCTGTTGTCTGTGCATGGTTCAACAACCAGATCACCGTCTGTTGTCTCGACATGGTTCTACACCCGGCTCACCCTCTGTTGTCTGTACATGGCTCGACACCCGGCTCACTCTCTGTTGCCTGTATCTGGCTCTATACCGGGCTCACTCTCTGTTGCCTGTATATGGTTCTACACCCGGTTCACCCTCTGTTGTCTGTGCATGGTTCTACACCTGGCTCACCCTTTGTTCTCTCTCTATGGTTTTCCACCCGGCTCACCCTCTGTTGACTGTACATGGTTCTACACCCGGCTCACCCTGGGTTGCCTGTACACGGTTCTACACCCGGCTCACCCTCTGTTGTCTGTACATGGTTCTACACTCGGCTCACCCTCTGTTGTCTGTACATGGTTCTACACCCTGCTCGCCTTCTGTTGTCTGTACATGGTTCTACACTCGGCTCAACCTCTGTTGTCTGTACATGGTTCTACACCCAGCTCACCCTCCGTTGTGTGTACATGGTTCTACACCCTGCTCACCCTCTGTTGTCTGTACATGGTTCTACACCCGGCTCACCCTCTGTTGTCTGTACATGGTTCTACACCCTGCTTGCCCTCTGTTGTCTGTACATGGTTCTACACTCAGCTCAACCTCTGTTGTCTGTACATGGTTCTACACCCAGCTCACCCTCCGTTGTGTGTACATGGTTCTACACCCTGCTCACCCTCTGTTGTCTGTACATGGCTCTACACCCAGCTCAACCTCTGTTGTCTGTACATGGTTCTACACCAACTCCACCCCCTGTTGCCTGTACATGATTCTACACCCGGCTCCCCCTCTGTTGCCTGTACATGGTTCTACACCCGGTTCACTCTCTGTTGTCTGTACGTGGTTCTACACCCTGCTCACCCTCTGTTTTCTGTACATGGTTCTACACCTGGCTCACCTTCTGTTGTCAGACATGGTTCTACACCCGGCTCAACCTCTGTTGTCTGTACACGGTTCTACACCCTGCTCACTCTCTGTTGTCTGTACATGGTTCTACACACGGCTCAACCTCCGTTATCTGTACATGGGTCTACACCCAGCTCACCCTCTGTTGTGTGTACATGGTTCTACACCCAGTTCACCCTCTGTTGTGTGTACATGGTTGAACACCCAGCTCACCCTCCATTGTCAGTACATGGTTGAACACCCAGCTCACCCTCTGTTGTCTGTACATGGTTCTACACCCAGTTCACCCTCTGTTGGGTGTACATGGTTGAACACCCAGCTCACCCTCCATTGTCAGTACATGGTTCTACACCCGACTCAACCTCTGTTGTCTGTACATGGTTCTACACCCAGTTCACCCTCTGTTGTGTGTACATGGTTGAACACCCAGCTCACCCTCCATTGTCAGTACATGGTTCTACACCCAGCTCACCCTCTGTAGTCAGTACATGGTGCTGCACCCTGCTCACCCACTGTGCTCCAGCAACTGGGTAAAATTAGGCCAAAACTACACTCTTTTCACATCCTGGGCAATGGGTGGTACTAACTCCTATTTTTAGCTGGCTTTGAAAACCCACAGACTCCATCTAGTGGGGATTAAATGTTTGACATTCCTACAATCTGAAGTTCTACAGTTTTAAACAATATTTTATGCAACAATATAGAATACATTGGTCAATCACTAGATCTGAATGTAAATGAGGAACACTGCTCTTGTTGATATATATTAATGACACTATCTTGGGTGTACACGGCATAATTTCAAAGTTTACAGATGACACGAAACTGGGAAATGTAGTAAACAATGAGGGCATAATACAGACTTCAGGGGACAGAAAGACAGAAGCTAAAAAGCTGCCAGATGGCAGATGAAATTCAACACAGAGAAGTGTGAAGTGATTCATTTTGGAAGCAAGAATGAGGAAAAGTAACATAACAACTTGCTCTGATGAAAGGTCACTGACCTGAAACGATAACTCTGCTTCTCTCTCCACAGATGCTGCCTGACCTGCTGAGTATTTCCAGCATTTTGTTTTCATAACAACAACTTGCATTTATATAGTGCCTTTAATGTAATATAGTATCCCAAGGTGCTTCACAGGACTGTTTTCAAGCAGAATATGACACTGAGCCATGGGCTGGTATATATAAGGAGATATTAGTACAGATGGCCAAAGGCTTGGTTAAAGAAGTAGGTTTTAGAGTGTCTTAAAGGAGGAAAGTGAGGTAGAGAGGAGAGATGTAGGGAGGGTTCCAGAGCTCAGGCCCTAGGGAGCTGCAGGTACCTCCGCCAATGGTGGATCAAATAAAATCAGGGATGCTCAAGAGGCCAGAATTAGAGGAGCACAGATATCTCAGAGGGTTGTGGGGCTGGAGGAGATTACAGAGATAGGAGGAGGGGGAGGGGGAGGGGGAGGCCATAGAGGGGTTTGAAAACAAGGATGAGAATTTTAAAATCAAGGTGTTACTAAATCTGGAGCCAGTGATTACGATTTTACACTGCATTCACCTGCACTAGAAATTTAGCAGAATCTAAAATAAACAATTTCACCAAAGAATTGTTTTTAGCTGCTGAGAAAATGAAGTCTGCTGTCTCTTTGCCAACACAGTCCATATACCAAAGCTGGGAATACTGCAATACTACAGAGATTTTATTCACAAAGTCTATAAATGAAAACCAGATATGCAAAAAGGAAGAGATTAGCAAAAGTAAACACAGGCCCATTAGAGGCAGAGAAATTAGGGAATAAGGAAATAGCAGAGACATTAAACAAATACTTTGGATCTGTCTTCATGGTAGAAGACATGAAAAACATTCTGGAAATAATGCAGAACCAAAGGCTTAGTGAGAATGAGGGACAGAAAAAAAATAGTGTTAGTAAAGAAATAGTAATGAAGAAATGAATGGGACTAAAAGCCAACAACTCTGCACACTGTGCCTGACAGTCTACATTCTAGGGTTTTAAAAGAGGTGGCTACAGAGATAGTGGATAATGCCTGATATTTCAGAACTCCTTAGATTTTAGAATGGTCCTCAAGGATTGGAAGGTAGCAAACATAACCCTGCTATTCAAGACAGGGAGAGAGAAAACAGAATCTATAGGCTTTTGAGCCTCACATCAGTAGTACAGAAAGTGCTAGAATCTATTATTTGGGACATGGTAACAGGGCACTTAGCAAATCACTATATTAGGCAGAGTCACAGATTTATGAAAGGAAAATTGTGCTTGACAAATCTATTAGTTTTTTGAGGGTGTAACAAGCAGGGTAATCAGTGAGGTAGTATATTTGGATTTTCAAAAAGCATTCGATAAGGTGCCACACAACAGATTGTTACATAAAATTATGGATCATGGGATTGGGGGTAATGTAGTAGCATGGATTGAGCATTGGTTAATGGTCAGAAAATAGAGAAAAGGATTAAACAGGTCATTTTCGGGATGGCAGACTATAACTAGTGGGGTGCTGTAAAGATTAGTACTTGGGCCTCAGCTATTTCCAATCTATATCAATGGCCTAGATGAGGGGACTGAGTGTAGTGTATCTAAGTTTGCTGATGATACCATGCTGGGTGGGAATGTAAGCGGTGTTGAAGATGTAATGAGGCTGCTAAAGGAGAGAGACAGGTTGAATGAGTGGGCAAGAATGTAGCAGATGGAGTACAATGTGGAAGAGTGTGAAGTTATCCAATTTGATTGAAAACATATAAAGACAGAATATAAACTCATAGAATGGTTAAAGAACAGGAAACCCATCATGTCCATGCCAGCTCTCTGCAAGAACAATTCACCTAGTCCCACTTCCCTGCCCTTTTTCTGTAGCCCTGCAAATTTTTCTTGTTCAGGTGCTTATCCAATTTCCTTTTGAAAGTCCTGATTGAATCTGTCTCCACCAGACTCAGACAGTGCATTCCAGATCCTAACCACTCATTGCGTAAAAAAGATTTTCCTGTCACCATTGGTTCTTTTGCCATTCACCTTAAATCAGTGTCCTCTGGTTCTCAACCCTTCCAATGGGAACAGTTTCTCCCTATCTACGCCATCCAGACTCCTCAGGATTTTGAACTCTAACAAATCTCCTCCTAATCTTCTCTTCTCTAAGGAGAACAACTCCAGCTTCTCTATCCCCATAATTGAAGTCCCTCATTCCTGGAACCATTCTTGTAAATATTTTCTGCACCCACCCTGACGCCTTCACATCCTTCCAGAATTAGATACAATAGTCCAGTTGAGGATAACCAGTGTTTTATGATGGTTCATCATAACTTCCTTCCTTTTGCACTCTTTGCCTCTATTTACAAAGCCCTGGATCCCATATGCCTTTTTAACCACATTCTCAACAACCCCACCCCCGCAATGATTTGTGCACATATACTCCCAGGTCCCTCTGCTCCTGCACCTCCTTTAGAATTGCATCCTTTATTTTATATTGTGTCTCCGCATTCTGCCTACCAAAATGTACCACTTCACACTTCTCTGCATTAAATTTCATCTGCACGTATTCACCTAATCCAGCAGCCTGTCTACATCCTCTTGAAGTCTGTGACTATTCTCCTCACAGTTCACAATACTCTCAAGTTTGATGTAAACAGCAAATTTTGAAATTAAAAGGTGACAAACTGGGAAATGTTGGTATTCAGTGGGATTTAGGTGTCCTTGGACATGAATTACAGAACGTTCACATGCAGGTACAGTTGGCATTTCAGAAAGCAAACGGTATGTTAGCCTTTATTACAAAGGGATTGGAGCATAAGAGTAAAGTCTTGATGCAATTATATAGAGGCTTGGTGAGATTACACCTGGAGTACTATGTACAATTTTGGTTTCCTTACCTAAGGAATGATATACTTGCCTTAGAGGGAGTGCACAAAGGTTCACTAGACTGATTTTCTGGGATCAGGGGATTGTCCTGCGAGGAAACATTGAGTAGTTTTGCCCTATATTCCCCAGAGTTTAGAAGAATGAGAGATGATCTCATTGAAAAATCTAACATTACAAAGGGGCTTGACAGTAGATGCTGCCCCTGGCTGCAGAATCTAGAACACGGGGTCAGTCTCAGAATAAGGAGTCAGCTATTTAGGAGAGAGGAAATTTCTTCACTCAGAGGGTTGTGAATCTTTGGAATTCTCTCCCCAAGAGAGATGTAGATACTCAGTTGGTCAGTATATTCAAAGCAGACTGATGGATGTTTGAGCACTAAAGAGGATCAGGGATATGGGGATATGGCAGGAAAGGAGTTAAGGTAGAAAATCAACCATGATCTTATTGAATGGCAAAGCATTCTCAAAGGTCTGAATGGCCTACTACAGCTCCTATTTCTATGTTTAAGGAACAAGGCTTTAAAATAGAATTTCAGATACCAGTTTATACTGACAGTAAATTCAGCCTCAGACTAAGCAATTCTCACTTGTTCCTTGCGCAGTCAGAAAGCAGATTAAGAGTTATTAAAGTTTTGAGTGAACATTTCAAGTATTTTTTTTATTCGATCATGGGATGTGAGCATCACTGCCTGACATAAATGGAACCCTTCAGTATTGGTTATATTTAAAACAAGAGACTGCAGTTGCTGGAAATACACAGATCATCAGTAAAAAGATTAATTGAGTGTGGTCACTTTGTCAGATCTGAAAACTAGAATGTCAGCACTCCCACTCTCCTCTCCGATCATGACTCCTCATCCTCACTCACCACCTCACGAACACACCAGATAGTTTATCTAACGTATCTCACCCTCCACCACCCCACCCCCGCCTTCCTCCATTTGGAATTCCAGACTCCCTTCCCCTTGGCATTTTCCTTCTCTTCACTCACCTTTTCCCAAATTGCGATCCAGGGCCCCACAAACACATCTTCCATTGAAGGCAGCCCATGAAGTACACACATCCACTGCTGCTCTTCCAGCACTTCTACTTCCCTAAAGGCGTGAATCCTCCTCCCTGTGGCTTCTCTCAGCACAGGGTCCGAACACACCTAGCACATGGAGAAATAAGGAAGTCGTGCCTTTACATAGCACCTTTCACGGCCTCAGGGCATTCCAAAGTGTTTTACAGCCAAATTAGTAGTTTTTGAAGTGTAGTCACTGTTGTAAAGTAGGCACAAACATTTGTGCACAAAAAGCTCCCAAAGCAGCAGTGCGATAATGATCAGATAATCTTTTTTGGCAATGTTCATTGAGGGACACACATTAGCAAGGACACAAGTGATAACTCCCTCGCTTTGCTTTGAAAAATTGCCATGGGATCTTTTACATGCAGTTGAGGGCAGACAGGGCAATGGTTTAACGTCTCACCTCATTAAAGATGGCACCTCCGACAGTACAGCACACCCTCAGTATCACTGGAGCGTCAGCCTGGATTATGTGCTCAAATCTCTGGAGTGTGATTGAAACCGTGACCTTCTGACTACAAGGCGCGTGTGCTACCCACTGAGCCACTCTGACAAATGTAGAGGTTGCTGCTGAGTGGGGGATGCATAATAGGATCTAATGGCATTGGCTCCCCTCTAAGGGCCAATGTAAAAATAGCTTCAGTTTTGGCCCCGAAGACTTTCAGCACCTAAATTAGAACTGGATCTGTAATTAACTACAAACTTAGTTTTGCTAAACAAAACAGTGAGCCCTTTTCCCAGTATTTGGCCTACCTTTCCTCTAAATGAACTTCAGGAAGCATTAAACACTTGGTGCGGGGGCGGGGGGGGGGAGGTGTGGGTTGGAGAAAAAATGGGACATTGCCTCTCAGCTCCCAGAGAGTTGGGATAAAAGCACCACTTTCCAATTGGCAGGCAGTGCTGACTCTCAGGAACTGCTGCAGTGACTCGATGACCTGGACTGGGAGATAGTGGAACTACATTGCAAATTTGCAGATGACACAAAGCTTGGTGGAGTGGGCTTTTGGCTTAGCGGTAGTATTTCCACCCGAGTCAGGTGGTAAAAGGGTCAGTGCCCATTCCAGAAAGTCTCAGCAAGTCTTTAGAGATGGGAGTCCCAGCTCTGAATACCGGTTGAGGTCCAGCAGATGCTACCCCTCCCCATTATAAAGGGTAAATGAGGGTCTTTAGCCTTGATTGCAACTCACATAAGGAGATGGTCCTCTGTAAATAGAAACCGTGAGCAAGTCAATGCAAAACTCCCATAGCTACTCTTTCCCAGTAAGTGGCTCAAAACTCTTGAGAGACTGGAGTTCAGACCTGACCCTTGGGACAGACACAGACAGGTTCAGCTAGGAGGCATAATGCAATATGAGATCGGAGCATTGCAAAGGGGACACTGATTAAGCAAAATGGCAGAAATATGGCAGATGCAGTTTAACATGAGAATGAGGTAGACAGACACTTTGGATACAGTGTAAATGGGGAATTGAGATGGGGAGTGGGTGAGGGGAAGGATGCAAGAGGTTCAATACACAATTCATTAAAAGCCGGTTCACAGGTACAAAATGCAATTAAAAAAGCTAATAGGACATTAGACTGTTTCACATGGAAAAGCAAGACATCATGAATGTAGTTACACAGAGCTGGTCAGAGCTCATTTGGGGCAGTGTACGCAGTTCGGAGCTCCTCATGAGAGGATGGGTATACTGGCTTTAGAGAGAGTCCAGCAACAATTCACAGAATCACAGAATAATACAGTGCAGAAGAGGCCCTTTGGCCCATCGAGTCTGCACCAATGCATTAAAGACACCTGACCTGTCTACCTAACCCCATTTGCCAGCACTTAGCCCATAGCCTTGAATGTTATGACGTGCCAAGTGCTCATCCAGGTACTTTTTAAAGGATGTGAGGCAACCCGCCTCTACCACCCTCCCAAGCTGTGCATTCTAGACCGTCACCACCCTCTGGGTAAAAAAGTTCTTCCTCAAATCCCCCTTAAACCTCCTGTCCCTCACCTTAAACTTGTGTCCCCTCGTAACTGACCCTTCAACTAAGGGGACACCAGGGTGACACCTGGGATGAATGGATTAGCAAGGAGACTGGGCAAAAATAGATTGCACTCTCTTCCAAAACATTCGGACTCTATCTCCTTCCTCTCCTTTAAAAGCCTTCTCTTCGACCAAGGTTTCACTCCTTTCTCTCAATTCTCCCGCTTCTCTTGAGAATTGCTCCATACTCTTCTACGCTAAATGTAAAATTACCCTGGAGATGAGGTGGATAAAGAATGTGTAAAGTAATGAAGGGAATGAATGTCTGTGTGTAGTGAATTTGCAGAGCTTGAACAAAGAATCAAACCAAATGACTACGGGTTGACAATGTGGTGTATATAGCTCTAGGAGCCAAATGGACTGAGGTCTTTAAAATAGAGACAGTGCTTCGTTGGGAAGCAAGGTGGAGAGAGTGCAGGGATTTGGCATTAGAGATAGAGCAGGGTCAGTGGGTTGAATGGCTTATACCTGATCCTATAAACACCCCGTGACACCCAATTCACCACAGCAGTATTTAGATGCCAGTCTCATATTTCCCACTTACAATTAAATCTTTTTACAAAAGACCCGTAAATTTCTTTTTCTCTTTCTTTCTTTGGCCTCCTTATCTCGAGAGACAATGGATAAGCGCCTGGAGGTGGTCAGTGGTTTGTGAAGCAGCGCCTGGAGTGGCTATAAAGGCCAATTCTGGAGTGACGGGCTCTTCCACAGGTGCTGCAGAAAAATTTGTCTGTCGGGGCTGTTACACAGTTGGCTCTCCCCTTGCGCCTCTGTCTTTTTTCCTGCCAACTACTAAGTCTCTTCGACTCGCCACACTTTAGCCCCGCCTTTATGGCTGCCCGCCAGCTCTGGCGAACGCTGGCAACTGACTCGTAAATAGACACAAGATATACTCATTAAAACTATTGGAGTTGTATAAAATATTTTACTAACTTTGTATATTAAATACACTGTACAAGAGAGCCAGGGCTTAGAAAGGTATTTCTATTTGAATATCAAACATTCCAGAAAAATGAATTCACACAAAGTGAATGGTAGATCTTTTGTTTGCCCTGTGCTTAGAAAAGGCAACTTGGGCTCAAAGTACAAAAGCAAGATGCTGGTAATCTGAAATAAAACGAAAATAGTTCTGATGAAAGGTCATCTGGCTGAAACGTTAATTCGGTTTTTCTCTCGCCACAGATGCTGCCAGACCTGTTGAGTATTTCCAGCTGTATTTATTTTGGGTTCAAAAGCCTGATCAACAAATCTTCCACAATCACACATCCCTGTGCTGATCGGGTTCTAGCCAAGAAGTTCCATCGTTTCATCAGTACTCAGGTCACTGACCGCCCATCACAAAGCTGGGTTCTTCAGAATCATCCACCTTCTCCTCTGGGCTATTCACCTCTTCTTCACTGCTAGAATTTTCATCAGAGCCTAGAGCATAGGGTGAAAAAGGTTATACCCAAATTCATGGAAGGTCACTGCATTCTGAGTTTAACTCTTTTCCTCCTGACAATTCAAGGTGAAAAGCTCCCAGAATATTTAACATAAAACATTTCAGTCCTTACCCACTGCAGCACAATGAAATCTGCTCTGTGAATAATTGTATTCCAAGTCTTAGTACAAACAAGAAAGTCAGTTAGCTTTTCACTTCCTCAGAGGTAAAGAAATAATCAGCTCCTGTCAAGAAGGTTGTAAAGTTCATGCACTATGTAGCTCACTTTGATATAATTTGGGATAACCAACTGTCATTGCTGGAGAAAAGGCTGTTGCACTGTTTAGCTCAGAGAACCAGAACCAAGATGTCAAACTGCACAGGCAGTGTGGGGTTTTCTGAACTGTAGCTCTCCTCTCTTTAGTGAAGTGTTAGGTCTGGGAAAAATATCAGAGAGGCCAGGGTAGAGTTAAAACATGAACAGAGGTTCTCAGAAGCAACTGAGACTAATTACACAACTGTGAAATCTGCCCTTTTTAATGGCTATTATGTAATGAAAAACTTTACTTTCAACGTTTTTTCATGGCCGAAGAAAAGGAAGGAAACTGAAAATATACTTTGAGCAACTTGACTGGCTGACTTTTTGTATTTTAATTGCTATATTTTCTTTACTGCTTCTGCAGATTTCTGATTTGCTACTCTTTTAGGGATATGAAACTTGAGCCCGAAACGTCACAACAGCAGGAGAGCCCGTGACCGAGAGGTAGTGGGAGAGCCCGTGACCGAGAGGTAGTGGGAGAGCCCGAGACCGAGAGGTAGTGGGAGAGCCCGAGACCGAGAGGTAGTGGGAGAGCCCGAGACCGAGAGGTAGTGGGAGAGCCCGAGACCGAGAGGTAGTGGGAGAGCCCGAGACCGAGAGGTAGTGGGAGAGCCCGTGACCGAGAGGTAGTGGGAGAGCCCGTGACCGAGAGGTAGTGGGAGAGCCCGTGACCGAGAGGTAGTGGGAGAGCCCGTGACCGAGAGGTAGTGGGAGAGCCCGAGACCGAGAGGTAGTGGGAGAGACCGAGAGGTAGTGGGAGAGACCGAGACCGAGAGGTAGTGGGAGAGCCCGAGACCGAGAGGTAGTGGGAGAGCCCGAGACCGAGAGGTAGTGGGAGAGACCGAGACCGAGAGGTAGTGGGAGAGACCGAGACCGAGAGGTAGTGGGAGAGCCCGAGACCGAGAGGTAGTGGGAGAGCCCGAGACCGAGAGGTAGTGGGAGAGCCCGTGACCGAAAGGTAGTGGGAGAGACCAAGACCGAGAGGTAGTGGGAGAGCCCGTGACCGAGAGGTAGTGGGAGAGCCCGAGACCGAGAGGTAGTGGGAGAGCCCGAGACCGAGAGGTAGTGGGAGAGCCCGTGACCGAGAGGTAGTGGGAGAGCCCGTGACCGAGAGGTAGTGGGAGAGTCCGAGACCGAGAGGTAGTGGGAGAGCCCGTGACCGAGAGGTAGTGGGAGAGCCCGAGACCGAGAGGTAGTGGGAGAGCCCGAGACAGAGACACTGTGGTATAGCTGAGTTGTAACACACACCATGGATAGGAAGGCTACACACAAGTAAAAGTTTTATAATATGCCAGTGGATCGCCTATAATTCTCATGCAAGGTCAAATTATGCACTCTCTTTATAAGGAATATACATGGTGCACTATTTTGCTGCCAAGATGAAGCTCCACCCTTCAAGGCCACTGTCCAATTGCTGTTAATCAATCACTGGGTGAGGTTAGAGATTATTTTTCTTATTTATTCTTGGGACATTACTGCCTTTGAGAAATTAACAGCCAACCATGCGGTCTGGGACTGGAGTAACATGTAGGCCAGACTGGGTAAACTGATAGGTTTTCTTCCAGGGTGAACATTAGTAACTAATTTAGCAGCTTCTGCTGTCATTGTTCTGGTGCCACTCCACAAAATACCAGATTCAATGAGTTTAACTGAACGGAGTTGCCAACCTATTACCACTACCACTAGATTGTGTCACTTCTCAGGCTGCAGGTCATAACCCACGACAGACCAACTTTTTTAAAGTAGCGTTTTTTTTCATAACGGTGACGATTACAGAAACCCTAGCTCCTTTGTTAAAAGAACGCTTTTTGACACAGAAATGCCTGACATGCAGTTTACATATGACAGTATACCAGCACATCTCCCATACTGCTAATACAGGCTGGATAGCATGCTGTTATAAACACAGCAGTGTTGTAGGTGCAGGCTGTTAGAGTCCAATGGCCTAGCCCTGCTCCTATTTTGTATATACCATAAAATGCACAATATACTATTCTGCAACAGTGTAACTGTATCCATTCAAGGTTGCAAAATCCAATTGACAAGTAAACAAAGCCTAATTGTTTAGAGGGAGACGAGTACAGAGTGAGGTTGATCAGAGTTTAGCTGCTCTTCAGGCTGTAAGTTAGAATTGAGGATGAGAATTGGACTTCCTTTCTCTTGTTACTGGGTGATGGAACTTTACAAATGGAATGTACTAGTGGGTTTCAGACTATAGTTGAAGCACACAGCAGGTTAAGGTTGTTTTGCCCGTGTGATGTCCAGCGTGACATTTGGATAGACTAGACATTAACACAGTGTGGCACATTCCTTGTGGCAATGCTTTTGATGAAGCAGAGTAACCACAAACTCATGTAGCGAGGCTATGCTGGGTGACAGATGCGAGAAAGACTGAATTTGGAAAGAAATATCTTAAGGCCAATTGAAGCAAGTGTTTGTCAATTGGCTTCTGTAAAATATATAATGTCATTGTGGCTGGATTCACAAATCTGTTGGTGAACAAAGATGGCTTGGAATTCTTAATACAAACAAAATGAAGCACAAATGCTCCAGTCATCTCTCTCTACAGCCTCTCCCCTCAAGTAAAAAAAAACACTTCAAATAGGTAACACAAAGGTTCTAAAATTCGTAGCTCAACATTTTTTGAAATAATTTGGAAAAAGATTTAAATGTCGATATAGACCCGAGGGGGAAAAAAAAAGAGACTTTTAGTTGCTGCACTGAATCGTACCAGTGCATTGACAGATATCCCACATTGCATATGCTCAGACTCCAGCAGACTGGGAACTGCAGGCACAGCTGTAATAACCCTCTCCAGCTTATAGTGAGTTTTCTGGGAACAGTATCACCTCTAAGCCCTGACTTTGAAGAAAGCCTGAGGTCAGAGAGATAATAATATTAATGATGGTAGACAAATATACCAACTTTAATCATGTCATTGGTGAGATTTTGTTACAAACCTTATTTTGAGCCCTGGATTTTGGAGTTTGAGAAAAACAATTGGTGGACAAAAGATTTTTGAAAAGGTCAAATGATCTAATTTGCTCAAACTTCAACCAATCAGGTGCAAGTGACAGAAATTTGCATATATACATGCAGCACCTGCAATGTGATAGAAAACTGATACTTAGGAAGTGGATGCCCTGCTTCCAAATTAATTTATTCACAAATCAGGACAATTCTCCTACAATAACTGAGGGGCATTAACTTCTCAAAACTCCCATTAAATAACAAAAGTTGGTGTGCCTCAAAATTAGGAACATAAGCCAGATCGAAACATTCCTTTTTGAGTTAACTGCCTCTACAACAATCTCGACATAACTGTCACATTAGGATTGCGCTCTTTAAAATAAAAGAGAACTCAACGTTTCTTCAACAGATCTAGGAGCAGCAGCTAAGCCACAAAGCAGACAAGGATTTGGATGAACCATTCAACAATTGCTGTTCATTACATCTTTCCAGGGAGAAACAAATCAAAAATAAGCGTCTTGTGATTTTGACGGAGACAGGAATGGATTTTAAAATTGAGCATAGCTCACCACCTGCAGTCTTCGTCAGCTCCTTCTTGGCTTTCTTCGCCAATAGTTTCTTCTCCTTTAACTTCTGACTGTAATGAGAAAAATAACTTGAAATACAAGCAGAAAATGACTAACTCAAACATGTTGATTAATTCTTCTTAACCCAAGTAAAAACCTGTGCTTCCAGCTAATATATCAACGATTAGATTGGCCAGTGATATGCTGTAAGTATGTCCGTGATCAATAACTTTTCTCCTGTGCTGAATCCAAGTGAATCCCTGCTTGCAGAACATGCCAGTGTCATTCAGTTCCCTGCTAAAGCTGGCTGCAGTGTCTAGTGACAATGTTCCCAAATTTATAATGAGGATGCAATGTTGGATCAAGACAAACTAACACCTTATAGGACCACCTTGGCTGACATCTTGTAGCCTCTTTACTCCATGACTAGGTTACTCACTGATCCATCAGAGAACCCACCACTGTAATTACAGATAAAAATCCCTCAAACCCATAACAGAATCAAAACAGGCATGACAGGATGACACTTCCGATCACACATTGCTCTGATTTACAACTTTGCACTGATTCCACTGAGTCCAGTGGGGATAAAATGGGAACCAGTTACAAACTATAATGTCCAATCACTTGCAGGGTCTCCTGGATCGAGGAGCAGTCCGGCTGCTTTTACCGTTTCTTCCTGCGCTTCTCTGTCTTCTCTTCAGCCACTCTCCGATTATTGTCCAGTTTCTTCTGGAATTCATCCTCGAGATGTTGCTGTAAAGAAAAGGATCCTCAGAGGAATTTTATGGCTAAACACCACTGTCATATAATAGCACTCATCACACTTCCATCAGATATTTCAAAGACAATCTCATGTTTAATATCAATGCAAGGAAGACAGGTTGAAACTTGATCTCCTCACCTATGTTTCATGCATCTCAACTTTACTGTAAAGATCAGAGTACAGCACCAGACTTTGAGAATTATGATCTTTGCTGAATTAATGCAGCAATCATACATATGACACCAACTGTCCACACTGGGTAAATAACTACAAGGGCACTGCTTACAACGTATTAATGTACCAACTATTTCCAATAGACTAAGCAAACGCACGTACTGGGGGAGGCCTGTCAATTTTATCCTATCGACTTCAAATGTACTGTCAGACCACTTCATTCAGGTTAAAACTAATACTTAGTGTTAAGACAAAGGTTTATGAATTAATACTTGAAGGCAGTCTAACCAAGCTTTCCCTGTTTAAAATTAAATCTCAGTTCTTCAGTGTTGCTGAGGCTTTCACCACTGGTCAACTATTAACCAAGTCCCAGCATCAGTTTCTAACGGTAACTGCCAGTGCGCACACCCACCACACCCCACCCCCACACACCATTCACACACGAGTCAGGTCAGCATTCCATTCGGCCAACGCCCCCTTCCACCTCAGCTTGCACCCCCGCTCCCCTTGACCAGTGCTCACACCCCACACACCCCCCACCCCCCACACACACAATAAGGAAGATTTAATTCCAATTACTCATCCACTAAACACTGTGAAATCACTATTAAAATATTTTTTAAAAAGCAAATCTCTGATCTAACAGTGATCTGTCATGGCAAGTTTCCTGGACTGGATGTTTTAAAATCTCCTGGCGGGTCCGCGGTCCGGGAGGCGGAAGTGGGTGCCAAACTCGCTCCCGCTCCGCATGCAGCTGCCGCCTCGATCGAGCGCTAAATGACCAATTAGGGTCTCGGCAGCAGATTACTGGATGAAAAGGGCAAGTGCAGGCAGGTGGGATGAGCATCGGCAGAGGCAGGGCTAGAGCTGGAAGGAGGTGCTGAAAGCCATTTAAAAGAGCTTGCAGCACCCTCAGTGGCTCTGAGAGGGCTACATACGTCGAGGAAGACGGTGGAAGGAGCGAGAGCGGAGCACAAGGAATAGACCTGGCTGAAGGGGAAAGGAGTGTAACAGCAATTAAAGAGGCGACCCATCCATTAATATAAATCTAACAGAGATATTGGAGGACCAGAACCCGCTTGCAGCAATGGCACAGAGAGGCAACCGCATGGCACCCAGGTTCTCGTAAGACTCCCTGCATGTCCTCCTCCAGGCAGCTAAGGCAAGGCGGGAGGTCCTTTTTCCAGCAGATAGACGGAGGAGGCCTCCCCAGTTCACCAAGAAGGTTGCGGAGGTGGTCAGCAGCCACAAGGTTGTGAGGAGGACATGGCCCCAGTGCCGCAAGCAGGTCAACAACCTTCTGCGCTTTACCAGGGTAAGGGGCATGTCACAGTCATTGCAGCTTTGAACTAATATGGGAGGGTTACTAGGTGTTGATGCTGCAAAGTCAAAGCCATTCATCTGGAGTGAATGGCTGCAGCCTTGTCGTAGGCCACATGCTGGGCACATCTGAGACACACATTGATCCAGAAATTTGCCAACCATACATTTCAATAGCAGTGGTTCCAGATGCAGCATGCACACAACGGATGAGTGGGTGCTCCTTCAAGTCAAGGAACTGAACTGATTGCCATGTGGTTCCACAGGAGAAGAGGGCACAGAATGCCCGAGAGGGGGCCCGGACCGGTGGCGGTGTGGTCAACGTCGCAATTCTCACCAGTGTGGAGGGGGAATTGCTGCTTGCAGGGGAGGATGAAGGATGCTCAGTTGCCGATGGTGCAGGCTAGAGCACCTGGCCAGGAGGGTGAATTCCCCAGAGTGCGGGCAAGGGGTGGTTAGCTCAAGCAATAAAGGTTGCTCACGAGGTCGAAGCCACACACGTGGCCACACTTGTTTTCCCCTGCAGGTGAAACACAGCAGCAGCCAGGCAGCGTCTCTGGGGCACATCCTTTGACGAGGAGGAGGGGACCTCAGAGGGTACAGTGTCATATCCTCTCGCCGCACCACGCTCAGAAACAGTCACCTCGGTTGGGCTGTTAGCATCCTCGGATTCAGTCACAACCTGGCGCCAGCACCACAAGTGCCGAACCAGTTGCCAGAAGCAGTATCGGCCGATGCCTCTGACACTCGGAGGACTGAGGGAGGCCAGGCCAGTGCAGAGGCCCATGCTGATAATGAGCCTCTGAGGACACCCATTCGGTGGGAGATGCTGCAGGTGCAGCGTGAGGTGCGTGGAGATCTGGCGGAGTCACCAGGGACGATGCGTGCTCTGGCTCGGACTTTGGAGATCTCCATTCAGGCCTTGAGTACCACCCAGTCCCTGTCATCTGCACAACTGGCCTCCTCCATTAACAGATTGGTGGCTGCAGCGGAGGGCCCGATCCAGCTGGCCATCCAAAGCCGGCTGGAGATATACAGAGACCTGCAAACCCTCACAGAATCAGTAAGCTCTATGCGGCACTGCCTCAGTGAGCGGTCAACAAGGCTCCTGCAACATTCAGCAGCTGCTCATCCCTCTGAGGTCAGCAGGGAGGCCCAACTGAGCCTCGTGAGGGCACAGGAGCAACAGTTGCATGCGTATGGGGGCTCCTCTCAGGACACTCCTGATGCATGCAGCGGTTCCTTGTCCCCTCTGCCAGTGACATTAGCACCTCAGAATCCCAGGGTGTCGGAGGGCGGTCCTGAGACTGCTCAGGGTCACCTCAACATGTCGGGGCCCTGATGGCCTTGGACAGGCAGAGGACCCCTGCCAAGGTCACCCCTGCCAAGCCATGGAGCACCCCGAGCAGCCACCTACCTCTGCCATGGCTAGCGGTGAGGGGTCATTGACATGCGTAAGCACTCTCAAACATTTCAAGAAATCACATTAACTGCACTAAGGTTTCACTGGTGCGATTTGGAATTATTTATTTGCTGTTAGACTTCACATAAAACTTATTAAATTTCTCACTTGGCATTTTTATCAGTCTCACGTCAATGATGACGTTTTAGGCGATCTTGTTATCCTGCATGAGATGGAGACTTGGGGGAGTGAGACATCTGGGCCATGCTATGTTTGATGGAAAGGTGGGCCGTTGCTGCTGAGATTTGAACCTGCAGGTGAGTGCTTTAGCGCTTCCAGCTGATTTGAATGCCTAAATTCAGACTGGCATGTCAGTCGCTGGGTGATGGGCCTCCAATCAGGAGTATTAGATGGGCCTGAGTATTAGAGCCTCCTGAGCCTCCCTTGTGTTCAACTCCTGCAAACCTCCAACTCCTTCCCCCTGCCATTCAGGTGGCTGCGCCCCCTCCTCCTCCTCCTCAACCCTTTCACCATCCTTGTCTGAAGATGCCTCGTGCTGAACAATGCCCTCATTCTCCAGGGCCTCCCCCTTCTGCAGCGCCAGGTTATGTGAGGCCCAGCAGACGACAGCAATGTGAAATACCCTTGCTGGAGAATACTGAAGGGCAACATCTGAGTGATCCAGACACCTAAATCTCATCTTCAGAAAGCCCATGGTCTGCTCAATGGTGGTTCTGGTGGTCGCATGGCTCGCATTGTACCATTCCTCTGCTTCATTCCATGGGTTCCTCACGGGCGTCATCAGCCATGTCTTTAGCAGGTAACCCCTGTCGCCAAGTATCCATCCTTACAGGCACTCGGGGGTGTGGGGGGGGGGGGGGGGGGGGAAAACGGGGTGCTGAATAGTGCTGGCACCTGGAAGTTCCTGAGAATGAATGCATCGTGACTGCTTCCTGGATAAGGAGTACACACCTGCAATATACCCATGCGGTGGTCACAGACAAGTTGCACATTCATTGAGTGAAACCCCTTTCGATTAATGAAGGCCCCTGACAGACCTGCAGGTACTCTAACAGCCACATATGTACAGTCAATCATGCCTTGGACCATGGGGAACCCAGCGATGGTGCTGAAGCCTCTGGCTCTCACGGCCTGACTGGTGGAGTCTGGAACTTGATGAACTGGTTGGCGTGCCTGAATATGGCATCAGTTACCACCTTAATGCAGTGTTGTGCTGTTGACTCTGAGATTCCACACGTCTCCTGCGGAAGCCTGGAAGGAGCCTGATACATAGAAGTTCTGAGCGACTGTGACCTTTAGTGCGACCAGCATTGAATGGCCATCCACGCAGTTGGAAACAACCTCCGCTGCCAACATCTCACACAGAGATGTGACAGTCTCTCGGGACAGGCGCAGTCTTCTCCGGCACTGGCGCTCTGACATCTGCAGAAAGCTCAACAGTGGACAGTACACCCTGCCTACTGGGTAACTCGTCTCCTCACAGGTGGTTGCTCCTGGCACACTCTGTGACCTTCTGCCCCTCCCCCATTACCAGGTTGCAGTTGGCCAACAGGTCACTGATTTCCCTGGCCAGTTGTCCTCCTGTCCCTACTTGTGACGTTCCCTTCCTCACTAGAGGAGCCACCTCCAGACTGGACAATGCCCATGGCTGCAGTGTTCCGAAGATGTAATGAGAACAGCGATTTGCTGCCTGCTGAAAGGACAGGCACTCACAAACCCCCCTCCCCTACACAGAATAAATCACTGATGCTGTGGCTTTACCAGGAATTTAACTCACTCAGGTGAACCCTGGAGAGCCAGCGATATCAGCACGACGTTGCAGTCAATGCAGAAATCTACCAGAAATAAATGAAAAATACAGTACCTCCAACTCCTTCACAGACACACTGGTTGCCGCTCTTTTAAAGCTGCCAGGTTCCCAACTCCCCCTTCGACTTGTTTGCTGGATGTAAAATGTGACAGCCGTTGTAAAATGGCCGACATTTGGTTTTTCAAGTACTTCAATTGGCCCTTAATTGTTGTAAATCGGACGGCGAGCAGTGCCTCCATCTTGCCTGCCATCTGAAGTGCATAAGATGGGGATTGGGCATCACGACACTGGAGACCCGATGTCATCGCCCGCCATTTTTTGGCTCGGCTGCCTCAGAGGACGCCCGATTTCATAAGGTAAAATTCTGGCCCTGATCTCCAGGCCACTATCCTGACATGACTACTGGCAGCGAGATGACTTTCACATCCAAAAGAAGCTCATTGATTCCACTCAGTGGAATCTCAGTTTCAGATTGTTTTGACAGCCAATGCAGAATCACCCAAGCCAGAAAATACATTGCCATCAAAGAATACAGCAGTTAATTTAAACCATTACCTTTAACACTGCAACAAACATGACTATGATTCCAAATGCAGGTATTTGTGATCACACAAGTATGGAGATCTCCACCTCTTCTCGGATTTCATACTATTGCCACCCTTTTAACCAAGGGAGCAATCATGCAGATACACACACCTGTACTGCCTGCTTTTCCATGAATTCCTCCCTCATGTACTCCCTTCGACGTAGGTGTCTGTAGACATGGAACTCTCCACTTCCTGCACCAGCACTTGATCCTATCATCACAGGACAATTATGACACTCAGTGTGGAGAAATGGAACGGTGTACAGTAAACAGAATGATTACCACTCAGTGCTTGAAAAAAGACAGCTGAGTTTCTGATTTGCAAATCAAGAACTCCTAGCTAAGTTTGATCTAATGGACTGTCAATCACATATCAGCAACTTCCACTTGTCACTTGTACCACTGTCCAGTGAGAAAAGAGAATGAAGTTGGACCTGGTTACACTCAGTGAATCCAACAGACAACTCTGCAAATTGACAGGTGGAAAGACTGCAATAATCACTGCTC
This sequence comes from Heterodontus francisci, assembly GCF_036365525.1. Lineage (NCBI taxonomy): Eukaryota > Metazoa > Chordata > Chondrichthyes > Heterodontiformes > Heterodontidae > Heterodontus > Heterodontus francisci. The sequence continues at coordinate 4,221,372 of NC_090400.1, read as the reverse complement.
AGACTGTCCCAAGCAGAGAAAAACAGAGTTAATGTTACAGGTCAGTGTGAAAGCAGCTGTACCTCTCTCTTCTCCAAGAAAATAATAAGCACTCTCATTACTAATATCTAATTACAGAAGGGCCTTTACAATTTTGCCCAAATGTGTACAAGAGGGGAGAGGGGTGGTAGCAATCTCCTCATTTTCTAGCTTTTAAAAACACATCCACGAAGTTGATTTGTTGCTTGTCCAGGTTTTAAGCGCCCTCATAAAGAAACAGTACAGCCCTCTCCTTGTCACAACAGGGTTTCTGTGCTCAGAAGTCCAGCTATGCATTCAAATAGGATGAGGGAATGGAGGGACGCACAAGTACTTTAGTTAGGTCCAATCTCCAAGTCCCATTTCTTTGTTACTAGAAGCAACCACAGGACTGATTTGCTGGGATCAAATGAACAAAATAGGACAACAATGGCAAATCTGTAACCATCAGTACCAGGTGGTGACTGCCCAAGATTTAGGGACTTCATTCATAGTCAGAGGGAGGCAATAAGTTCAAATTAAACACTTTTAAAATTTGTGCTTAGGTTGTGGGCAAGCCAGTCGGAACAAGAGGAGGCCATTCAAAACCTCAAGCAGTTAGATCACAGCTGATCCATATCTCAATTATATTCTGCATATCCTTTAATACCCTTAACTAACAAAAATCTATCGATTTGTCCTGAATATTTCAACTGATCCCTGGCATCCACAGCCTTTTGCTTAGAGTCATAGAGAGATACAGCACTGAAACAGGCCCTTCGGCCCACCTAGTCTGTGCCATCAACCACCCATTTATACTAATCCTACATTAATCCCATATTCCCTACCTTCCCTTAATTCTCCTATCACCTACCTACACTAGGGGCAATTTACAATGGCCAATTTACCTATAAACCTGCAAGTCTTTAGCTGTGGGAGGAAACTGGAGCACCCGGCGGAAACCCACACGGTCACAGGGTGAACTTACAAACTCCGCACAGGCAGTACCCAGAACCGAACCCGGGTCATTGGAGATTTCAGTATCTTTTGTGGGGGAAAGAAAATTCTTCCAGAGTTCGCTCCTAAATAGCCTAGCACTAATTAGAGGCACATTTCCTGTACATCAAACCACTTCCTATACATGCTGCCACATTTCCTTGAACCATTTGCCTGAATTTTTCCAAGCCTCATGTGACACCTTATTGAACACCTTCTGAAAATCTATCTGCATTGCATCCACTGCATTTCCTTTAACTGTGCAATTATTCACTCTTCAAAAACTATTATATCTGTCAAACATGACTTCCCTTTAACACAAAAGCAAAATACTGCAGTTGCTGGAAATCTGAAATAACAAAAAATGCTGGAAATACCCAGCAGGTCAGGCAGCATATGTGGAGAGAAAAACAGAGTTAATGTTTCAGGTCAACGTGAAAGGTCTGATGAAAGGTCACACAGAGCTGAAACATTAACTCCTTTTTTCTCTGTATAGATGCTGCCTGACCTGAATATTTCCAGCAATTTGTTTTTGTTCCCTTTAACACATCCGTGCCATCCAGAATTAACCCAGACATTTGGAAATGTTTAATTATTGATTCTAAAAAATTTGCCCCCAGCAGACGGTCTGCGGTTCTTGCCCGCAGCAGACGGCTTCCAGTTTATCCAAGTCACCCTTTTGAACAGAGGTATTACATCACTGTATGATGCTCACTTCTTTCAATAGCCTAGGGCGCAGCCATCAACCTACAGTTCTTATTGTTTCAGAACTATTTCTTTTCCAAAAGCTATCTCTTCCACGCTCTCCTATAATATAAAACTTTCTCACATCCAACATAATTGAAAAAACCAACGCAACTGGGCTCCAACTTTTAGTTACTATCTGGTCAGTGCATGTCCCTGGTGAAGAACATCTCATGGGGGTTATGGAATGAGGGCAACCAGGATTGGACACAGCTGTAGTACTCCCCTTAAAGGCTGAATGTCCGAGTACAAAATAATTCTACATATTATTTTCCATATTTATTGGCATCCACCTCCCCAACAATTATCCCATGGAGAGATTCTGCTCCAATTTAATAAATGTAATTTTTTAAAAAGCTGGCTCCTGATTTATGCAGCCTACCAACACTCTGTCTGCTGATTGCTGAAGGCCACTTGGGGGGAACATAGTACACCTCAGCGGAGTTAATGGCTTCAGAAGAGCAGGAAGAGAGGGGGGGCAGGAACTAAGTCCGGGGGGGGGGTGGTGGAAGGGAAACAGTGGTGGGAGTAAGCCTTACATCATATACACATCCTGAAGTGACAGAGTTCCTAATATAAAAGTAACATTTACCCATAACATCACGAACAAATTCTGGTGGCGGCCGTGGAGCCCAGTCCTTGGGTTTTTCCGAGATTGGAACTTGCTTATCCTACAATGAGAAATTTGGGTATAACTTTAATCATTATCTAACATACCAAAATGACCTCACCACATGTGCAAGGTTTCAGCAAGGTCCAAAGCAACAATGGGGCACTGAGGCCAACTGTATCAACATAATAAAATAAAAGCAAAATACTGCAGATGCTGGAAATCTGAAATAAAAACAAGAAATGCTGGAAGCGCTCAGCAGGTCTGGCAGCAACTGTGGAGAGAGAAACAGAGTTAACGTTTCAAGTCAGTGACCCTTCATCAAAATTGGCAAAAATAATTACTGTATCAACATAATACAAAAATTATTACTCTATCAACTTAATACTGCCCCAGTCTCCACCCCCCTCCCACAACACACCAACACAATTCTCCACCCCAACCCACGGTATTCACCCTCCCCGTCCTGCCTCCACCACCTGGGTATTAACTGCCCCATTCCCACCCCCAAGTATTCACTCTCCCCCTGCCCCCAGGGTATTCACTCTTACTTCAACCCCCACCCCACCCCACCCCACCCAGTAATCACTTCCTCCCACCCTGTACCAGGTAATCACGTTTCCCTCTACCCCCCACCCCTCACTGGGTAATCACTCTTCCCCTTAACCCCCCCCACTCCCACCGGGTAATCACTCTTCCCCCTATCCCCACCGGGTAATCACTCTTCCCTCTATCCCCCTCCCCACTGGATAATCATTCTTCCTCCTATCCCCCTCCTCACCAGGTAATCACATTTTCCCCCGTCCCCACCGGGTGATCATTCTTCCTCTTATCCCCCCTCCAACCGGGTAATCGCTCTTCCCCCTCTCCACCAGGTGATCACTCTTCCCTCTAACCCCCCCCCCCCCAACACCACCACCACGGGGTGATCACTTCCCCCTACCCCGCCCAACCGGGTGATCACTCTTGCCCCTATCCACCCAACCGGGTGATCACTCTTGCCCCTATCCACCCAACCGGGTGATCACTCTTCACCCACCCCAACCGGGTGATCACTCTTCCCCCGACCGGGTGATCACTCTTCCCCCTCGCCCCCCATTGGGTATTCATCCTCCCCCGGGCTGTTTTGACTCACAGGGTTTCTCATTAACCGCTCCAGCTTCAGGCGCTGTTCCTCGGCCGCGCTGCGCGGGATAACCAACGGCTGCATCACCTTCTTCGGCGGCCGCTTAACTCCATCCGCCATCTTGGACCAGCCGTCGCGGTGACGCCAACCGTTTACACGTCTTCGAGCGTCGCCTGCCGTAGCGCGCATGCGCGGCCCAGGGGCGCTCCGCCCGCACCAAGAGCAGACACTTATCCTCCCATTGACTGCAAATAAGGCTTAAAGTCGTTGGCATTCAAAGGAAAAATGTGGCTGTGAATGAGGAATAGACTGAAGAGGTTGTACGTATTAGTGGAGTGATATCAGATGGTGGGGAGAGTCAATCTCTGAGTCCATTACAGATTTTAAATATAGAATAGTGAATATCAGCCTCAATTCATCCACATTCCAGATGAAGAGTCAACATTTTGGAGGCCTGAGTCCACATCTCCATCTATGGGTGAAAGTTTTTTTTTATTTCCAAAATATACTTCATTCATAAAAATCTGTAAAAAAATACATTACCAAACAGCACCAAGTCAGACAATACAAAGGAGATCAGTTTCCTCACAACCCTTCCATTTCATTTTTCGTGCCATGTACATTTTACAGCAAACAAATATTTTCCGGATACAGTTCGGGGGGTTTTCCATGGATCCAGCCCCTCAGTTCAGCTTGGTGGGGGGACCTTACACTGTGGTCCTTCCCTATTGAGTCTTTGCCACGGCTGCCCCAAGCTTTAGTGCGTCCCTCAGCACGTACTCCTGGACCTTGGAATGTGCCAGTCCGCAACATTCGGTCGTGGACAACTCATTGCGCTGGAAGACCAGCAAGTTTCGAGCAGATCAAAGGGCATCTTTCACCTAATTGATAGTCCTCCAGCAGCAGTTGTTGTTTATCTTGGTGTGCGTCCCTGGGAACAGCCCGTAGAGCACAGACTCCTGTGTTAGAGCTGCTTGGGATGAACCTCGACAAAAACCACAGCATCTCTTTCCACACCTGCTTTGCAAAGACACATTCCAGAAGGAGGTGAGCAACCGTCTCTTCCCCACCACAGCCACCTCGAGGGCATTGTGCGGAGGGGGTGAGACTTCAGGCGTACAGGAAGGATCTGACGGGGAGGGCTCTTCTCACCACCAGCTAAGCTACATCTTGGGGCTTGTTTGAATGTTCTGGTGATGAGGCATTCCGCCAAATGACTTTGGCAGTCTGTTTGGGGAACCATCCGACAGGATCCACCGTCTCCTTTTCCCGTAGGGCCTTCAAGACGTTCCGTGCAGACCACTGCCTGATGGATTGGTGGTCAAAGGTGTTTTTCTGCGGAAACTCTCCCACGAAGGACAGATGGTACGGCAACGTTCCGCGGCAATGTGGCCAGACCCATCCTTCGCAACACCAGGGACAGATAGAACCTCAGCGCGTAGTGACACTTGGAGTTTGCGTACTGGGGATCTGCACACAGTTTGATGCAGCCGCACACGAAGGTGGTCATCAGGATGAGGGTCATGTTGGGTACATTTTTCCCTCCCATGTCCAGAGATTTGAACATCATGTCCCTCTGGACCCGGTCCATTTTGGATCCCCAGATGAAGCGGAAAATGACTTGGGTGACCGCCACAGCGCAGGAGTGGGGTATGGGCCAGACCTGCACCACGTACAGCAACAACGTGAGCACCTCACACCTGATGACCCATAATGGAGAGAGATCGCTGCTCCCACATGCTCAGCTTGTGTTGTACCCTGGCTACTCGCTCATTCCAGGTTTTGGTGCACGCCCCGGCCCTTCTGAACCATATCCCCAGCACCTTCAGGTAGTCTGACCTGACGGTGAAGTGGGCAAAGGATCGGTCAGCCCAGTTCCCAAAGAACATGGCCTCGCTCTTGCCATGGTTAACTTTGGCTCCCGAGGCCAGTTCGAACTGGTCGCAGATGTTCATCAGCCTGCACACAGACAGCGGATCCGAGCAGAAGACGGCGACGTCATCCATGTACAGGGAGGTTTTAACCTGAGTGCCTCCACTGCCTGGGATTGTCACCCCTCTGATGCTCACATCCTTCCTAATAGACTCAGCAAAGGGTTCAATACAGCAAACAAACAAGACCGGGGAGAGAGGACAGCCCTGTCTGACTCCAGATTGGATTGGGAAACATTCTGATTCCCACCCATTGATTGAGACTGCGCTACTGATGTTTGTGTAGAGCAGTTTGATTCAATTGCAGATTCCCTCCCCGAACCCCATTTTGGTAAGCACGTCCATCATGTAGGTGTGCGATATCCTGTCAAAAGCCTTCTCCTGGTCCAGGCTGATGAGGCAGGTGTCCACCCCCCTGTCCCGTACATAGGCGATCGTATCCCTGAGCAGTGCGAGACTATCAGAGATCTTCCTGCCGGGAACAGTACAGGTCTGGTCAGGATGAATCACCAACTCCAGAGCAGACCTGACTCGACTGGCTATGACTTTTGACAGAATCTTGTAGTCAACATTAAGCAGTGAGATGGGCCGTCAATTTCTGATTTCTGCCCTCTCCCCCTTCCGCTTGTAGATGAGGGTGATGATGCCTTTCCTCATGGATTCTGAGATGCTGCCGGCCAGGAGCATACTTTAGTTTAGAGATACAGCACTGAAACAGGCCCTTCGGCCCACCGAGTCTGTGCCGACCATCAACCACCCATTTATACTAATCCTACACTAATCCCATATTCCTACCACATCCCCACCTGTCCCTATATTCCCCTACCACCTACTTATACTAAGGGCAATTTATAATGGCCAATTAACCTATCAACCTGCAAGTCTTTGGCATGTGGGAGGAAACCGGAGCACCCGGAGGAAACCCACACAGACACAGGGAGAACTTGCAAACTCCACACAGGCAGTACCCAGAATTGAACCCGGGTCGCTGGAGCTGTGAGGCTGCGGTGCTAACCACTGCGCCACTGTGCCGCCCTCATATACTCTCATATACTTCCAGCAGGTCCAGGCCGACCCAGTCCCACAGGGCCAAATACAACTCCACCGGTAAGCCATCGCTTCCGGGAGTTTTACTCGTCTCGAAGGACTTGACAGCCTTTGTCAGCTCGTCCAGGGTTAGTGACTTGTCCAGTCTCTCCCTCATGCTTTCATCTAAGATCTCTGTGATAGATGACAGGAAGGACTAGGAAGCTCTGCTGTCTGTAGGCTTCACGTCATACAGCCCAGCATAAAAGGATTTGCTGATCCTTAGTATGTCGGACTGCGAAGACGTTACCAAGTCGTCCTCTTCCTTCAGGTTTCTGATCACAGAGCTCTCTCTGTGTACCTTTTGGAAGAAGTAACGCGAGCACGTCTCATCCTGCTCGATGGAGCGGACTCTGGACCGGAAGATGATCTTGGAGGCCTCTGTGGCAAAGAGCGAGGCCTACTGACTCTTCACCTCATGGAGGTCCTCCTTGACCTCGACCCCCACCGACTGCAGCCGGAGCAGATTTTGCATACTTTTCTGGAGTCGGGACATTTCTCTCTGTCTCTCTCTCGCCCTCTGAACACCTTTGAAGATAAAGAACCTCTTGATGTTCTCCTTGATTGCCTCCCACCAGTGAACTGGAGACTCAAAGAGGGGTTTCATGGCCCTCCAACCTTTGTAATCCCTTTTGAGTTCCTCAACGTTCTCTGGGGTTAGCAGTGTAGCATTGAGCTTCCATGTCCCCCTGCCAACCCACTGGTCGTCCTGTAAGTGACAGTCGGCCAGTAAGAGGCAGTGGTCGGAGAAGAACACCGGTTTGACGTCGGTGGATCTGACCATGACAGCATGGGACACAAACAGGAAGTCAATCCTGGAACGGGCAGACCCGTCCGATCTTGACCATGTGTAACTACGCTGTGCTCTGTCTGCAGATTTGCTGAAGACGTCGTGCAGTTTGGCATCTTTAACTGTTTCTATTAGGAATCTGGACATAGCGTCCAGTTTGCTTTCTTCATATCGTCCAGCTGTATCGATGATGCAGTTGAAGTCACTGCCGAGAATGACCGGCCTGGACGTAGCCAACAGCAATGGGAGCTGCTGGAAGACGGTCAGCCACTCGCTGCGTTGAACCGGGGCATACACGTTGATCAACCGGAGTGGAGCATTGTTGTACATTACATCTGCTATGAGGAGGCGACCGCCCACCACCTCCTTAACTTCGGAGATGGTGAAGTTACCTCCCCGCAGCAGAATATCCAGGCCGGAGGAACGGGAATCATTACCCCCTGACCAGATCGATGGCCTGTGGGACCACCATTGCGACCATTGCCTGTACGTGCTGAGGTGTGGTATTCCACACTCCTGCAGAAACAGTAGGTCGGTTTTGACCTTGGCAAGGTAATCCAAGGTTGAAGCACATCACGTAGTGGATTTAATGCTATGCACGTTAATTGAAGCAAACCTTATACCCATTTTTAAGTTAGTTGTTGCTTCCTATACCATTTGTCCTTGCTAGTCCAGTCCTTCCATATGTTCCTGCATACCCATAGTGTACGCAAGCTGTTTCACGATCGTTGGGCTCAGAAACCCCTCCTGGTTTTTCATGCAGGGTTTGTTCCGCTGGGGTGATATCGGGGGCGGGGGGGGGGGGTGCGTCTTGTAGGCAGCAAGGATCGGGCTGTCCTCTGCTGTTCCCCTCTGTTCCTCCTCAAAAACATCACTGCTCCCGGCTTCCTGGAGTTGGAGTGCGCCAGACGTGTCGCTACTCTTGGTGTCCCGGAGCTGGGATGCGCTGGGCATGTTGCTAGGTTTGGTACTTTGGGTGTGGGGCACCCTGCGCCCATAACAGCTTCCAGTGCCCTGGGGCTGGAGGGCTTTATCTTCCAGCTCCTTTGAGTTCTGCCACCTCTTTTGCAGGTGCTGTCGTTCCGGCACTTCCTCATCCAGTGAGGAGGAACTACTATAGTCTGTCTCAGACGGTAGCCTCCTCTTGCCACTGGTTTGGGTGGTGGCCTGTTCCGCTTTTGGAGGTTTTTCCTTTGTGGTTTTCCCTTTTACCACTTGCCACTGACCTGTTTGTCCATCTGCTGCCTCCTCCTCCATTTATTCTATCTGTGGAGGAGGGGTTTCCGGGCACAGGGTAAGTGCTGGGTCGCTGGTTTCAGCTGCTTCCCCTTTCTTCTCCTTCTCAGGTAGACTTTCCTCACTGCGGAGAGGATTGCTCATCTCCTTTACAGCACCAGACGCATTCGTATTCATATGCCACCTGAGCATAACTGAGGCAGCGTTTGGGGCAGGTTTTGTAGAGATGGCCTGCCGCACCGCACAAGTTGCAGCACTTACTCTGTTTACAGTCCTTGGTCTGATGGCCTTCCTTCTTGTAGACAACCATTTTGCAGGTAGCTGCCACGTGACCAGATTTGCCACAGGTGCGACAAACTCTGGGCTGCCCAGCGTAGACCAAGAAGCCTCGACTTCCCCCAATAGCGAAGATGGAGGGAGGAGTGGATGATGGCTCCATTGGCATCGACCTTCAAGGTCACCTTGACCTGCGGCTTGCTGGTCCAAATCCCAAATGGGTCCTTGACATCTGTGCTGCTGCCGGCCACCTCAACGTACCTGGCGAGAAAGGTGAGTACATCCACGACAGCAACATGGGGGTTGTAGAGGTGAATTGTCACCACCCAGTCACGTTGTGATGGCAGTGTGAAGAGTGGCTGCGCTTTGAGGATGGACAGCGGTGCCAGGTTCCCTTTCTCCTTGAACACCTTCAGGAACTTGATGCATCCCACCACATTCTTAAACATCACGTCGAAATATCCACTGCTGGGGAAGTCCTGCAGGCAGAAGATGTCCGTAGCTTGGAATCCATAGCAATCGATGAGGATTTTCTTGATGAAGAAGGTACAATCAACAGTGCATCTCCTTCCTTGTCCTTCACCACCACCCGAATGGTGTTACGCACTCCCTGGCCTGAAGCTCAAAGATTGGTTATAGCCATTTTACTCAAAGCATACCCAGGACAGGATTAGAGGCCACTGATTGAGCTGGTCCAGATTCCTTACCCAAACCTCCCTCACTGTGCCTCACTCCTGTTAATGTCAATTGAAGCAGATGAATACACTGCTAACTGCGGCTAGGAATTTGCACCAATGGTATATAGCCATATTCAATCCCATCAGTATACAGTAACAACAGGGGAGGCAGTGGCATACTGTTATTATCACTGGACTAATAACCCAGAGACCTAGGGTATTGCTCTAGAGACACAGGTTTGAATCCCACCATGGCAGAAGGTGGAATTTGAATTCAATTAATAACTCTGGAATGAAATAAATCTAGTCTAGTGATGGCCATGAAACCATTGTCCATTGTTGTAAAAACACATCTGATTTATTAATGTCCTTTAGGAAAGGAAATCTGCTGTCCTTACCTGGTTTCTACATGTGACTCCAGACCCACAGCAATGTGGTTGACTCTTAATGCCCTCTGAGATGGCCGAGCAAGCCACTCCGTTGTATCAAACCACTACAAAGTCAATAAGGAATGAAACAGGACAGACCACCCGGCATCGACCTAGGCACCGGAAACGACAATGGCAAACCCAGCCCTGTTGACCCTGCAAAGTCCTCCACACTAACATCTGTGGGTTTGTGCCACCAACTAGTCAAGCAACAGCCTGACATAGTCATAGTCACAGAATCATGTCTTACAGACAATGTCCCAGACATCACCATCCCCAGGTACGTCCTGTCCCACCGGCAGGACAGACCCAGCAGAGGTGGCAGCACAGTGGTATACAGTCGAAAGTGAGTTGCCCTTGGAGTCCTCAACATCGACTCCGGACCCCATGAAGTGATATAGCATCAGGTCAGACATGAGCAAGGAAACCTCCTTCTGATTACCACTTACCGCCCTCCCTCAGCTGATGAATCAGTCCATGTTGAACACTACTTGGAGCAAGCACCGAGGGGAGGCAAGGGCACAGAATGTACTCTGGATAGGGGACTTCAATGTCCATCACCAAGAGTGGCTCAGTAGCACCACGACTGACTGAGTTGGCTAAGTCCTAAAGGATATTGCTTCTAGACTGGGTCTGTGACAGAGGGTGAGGGAACAAACAAGACAGAAAAACATACTTGACCTCGTTTTCACCGCAGGTACATCTGTCCATGACTGTATTGGTAGGAATGACCACCACACAGTCCTTGTGGAGACGAAGTCCTGTCTTCACATTGAGAATACCCACCATCGTGTTGTGTGGCACTACCACCGTGCTAAATCAGATAAATTTTGAACAGTTCGAGCAATGCAAACCTGGGCATCCATGAGGAGCTGTGGGCCATCATCAGCAGAAGAATTGTATTCAACAATCTGTAACCTCATGGTCCGGCATATCCCCCACTCTACCATTACCATCAAGCCAGGGGACTAATTCTGGTTCCAGGAAGAGTGCAGGAGGCAATGCCAGGAGCACCAGGCAGATCTCAAAATGAGGTGTCAACCTGGTGAAGCTGTAACCCAGGACTACTTGCATGCCAACCAGCATAAGCAGCATGTGATAGACAGAGCTAAGCGATCCCACAACCAACAAATCAGATCTAAGCTCTGCAGTCCTGCCACATCCAGTTGTGAATGGTGGTGTACAATTAAACAACTAACAGGAGGAGGTGGCTGCACAAATATCCCCATCCTCAATGATGGGGGTGCCCAACACATCAATGCAAAAGATAAGGCTGAAGCATTTGCAACAATCTTCAGCCAGAAGTGCCGAGTTGATGATCTATCTCGGCCTCCTCCTGAAGTCCCCAGCATCACAGATGCCAGTCTTCAGCCAATTCGATTCACTCCACATGATACCAAAAAACGACAGAAGGCACTGGATACTGCAAAGGCTATGGGCCCTGACAACATTCCGGCAATAGTACTGAAGACCTGTGCTCCAGAACCTGCCGTGCACCTAGCCAAGTTGTTCCAAGTTGTAGCTAAGCTACAACACTGGCATCTACCTGGCAATGTGGAAAATTGCCCAGGTATGTCCTGTACACAAAAAGCAGGACAAATTCAACCCGGCCAATTACTACCCCATCGGTCTACTCTCGATCATCAGTAAAGTGATGGAAGGTGTCGTCAACAGCACTATCAAGCGGCACTTGCTTAGCAATAACCTGCTCAGTGATGCTCAGTTTGGGTTCTGCCAGGGCTACTCAACTCCTGACCTCATTACAGCCCTTGGTCCAACCATGGACAAGAGAGCTGAACTCAAGAGGTGAGGTGAGAGTGACTGCCCTTGACATCAAGGCAGCAATTGACTGAGTATGGCATCAAGGAGCCCTCGCAAAATGGGAGTCAATGGGAATCAGGGGGAAAACTCTCTGCTGGTTGGAGTCATACCTAGCTCAAAGGAAGATGGCTGTGGTTGTTGGAGGTCAATCATCTGAGCTCCAGGACATCACTACAGGAGTTCCTCAGGGTAGTGTCCTAGGCCCAACCATCTTCAGCTGCTTCATCAATGACATTCCTTCAATCATAAGGTCTGATTGCAGAATGTTCAGCACCATTCATGACTCCTCAGATACTGAAGCAGTCCATGTAGAAATGCAGCAAGACCTGGACAATATCCAGGCTTGGGCTGACAAGTGGCAAGTAAGAATTCGTGCCATGCAAGTGCCAGGCAATGACCATCTCCAACAAGAGAGAATCTAACCATCTCCCCTTGATATTCAATGGCATTACCATCGCTGAATCCCACACTATCAGCATCTTGGGCGTTCCCATTGACCAGAAACTGAACTGGACCAGCCACATAAATTCGATGGCTTTAAGAGGAGGTCAGAGGCTAGAAATCCTGCGGCGAATGACTCACCTTCTGCCTCCCCAAAGCCTGTCCACAAGGCACAAGTCAGGAGTGTGATGGAATACTCTCCACTTGCCTGGATGGATGCAGTTCCAACAACACTCAAGACGCTCGACACCATCCAGGACAAAGCAGCCTGCTTGTTCGGTACCCCATCCGCAAACATTCACTCCCTCCAGCACCGATGCACAGTGGCAGCAGTATGTACCATCTACAAGATGCACTGCAGCAACTCACCAAGGCTCCTTAGACAGCACCTTCCAAACATACGACCTCTACCATGTAGAAGGACAAAGGCAGCAATTGCATGGGAACACCACCACCTGCAAGTTCCCCTCCAAGCCACACACCATCCTGACTTGGAACTATATCACTGTTCCTTCAGTGTCGCTGGGTCAAAATCCTGGAACTCCCTTCCTAACAGCACTGTAGGTGTACCTACACCATATGGACTGCAGTGGTTCAAAAAGGGAGCTCACCACTACCTACTCAAGGGCAATTCGGGATGGGCAATAAATGCTGGCATAGCCAGCGATGCCCATATCCCCCATGAATGGATTTTTAAAAATAACATAGCGCAGGTACAAGCCACAGGGCAATAATATAGGGGGAGGACCCTAAGAAAGGAGAATCCAGCAGGATCATTGAGAGAGGGGAGACTGCGGGTCTGGTACTGGCCACTGGGGAAAGGGTGTGGAAGCAGAGAGTCAACACAGACTGGGAGAGGGTCACAGAATCACAGAATTGTTACAGTGCAGAAGGAGGCCATTCGGCCCATCATGTCTGCACCGCTCTCCGAAAAAGCAATTCACTCAGTTCCATTCCCCCACCTTCTCCCCATAACCCTGCATATTCTTCCTTTTCATATAACTGTCTAATTCCCTTTTGAATGCTTCAGTTGAACCTGCCTCCACCACACTCTCAGGCAGTGCATTCCAGACCTTAACCACTCCCTGCGTGAAAAAGGTTTTCCTCATGTCACTATTGCTTCTCTTACCAAATACTTTAAATCTGTGCCCTCTCATTCTCGATCCTTTCACGAGTGGGAACAGTTTCTCTCTGTCCAGACCTCTCATGATTTTGAATACCTCTATCAAATCACCTCTCAACCTTCTCTTCTCTAAGGAAAACAGTCCTAACTTCTCCAATTTATCTTCATAACTGAAGTTCCTCGTCCCTAGAACCATTCTCGTGAATCTTTTCTATACTGCAATGCCCTCACATCTTTCCTAAAGTGCGGCGCCCAGAACTGGGCGCAATACTCCAGCTGAGGCTGAACTTGTGTCTTATACAAGTTCAACATAACCTCCTTGCTCTTGTACTATATACCCCTATTAATAAAACCCAGGATACTGTATGCTTTATTAACTGCACTCTCAACCTGTCCTGCCACCTTCAATGACTTATTCACATATACACCCAGGTGTCTCCAATCCTGCACCCACTTTAGAATTGCACCCTTTATTTTATATCGTCTCTCCATGTTCTTCCTACCAAAATGAATCACTTCACATTTCTCTGCGTTGAACTTCATCTGCCACCTGTCTGCCCATTCCACCAACTTGTCTATGTCCTTTTGAAGTTCTACACTATCCTTCTCACAGTTCACAATGCTTCCAAGTTTTGTATCATCTGCAAACTTTGAAATTGTGCCCTGTACACCAAGGTCTAGGTCATTAATATATATCAGGAAAAGCAAGGGTCCCAACACTGACCCCTGGGGAACTCCATTACAAACCTTCCTCCAGCCTGAAAAACATGTTTCCTGTCACTCAGCCAATTCCGTATCCATGTTGCTACCATCATTTTTATTCCATGAGCTATAACCATGCTTACGTCTGTTGTGTGGCACTATATCAAATGCCGTTTGAAAGTTCATGTACACCATATCAACAGCATTGCCCTCATCAAACCTGCAGAACCTGCAGACAAGGGTGGTGCTGTTGTTGTATGGCGTACCGACCTGTACCTTGCAGAAGCTCAACACCAACTCACAGACACTTCTTCCTACCTCCCTCTGGACCATGACCCCACCACTGAACATCAAGCCACTGTCCAAAGGACTGTCATTGACCTCATTTCCTCTGGAGATCTTCCGTCTACAGCTTCCAACCTCATAGTCCCGCAACCCCGGACAGCCCGCTTCTATCCTCCATCCCAAAATCCACAAACAGGACTGTCCCGGCAGACCCATTGTGTCAGCCTGCTCCTGCCCCACTGAACTTATTTCTTCCTATCTTGACTCTATCTTTTCTCCGCTGGTCCAGTCTCTTCCCACCTACATCCATGACTCTTCTGACGCCCTACGTCATTTTGACAATTTCCAGTTTCCTGGTCCCAACTGCCTCCTCTTCACTATGGACGTACACTCGCTCTACACCTCCATCCCCCACCAGGATGGTTTAAGGGCTCTCCGCTTCTTCCTTGAACAGAGGCCCAACCAGTCTCCATCCACCACCATCCTCCTCCGCCTGGCTGAACTTGTTCTCACATTGAACAACTTCTCCTTCAACTCCACTCACTTCCTTCAAGTAAAAGGTGTTGTTATGGGTACCCGCATGGGTCCGAGTTATGCCTGTCTTTTTGTGGGATATGTCGAGCATTCTTTGTTCCAGTCCTACTCAGGCCCCCTCCCCCAACTGTTTTTCTGGTACATCGATGACTGTATCGGTGCCATTTCCTGCTCCCGCCCCGAACTGGAAAACTTTATCAACTTTGCTTCCAATTTCCACCCTTCTCTCACCTTTACATGGTCCATCTCTGACACTTCCCTTCCCTTCCTCGACTTCTCTGTCTCCATCTCTGGGGATAGGTTGTCTACTAATATCCATTATAAGCCCACCGACTCCCACAGCTACCTGGACTATACTTCTTCACACCCTACCTCCTGTAAGGACTCCATTCCATTCTCCCAGTTTCTCCACCTCCGACGCATCTGCTGTGATGATGCTACCTTCCACGACGGTGCTTCTGATATGACCTCCTTTTTCCTCAACCGAGGATTCCCCCCCACTGTTGTTGACAGGGCCCTCAATCGTGTCCGGTCCATTTCCCGCACCTCTACCCTCACCCCTTCCCCTCCCTCCCAGAACCGTGATAGGGTTCCCCTTGTCCTCACTTTCCCCCCCATCAGCCTCCGTATCCAAAGGATCATCCTCCACCATTTCCGCCACCTCCAGCATGATGCCACTACCAAACGCATCTTCCTCTCCCTTCCCCTGTCAGCCTTCCGAAGGGATCGTTCCCTCCGTGACACCCTGGTCCACTCCTCCATTACCCCCACCACCTTGTCCCCGTCCCATGGCACCTTCCCATACAATCGCAGGAAGTGTAATACCTGTCCATTTACCTCCTGTCTCCTCACTGTCCCAGGCCCCAAACACTCCTTTCAGGTGAAGCAGCGATTTACTTGTACTTCTTTCAATGTAGTCTACTGTATTCGCTGCTCACAATGTGGTCTCCTCTACATTGGGGAGACCAAACGCAGACTGGGTGACCGCTTTGCGGAACACCTCCGCTCAGTCCGCAAGCAGGACCCCGAGCTTCCGGTTGCCTGCCATTTCAACACTCCCCCCTGCTCTTATGCTCACATTTCTATCCTGGGATTGCTGCAGTGTTCCAGTGAACCTCAACGCAAGCTCGAGGAACAGCTTCTCATTTACCGATTAGGCACGCTGCAGCCTGTCGGACTAAACATTGAGTTCAATAATTTCAGAGCATGACGGGCCCCCCATTTTACTTTTATTTTTAGTTATTTTTTCTTTTTTTCTTTTTTACATTTTTTACAAATTTTTTTGTTTATTTCATTTCATCTTAGTTTGTTCAGTTTGCTTACCCACTTTTTTTTTCATGTTTGTACTTCGTGCTGTTCAATCTTCAGTCCGTTAACACCCTATCTGTACTAATGCTTTGTCTTTCAACACACCATTAACATATTGTTTGCCTTTGCTCCATGACCTTTTGGTCAGCTATGTGGCCTTATCCAATCTGCACCTTCTCCTTTGTTATCTCTTGCCCCACCCCCGCCTTACTTGCTTATAACCTGTGACATTTCTAATATTTGCTAGTTCCGAAGAAGGGTCACTGACCCGAAACGTTAACTCTGCTTCTCTTTCCACAGATGCTGCCAGACCTGCTGAGTGGTTCCAGCATTTCTTGTTTTTATTTCAGATTTCCAGCATCTGCAGTATTTTGCTTTTATTATATTGCCCTCATCAACCCTCTCTGCCATCTCCTCAAAAAACTACAGCAAGTTAATTAAATATGATTTTCCCTTATGAAATCCATGCTGGCTTTCCTTAATTAACCTGCATTTGTCCATGTGACTATTTCGTCTTGAATTATTTTTTCTAGAAGTTTCCCCACCACCGAAGTTAAACTGACTGGCCTGCAGTTGCTGGGCTTATCTTTACACTCCTTTTTGAACAAGGGTGTAACGTTTGCATTTCTCCAGTCCTCTGGCACCACCCCTGAGTCTAAGGAAGACTGAAAAATTATGGCCTGTGCCTCCGCGATTTTCACCCTCACTTCCTTCAGAATCCTCGGATGCATTTCATCCGGTCCTGATATTTTATCCACTTTAATCATATCTAATATTTCCTCTTTATCACTTTTAAACCCCTCTAGTGTCTGACTTACCTCCTCTTTCACCATTACCTGGGTTGTATCTCTTCCTTGATAAAGACAGATGCAAAGTATTCATTTAATACCTCAGCTATGCCCTCTGCCTCCATGTGTAAATTCCCTTTCTATTCCCTAATCAGCCCAATTCCTCCTTTTGTCACCCTTTTATTATTTATATGCCTATAGAAAACTTTGGGATTTCCTTTCATACTAGCTGCCAGTCTCTTTTCATGCTCTTTCTTTGCTTCTCTTATTTGCTTTTTCACTTCCCCTCTGGACCTTCTATATTCAGCCTGATTTTCAATAGTATTTTCTACCTGGCATCTGTCATAAGCACACTTTTTCTTCTTTACCTTAATCTCTACCTCCTTTGGGAGAGAGCACAGACTGGGGTAGAGAGTCAGCACGGAAAGGGGGAAAAATACTGTCAGGGATACCTCCATGTTTCTCGCCATGTTTCAGAACATCTGTGGATCACAGTTTTTGCAAAATCCTTCTGAATATTGTGTCACTGGGCTGGATTTTATGTGCCCGCCACCGATTTCTAAAAATGGCTAGGAGCCGCAACAATCTTCCGGGCAGCGGCTCATTTAGATAGCTGGGGCCACATGGAAGGGCGGGCTGTCCATCCCCGGCAATGATGCCAGCTGCCTGTGCGCAGGAGCTAATGCCATTTTTAAAGGGCTGTCAACCCTATCGAGAAATTTAAATATTTAAAGGTGAAGTTAAAAAAATAAATAAATACACTTTTTTTGCCCCTCTCCCACCCCCCCCCCCCAATAACAAACTAATTATTTGCCCTTTCCACCCCAAAACACTTGACTTTACAATCTGACCTCCCCCCCCCCAAAAAAACTGCACAAACTTTCAACTCCAACACATCCCACCATCCCCTACACCCATGACATTAATTTGACCCTGCCCCACTATCCTCCACCCCACCCCCCCCTTGCACTGATAAACTTACCTCCTCCCTCCTTCCCACCAACGTGGGGTCTCGTTTACCCGGATGGGGATCCGAAGGCGGGGGAGTGCTGGCCAGCGGGCCGAAGATTGCAGCAGGACATCAGGCGGCAACGTGAGCTTCATTAATTAATTAATTTTAATTGGTTTACGTTTTCAAATTGAGGTCCCGTCGCCGAGCGGCTGGGGGGCCACTTCGAGGTCTCACCACCGCTGGTAATATGGGGCTGAGTCCTCCCGGCATCAGGGTGCGAGGTGGCCCTCTCCCGGAGGCATCTTCAGGCCCACCTGCCACAGAACCCAACGCCTGAGGGAAAACAAAATCCAGCCCAGTGTATTACAGCTCACTTCTTAATACTGAAAAGAAAAAATATCCACCTTTTCCTTTTAGGACACCAGTCCCATTGGGTAACGTTTGCTGATATGTTACCAATTCTCTACCTGTGCCCATTGTTTATTATAAAAACAGAAATGCTGGAAATATTCAGCAGGTCTGGCAGCATCTGTGGGGAAACAGAGTTAACATTTCAGTTCTGATGATCCACAGTATTTTGCTTTTGTATTAGTCTCCCATTGTTTGTTATTTTGGCTGATTTGCCATGAGAGGAATTGGAATATGTGTGAAAGTATGAATCAGTCTGCATTCCCATTATCTTTGTTGAAGAAAGGGACACTGCTTCTTTGTCCAGCTGTCGGGTAATGAAAGGGTTTTTTCGCTTGCAAACAAAAACATCATAAAGACACATGTCCTTTATGGTTTAGTGAATTCTGCTTGCTTTTAAAATGATTTGGTTTGTGAATTGTGCCCTTGTCTGTCTTTGTGTGTTGAGGTATTGAAGGAATGCTCAGGGCAGTATCACTGGTCTGCTAATTCAAACATGCTTCATCCAACCACAAGCAGCGTAAAGCCTCAGTGGATTTATGATGTGCATTGCAGCCCCAAGTCACCAAACTCTGCGTGAATTCTCTGTCCTCCTTGATGTTCCAGGGAGATTCTGTTCGATGTAACACTGAACAGTCAAGGCTGTGGCAGAATATGTCAAAACTCATAGTTATTTCCATTTTTATTGCGGGAAGTGGATGTAGTTAATCTTAGTTGAGGATTTGCAATTATTTTTCCATATCAACGCTGCTCAAGGTGTTTGGCTGAAGAGAAGAGCATCAGTCCTTGATAATTGTCACTGTTGATTTATGAGCTGTTCTGACGGTGTTTATCTATGTAATTAATGTTGGGAAGTTTGAAACAGCATAACATGATTTATGCTGATGAATTCTAGATTCTAACACTGCCATGAGTAGCCTGAAGCTAAATAAAGGCTGTGTTTCAAGTCAGTTAGACTCTTGTGGGTTGTTTATTATGCATCGAGTGAAAGAAAGATTTAAAGTGCAACCTCACTTTACTGGTATTCACAGACACCAGTATATTGCATGCACTGACCCATCAACACACTCACTGACCCATCGACATACTCACTGATTCACTGACACACTTGCTCACCCATCGACACACCCCTGACCCATCAACACACTCACTGACCCATCCACACACTCACTGACTCATCAACACACTCACTGACCCATCAACACACTCACTGACCCATCAACACACTCACTGACCCATCCACACACTCACTGACCCATCGACATACTCACTGACCCATCCACACACTCACTGACCCATCGACACAATCACTGACCCATCCACACACTCACTGACCCATCAACACACTCACTGACCCATCCACACACTCACTGACCCATCAACACACTCACTGACCCATCCACACACTCACTGACCCATCCACACACTCACTGACCCATCAACACACTCACTGACCCATCCACACACTCACTGACCCATCGACATACTCACTGACCCATCCACACACTCACTGACCCATCCACACACACACTGACCCATCCACACAGTCACTGACCCATCCACACACTCATTGACCCATCAACACACTCACTGACCCATCCACACACTCACTGACCCATCCACACACTCACTGACCCATCGACATACTCACTGACCCATCCACACACTCACTGACCCATCCACACACTCACTGACCCATCGACATACTCACTGACCCATCCACACACTCACTGACCCATCGACATACTCACTGACCCATCCACACACTCACTGACCCATCCACACACTCATTGACCCATCCACACACTCACTGACCCATCGACATACTCACTGACCCATCCACACACTCACTGACCCATCCACACACTCACTGACCCATCGACATACTCACTGACCCATCCACACACTCACTGACCCATCAACACACTCACTGACCCATCCACACACTCACTGACCCATCCACACACTCACTGACCCATCCACACACTCACTGACCCATCGACACACTCACTGACCCATCAACACACTCACTGACCCATCCACACACTCAATGACCCATCAACACACTCATTGACCCATCCACACACTCACTGACCCATCAACACACTCACTGACCCATCCACACACTGACTGACCCATCCACACACTCACTGACCCATCAACACACTCACTGACCCATCCACACACTCACTGACCCATCCACACACTCACTGACCCATCGACATACTCACTGACCCATCCACACACTCACTGACCCATCCACACACTCACTGACCCATCCACACACTCACTGACCCATCAACATACTCACTGACCCATCCACACACTCACTGACCCATCCACACACTCACTGACCCATCCACACACTCACTGACCCATCAACACACTCACTGACCCAGCCACACACTCACTGACCCATCGACACACTCACTGACCCATCCACACACTCACTGACCCATCCACACACTCACTGACCCATCAACACACTCACTGACCCATCCACACACTCAATGACCCATCAACACACTCATTGACCCATCCACACACTCACTGACCCATCAACACACTCACTGACCCATCCACACACTGACTGACCCATCCACACACTCACTGACCCATCAACACACTCACTGACCCATCCACACACTCACTGACCCATCCACACACTCACTGACCCATCCACACACTCACTGACCCATTGACATACTCACTGACCCATCCACACACTCACTGACCCATCAACACACTCACTGACCCATCCACACACTCACTGACCCATCAACACACTCACTGACCCATCAACACACTCACTGACCCATCCACACACACACTGACCCATCGACACACTCACTGACCCATCCACACACTCACTGACCCATCCACACACTCACTGACCCATCAACACACTCACTGACCCATCCACACACACACTGACCCATCGACACACTCACTGACCCATCCACACACTGACTGACCCATCCACACACTCACTGACCCATCAACACACTCACTGACCCATCCACACACTCACTGACCCATCAACACACTCACTGACCCATCAACACACTCACTGACCCATCCACACACTCACTGACCCATCCACACACTCACTGACCCATTGACATACTCACTGACCCATCCACACACTCACTGACCCATCGACGTACTCACTGACCCATCCACACACTCACTGACCCATCAACACACTCACTGACCATCGACACACTCACTGACCCATCAACACGCTCACTGACCCATCCACACACTCACTGACCCATCCACACACTCACTGACCCATCCACACACTCACTGACCCATCCACACACTCACTGACCCATCAACACACTCACTGACCCATCCACACACTCACTGACCCATCAACACACTCACTGACCCATCCACACACTCACTGACCCATCGACATACTCACTGACCCATCCACACACTCACTGACCCATCAACACACTCACTGACCCATCCACACACTCACTGACCCATCAACACACTCACTGACCCATCAACACACTCACTGACCCATCCACATAGTCACTGACCCATCAACACACTCACTGACCCATCGACATACTCACTGATTCACTGACACACTCGCTCACCCATCGACATACTCACTGACCCATCAACACACTCACTGACCCATCCACACACTCACTGACCCATCAACACACTCACTGACCCATCCACACACTCACTGACCCATCAACACACTCACTGACACATCCACACACTCACTGACCCATCCACACACACACTGACCCATCCACACACTCACTGACCCATCCACACACTCATTGACCCATCAACACACTCACTGACCCATCCACACACTCACTGACCCATCGACATACTCACTGACCCATCCACACACTCACTGACCCATCCACACACTCACTGACCCATCGACATACTCACTGACCCATCCACACACTCACTGACCCATCGACATACTCACTGACCCATCCACACACTCACTGACCCATCGACACACTCACTGACCCATCCACACACTCACTGCCCCATCGACATACTCACTGACCCATCCACACACTCACTGACCCATCGACATATTGACTGACCCATCGACACACTCACTGACCCATCAACACACTCACTGACCCATCCACACACTCACTGACCCATCGACACACTCACTGACCCATCAACACACTCACTGACCCATCCACACACCCACTGTACCATCGACACACTCACTGACCCATCCACACACTCACTGACCCATCCACACACCCACTGACCCATCGACACACTCACTGACCCATCCACACACCCACTGACCCATCGGCACACTCACTGACCCATCGACACACTCACTGACCCATCAACACACTCACTGACCCATCAACACACCCACTGACCCATCCACACACTCACTGACCCATCCACACACTCACTGACCCATCGACATACTCACTGACCCATCCACACACTCACTGACCCATCCACACACTCACTGACCCATCCACACACTCACTGACCCATCAACATACTCACTGACCCATCCACACACTCACTGACCCATCCACACACTCACTGACCCATCCACACACTCACTGACCCATCAACACACTCACTGACCCAGCCACACACTCACTGACCCATCGACACACTCACTGACCCATCCACACACTCACTGACCCATCCACACACTCACTGACCCATCAACACACTCACTGACCCATCCACACACTCAATGACCCATCAACACACTCATTGACCCATCCACACACTCACTGACCCATCAACACACTCACTGACCCATCCACACACTGACTGACCCATCCACACACTCACTGACCCATCAACACACTCACTGACCCATCCACACACTCACTGACCCATCCACACACTCACTGACCCATTGACATACTCACTGACCCATCCACACACTCACTGACCCATCAACACACTCACTGACCCATCCACACACTCACTGACCCATCAACACACTCACTGACCCATCAACACACTCACTGACCCATCCACACACACACTGACCCATCGACACACTCACTGACCCATCCACACACTCACTGACCCATCCACACACTCACTGACCCATCAACACACTCACTGACCCATCCACACACACACTGACCCATCGACACACTCACTGACCCATCCACACACTGACTGACCCATCCACACACTCACTGACCCATCAACACACTCACTGACCCATCCACACACTCACTGACCCATCAACACACTCACTGACCCATCAACACACTCACTGACCCATCCACACACTCACTGACCCATCCACACACTCACTGACCCATTGACATACTCACTGACCCATCCACACACTCACTGACCCATCGACGTACTCACTGACCCATCCACACACTCACTGACCCATCAACACACTCACTGACCCATCGACACACTCACTGACCCATCAACACGCTCACTGACCCATCCACACACTCACTGACCCATCCACACACTCACTGACCCATCCACACACTCACTGACCCATCAACACACTCACTGACCCATCCACACACTCACTGACCCATCAACACACTCACTGACCCATCCACACACTCACTGACCCATCGACATACTCACTGACCCATCCACACACTCACTGACCCATCAACACACTCACTGACCCATCCACACACTCACTGACCCATCAACACACTCACTGACCCATCAACACACTCACTGACCCATCCACATACTCACTGACCCATCAACACACTCACTGACCCATCGACATACTCACTGATTCACTGACACACTCGCTCACCCATCGACATACTCACTGACCCATCAACACACTCACTGACCCATCCACACACTCACTGACCCATCAACACACTCACTGACCCATCCACACACTCACTGACCCATCAACACACTCACTGACCCATCCACACACTCACTGACCCATCCACACACACACTGACCCATCCACACACTCACTGACCCATCCACACACTCATTGACCCATCAACACACTCACTGACCCATCCACACACTCACTGACCCATCGACATACTCACTGACCCATCCACACACTCACTGACCCATCCACACACTCACTGACCCATCGACATACTCACTGACCCATCCACACACTCACTGACCCATCGACATACTCACTGACCCATCCACACACTCACTGACCCATCGACACACTCACTGACCCATCCACACACTCACTGCCCCATCGACATACTCACTGACCCATCCACACACTCACTGACCCATCGACATATTGACTGACCCATCGACACACTCACTGACCCATCAACACACTCACTGACCCATCCACACACTCACTGACCCATCGACACACTCACTGACCCATCAACACACTCACTGACCCATCCACACACCCACTGTACCATCGACACACTCACTGACCCATCCACACACTCACTGACCCATCCACACACCCACTGACCCATCGACACACTCACTGACCCATCCACACACCCACTGACCCATCGGCACACTCACTGACCCATCGACACACTCACTGACCCATCAACACACTCACTGACCCATCAACACACCCACTGACCCATCCACACACCCACTGACCCATCGACACACTCACTGACCCATCGACACACTCACTGACCCATCAACACACTCACTGACCCATCGACACGCTCACTGACCCATCAGCACACTCACTGACCCATTGACACACTCACTGACCCATCAACACACTCACTAACCCATCCACACACTCACTGACCCATCGACATACTCACTGACCCATCAACACACTCACTGACCCATCGACACACTCACTGACCCATCGACACACTCACTGACCCATCAACACACTCACTGACCCATCCACACACCCACTGTACCATCGACACACTCACTGACCCATCCACACACTCACTGACCCATCCACACACCCACTGACCCATCGACACACTCACTGACCCATCCACACACCCACTGACCCATCGGCACACTCACTGACCCATCGACACACTCACTGACCCATCAACACACTCACTGACCCATCAACACACCCACTGACCCATCGACACACTCACTGACCCATCCACACACCCACTGACCCATCGACACACTCACTGACCCATCGACACACTCACTGACCCATCAACACACTCACTGACCCATCGACACGCTCACTGACCCATCAGCACACTCACTGACCCATTGACACACTCACTGACCCATCAACACACTCACTGACCCATCCACACACTTACTGACCCATCAACACACTCACTGACCCATCCACACACTCACTGACCCATCAACACACTCACTGACCCATCCACACACTCACTGACCCATCGACACACTCACTGACCCATCAACACACTCACTGACCCATCCACACACTCACTGACCCATCAACACACTCACTGACCCATCCACACACTCACTGACCCATCCACACACTCACTGACCCATCGACATACTCACTGACCCATCCACACACTCACTGACCCATCGACACACTCACTGACCCATCCACACACTCACTGACCCATCAACACACTCACTGACCCATCCACACACTCACTGACCCATCAACACACTCACTGACCCATCAACACACTCACTGACCCATCCACACACTCACTGACCCATCCACACACTCACTGACCCATCGACATACTCACTGATTCACTGACACACTCGCTCACCCATCGACATACTCACTGACCCATCCACACACACACTGACCCATCCACACACACTGACCCATCGACACACTCACTGACCCATCAACACACTCACTGACCCATCCACACACCCACTGTACCATCGACACACTCACTGACCCATCCACACACTCACTGACCCATCCACACACCCACTGACCCATCGACACACTCACTGACCCATCCACACACCCACTGACCCATCGGCACACTCACTGACCCATCGACACACTCACTGACCCATCAACACACTCACTGACCCATCAACACACCCACTGACCCATCGACACACTCACTGACCCATCCACACACCCACTGACCCATCGACACACTCACTGACCCATCGACACACTCACTGACCCATCAACACACTCACTGACCCATCGACACGCTCACTGACCCATCAGCACACTCACTGACCCATTGACACACTCACTGACCCATCAACACACTCACTGACCCATCCACACACTTACTGACCCATCAACACACTCACTGACCCATCCACACACTCACTGACCCATCAACACACTCACTAAACCATCCACACACTCACTGACCCATCGACACACTCACTGACCCATCAACACACTCACTGACCCATCCACACACTCACTGACCCATCAACACACTCACTGACCCATCCACACACTCACTGACCCATCCACACACTCACTGACCCATCGACATACTCACTGACCCATCCACACACTCACTGACCCATCCACACACTCACTGACCCATCGACACACTCACTGACCCATCCACACACTCACTGACCCATCAACACACTCACTGACCCATCCACACACTCACTGACCCATCAACACACTCACTGACCCATCAACACACTCACTGACCCATCCACACACTCACTGACCCATCGACATACTCACTGATTCACTGACACACTCGCTCACCCATCGACATACTCACTGACCCATCCACACACACACTGACCCATCCACACACACTGACCCATCAACACACTCACTGACCCATCCACACACTCACTGACCCATCAACACACTCACTGACCCATCGACATACTCACTGATTCACTGACACACTCGCTCACCCATCGACATACTCACTGACCCATCCACACACTCACTGACCCATCCACACACTCACTGACCCATCGACACACTCACTGACCCATCGACACACTCACTGACCCATCCACACACTCACTGACCCATCCACACACACACTGACCCATCCACACACTCATTGACCCATTGACACACTCACTGACCCATCAACACACTCACTGACCCATCCACACACTCACTGACCCATCCACACACACACTGACCCATCCACACACTCATTGACCCATCAACACACTCACTGACCCATCCACACACTCACTGACCCATCCACACACTCACTGACCCATCGACATACTCACTGACCCATCCACACACTCACTGACCCATCGACACACTCACTGACCCATCCACACACTCACTGACCCATCGACACACTCACTGACCCATCCACACACTCACTGACCCATCCACACACTCACTGACCCATCAACACACTCACTGACCCATCCACACACTCACTGACGCATCCACACACTCACTGACCCATCGACACACTCACTGACCCATCCACACACTCACTGACCCATCCACACACTCACTGACCCATCAACACACTCACTGACCCATCGACATACTCACTGACCCATCCACACACTCACTGACCCATCCACACACTCACTGACCCATCCACACACTCACTGACCCATCCACACACTCACTGACCCATCAACACACTCACTGACCCATCCACACACTCACTGACCCATCAACACACTCACTGACCCATCCACACACTCACTGACCCATCCACACACTCACTGACCCATCGACATACTCACTGACCCATCCACACACTCACTGACCCATCCACACACTCACTGACCCATCGACACACTCACTGACCCATCCACACACTCACTGACCCATCAACACACTCACTGACCCATCCACACACTCACTGACCCATCAACACACTCACTGACCCATCAACACACTCACTGACCCATCCACACACTCACTGACCCATCGACATACTCACTGATTCACTGACACACTCGCTCACCCATCGACATACTCACTGACCCATCCACACACACACTGACCCATCCACACACACTGACCCATCAACACACTCACTGACCCATCCACACACTCACTGACCCATCAACACACTCACTGACCCATCGACATACTCACTGATTCACTGACACACTCGCTCACCCATCGACATACTCACTGACCCATCCACACACTCACTGACCCATCCACACACTCACTGACCGATCGACACACTCACTGACCCATCGACACACTCACTGACCCATCCACACACTCACTGACACATCCACACACACACTGACCCATCCACACACTCATTGACCCATTGACACACTCACTGACCCATCAACACACTCACTGACCCATCCACACACTCACTGACCCATCCACACACACACTGACCCATCCACACACTCATTGACCCATCAACACACTCACTGACCCATCCACACACTCACTGACCCATCCACACACTCACTGACCCATCGACATACTCACTGACCCTTCCACACACTCACTGACCCATCGACACACTCACTGACCCATCCACACACTCACTGACCCATCGACACACTCACTGACCCATCCACACACTCACTGACCCATCCACACACTCACTGACCCATCAACACACTCACTGACCCATCCACACACTCACTGACGCATCCACACACTCACTGACCCATCGACACACTCACTGACCCATCCACACACTCACTGACCCATCCACACACTCACTGACCCATCAACACACTCACTGACCCATCCACACACTCACTGACCCATCGACATACTCACTGACCCATCCACACACTCACTGACCCATCCACACACTCACTGACCCATCCACACACTCACTGACCCATCCACACACTCACTGACCCATCAACACACTCACTGACCCATCAACACGCTCACTGACCCATCCACACACTCACTGACCCATCCACACACTCACTGACCCATCAACACACTCACTGACCCATCCACACACTCACTGACCCATCAACACACTCACTGACCCATCCACACACTCACTGACCCATCAACACACTCACTGACCCATCCACACACTCACTGACCCATCGACATACTCACTGACCCATCCACACACTCACTGACCCATCCACACACTCACTGACCCATCGACATACTCACTGACCCATCGACACACTCATTGACCCATCCACACACTCACTGACCCATCCACACACTCACTGACCCATCAACACGCTCACTGACCCATCCACACACTCACTGACCCATCCACACACTCACTGACCCATCAACACACTCACTGACCCATCCACACACTCACTGACCCATCAACACACTCACTGACCCATCGACATACTCACTGACCCATCCACACACTCACTGACCCATCAACACACTCACTGACCCATCGACATACTCACTGACCCATCGACACACTCACTGACCCATCCACACACTCACTGACCCATCCACACACTCACTGACCCATCAACACGCTCACTGACCCATCCACACACTCACTGACCCATCCACACACTCACTGACCCATCAACACACTCACTGACCCATCCACACACTCACTGACCCATCAACACACTCACTGACCCATCCACACACTCACTGACCCATCCACACACTCACTGACCCATCCACACACTCACTGACCCATCAACACGCTCACTGACCCATCCACACACTCACTGACCCATCCACACACTCACTGACCCATCAACACACTCACTGACCCATCCACACACTCACTGACCCATCAACACACTCACTGACCCATCCACACACTCACTGACCCATCCACACACTCACTGACACATCAACACACTCACTGACCCATCCACACACTCACTGACCCATCCACACACTCACTGACCCATCAACACGCTCACTGACCCATCCACACACTCACTGACCCATCCACACACTCACTGACCCATCAACACACTCACTGACCCATCGACACACTCACTGACCCATCCACACACTCACTGACCCATCGACATACTCACTGACCCATCCACACACTCACTGACCCATCGACACACTGACTGACCCATCCACACACTCACTGACCCATCCACACACTCACTGACCCATCAACACACTCACTGACCCATCCACACACTCACTGACCCATCAACACACTCACTGACCCATCAACACACTCACTGACCCATCCACACACCCACTGACCCATCCACACACTCACTGACCCATCCACACACCCACTGACCCATCAACACACTCACTGACCCATCCACACACTCACTGACCCATCGACATACTCACTGACCCATCCACACACTCACTGACCCATCCACACACCCACTGACCCATCAACACACTCACTGACCCAGCCACACACTCACTGACCCATCCACACACTCACTGACCCATCCACACACCCACTGACCCATCCACACACTCACTGACCCATCCACACACCCACTGACCCATCAACACACTCACTGACCCAGCCACATACTCACTGACCCATCGACATACTCACTGACCCATCCACACACCCACTGACCCATCCACACACTCACTGACCCATCCACACACCCACTGACCCATCAACACACTCACTGACCCAGCCACATACTCACTGACCCATCGACATACTCACTGACCCATCCACACACTCACTGACCCATCAACACACTCACTGACCCAGCCACATACTCACTGACCCATCCACACACTGACTGACCCATCCACACACTGACTGACCCATCCACACACTGACTGACCCATCAACACACTCACTGACCCATCAACACACTCACTGACCCATCCACACACTCACTGACCCATCAACACACTCACTGACCCATCAACACACTCACTGACCCAGCCACACACTCACTGACCCATCAACACACTCACTGACCCATCAACACACTCACTGACCCATCAACACACTCACTGACCCAGCCACACACTCACTGACCCATCAACACACTCACTGACCCATCCACACACTCACTGACCCATCAACACACTCACTGACCCATCAACACACTCACTGACCCAGCCACACACTCACTGACCCATCCACACACTCACTGACCCATCAACACACTCACTGACCCATCAACACACTCACTGACCCATCGACACACTGACTGACCCATCCACACACTCACTGACCCATCAACACACTCACTGACCCATCAACACACTCACTGACCCATCCACACACTCACTGACCCATCGACACACTGACTGACCCATCAACACACTCACTGACCCATCCACACACTCACTGACCCATCCACACACTCACTGACCCATTGACATACTCACTGACCCATCCACACACTCACTGACCCATCAACACACTCACTGACCCATTGACATACTCACTGACCCATCCACACACTCACTGACCCATCAACACACTCACTGACCCATTGACATACTCACTGACCCATCAACACACTCACTGACCCATCCACACACTCACTGACCCATCCACACACTCACTGACCCATTGACATACTCACTGACCCATCCACACACTCACTGACCCATCAACACACTCACTGACCCATTGACATACTCACTGACCCATCAACACACTCACTGACCCATCAACACACTCACTGACCCAGCCACACACTCACTGACCCATCAACACACTCACTGACCCATCCACACACTCACTGACCCATCAACACACTCACTGACCCATCAACACACTCACTGACCCAGCCACACACTCACTGACCCATCCACACACTCACTGACCCATCAACACACTCACTGACCCATCCACACACTCACTGACCCATCAACACACTCACTGACCCATCAACACACTCACTGACCCATCAACATACTCACTGACCCATCCACACACTCACTGACCCATCCACACACTCACTGACCCATCCACACACTCACTGACCCATTGACATACTCACTGACCCATCCACACACTCACTGACCCATCAACACACTCACTGACCCATCAACATACTCACTGACCCATCCACACACTCACTGACCCATCCACACACTCACTGACCCATCCACACACTCACTGACCCATTGACATACTCACTGTCCCATCCACACACTCACTGACCCATCCACACACTCACTGACCCATCCACACACTCACTGACCCATTGACATACTCACTGACCCATCCACACACTCACTGACCCATCCACACACTCACTGACCCATCCACACACACACTGACCCATCCACACACCCCTGACCTATCCACACACTCACTGACCCATCCACACACTCACTGACCCATCCACACACACACTGACCCATCCACACACTCACTGACCCATCCACACACTCACTGAACCATCGACATACTCACTGACCCATCAACACACTCACTGACCCATCAACACACTCACTGACCCAGCCACACACTCACTGACCCATCCACACACTCACTGACCCATCAACACACTCACTGACCCATCCACATACTCACTGACCCATCAACACACTCACTGACCCATCAACACACTCACTGACCCAGCCACACACTCACTGACCCATCCACACACTCACTGACCCATCAACACACTCACTGACCCATCCACATACTCACTGACCCATCAACACACTCACTGACCCATCAACACACTCACTGACCCAGCCACACACTCACTGACCCAGCCACACACTCACTGACCCATCCACACACTCACTGACCCATCAACACACTCACTGACCCAGCCACACACTCACTGACCCATCAACACACTCACTGACCCATCAACACACTCACTGACCCATCCACACACTCACTGACCCATTGACATACTCACTGACCCATCAACACACTCACTGACCCATCAACACACTCACTGACCCAGCCACACACTCACTGACCCATCCACACACTCACTGACCCATCAACACACTCACTGACCCATCCACACACTCACTGACCCATCAACACACTCACTGACCCAGCCACACACTCACTGACCCATCCACACACTCACTGACCCATCAACACACTCACTGACCCATCCACACACTCACTGACCCATCAACACACTCACTGACCCATCCACACACTCACTGACCCAGCCACACACTCACTGACCCATCCACACACTCACTGACCCATCAACACACTCACTGACCCATCCACACACTCACTGACCCATCAACACACTCACTGACCCATCCACACACTCACTGACCCAGCCACACACTCACTGACCCATCCACACACTCACTGACCCATCAACACACTCACTGACCCATCCACACACTCACTGACCCATCAACACACTCACTGACCCATCCACACACTCACTGACCCAGCCACACACTCACTGACCCATCCACACACTCACTGACCCATCAACACACTCACTGACCCATCCACACACTCACTGACCCATCAACACACTCACTGACCCATCCACACACTCACTGACCCATCAACACACTCACTGACCCATCCACACACTCACTGACCCATCCACACACTCACTGACCCATCGACACACTCACTGACCCATCAACACACTCACTGACCCATTGACATACTCACTGACCCATCCACACACTCACTGACCCATCAACACACTCACTGACCCATCCACACACTCACTGACCCATTGACATACTCACTGACCCATCCACACACTCACTGACCCATCAACACACTCACTGACCCATCCACACACTCACTGACCCATCAACACACTCACTGACCCATCCACACACTCACTGACCCATCGACATACTCACTGACCCATCCACACACTCACTGACCCATCAACACACTCACTGACCCATCCACACACTCACTGACCCATCCACACACTCACTGACCCATTGACATACTCACTGACCCATCCACACACTCACTGACCCATCGACATACTCACTGACCCATCCACACACTCACTGACCCATCAACACACTCACTGACCCATCCACACACTCACTGACCCATCCACACACTCACTGACCCATCGACACACTCACTGACCCATCCACACACTCACTGACCCATCGACATACTCACTGACCCATCCACACACTCACTGACCCATCAACACACTCACTGACCCATCCACACACTCACTGACCCATCAACACACTCACTGACCCAGCCACACACTCACTGACCCATCCACACACTCACTGACCCATCAACACACTCACTGACCCATCCACATACTCACTGACCCATCAACACACTCACTGACCCATCAACACACTCACTGACCCAGCCACACACTCACTGACCCATCCACACACTCACTGACCCATCAACACACTCACTGACCCATCCACATACTCACTGACCCATCAACACACTCACTGACCCATCAACACACTCACTGACCCAGCCACACACTCACTGACCCAGCCACACACTCACTGACCCATCCACACACTCACTGACCCATCAACACACTCACTGACCCAGCCACACACTCACTGACCCATCAACACACTCACTGACCCATCAACACACTCACTGACCCATCCACACACTCACTGACCCATTGACATACTCACTGACCCATCAACACACTCACTGACCCATCAACACACTCACTGACCCAGCCACACACTCACTGACCCATCCACACACTCACTGACCCATCAACACACTCACTGACCCATCCACACACTCACTGACCCATCAACACACTCACTGACCCAGCCACACACTCACTGACCCATCCACACACTCACTGACCCATCAACACACTCACTGACCCATCCACACACTCACTGACCCATCAACACACTCACTGACCCATCCACACACTCACTGACCCAGCCACACACTCACTGACCCATCCACACACTCACTGACCCATCAACACACTCACTGACCCATCCACACACTCACTGACCCATCAACACACTCACTGACCCATCCACACACTCACTGACCCAGCCACACACTCACTGACCCATCCACACACTCACTGACCCATCAACACACTCACTGACCCATCCACACACTCACTGACCCATCAACACACTCACTGACCCATCCACACACTCACTGACCCAGCCACACACTCACTGACCCATCCACACACTCACTGACCCATCAACACACTCACTGACCCATCCACACACTCACTGACCCATCAACACACTCACTGACCCATCCACACACTCACTGACCCATCAACACACTCACTGACCCATCCACACACTCACTGACCCATCCACACACTCACTGACCCATCGACACACTCACTGACCCATCAACACACTCACTGACCCATTGACATACTCACTGACCCATCCACACACTCACTGACCCATCAACACACTCACTGACCCATCCACACACTCACTGACCCATTGACATACTCACTGACCCATCCACACACTCACTGACCCATCAACACACTCACTGACCCATCCACACACTCACTGACCCATCAACACACTCACTGACCCATCCACACACTCACTGACCCATCGACATACTCACTGACCCATCCACACACTCACTGACCCATCAACACACTCACTGACCCATCCACACACTCACTGACCCATCCACACACTCACTGACCCATTGACATACTCACTGACCCATCCACACACTCACTGACCCATCGACATACTCACTGACCCATCCACACACTCACTGACCCATCAACACACTCACTGACCCATCCACACACTCACTGACCCATCCACACACTCACTGACCCATCGACACACTCACTGACCCATCCACACACTCACTGACCCATTGACATACTCACTGACCCATCCACACACTCACTGACCCATCGACATACTCACTGACCCATCCACACACTCACTGACCCATCAACACACTCACTGACCCATCCACACACTCACTGACCCATCAACACACTCACTGACCCATTGACATACTCACTGACCCATCCACACACTCACTGACCCATCGACATACTCACTGACCCATCCACACACTCACTGACCCATCAACACACTCACTGACCCATCAACACACTCACTGACCCATCCACACACTCACTGACCCATTGACATACTCACTGACCCATCCACACACTCACTGACCCATCGACATACTCACTGACCCATCCACACACTCACTGACCCATCCACACACTCACTGACCCATTGACATACTCACTGACCCATCCACACACTCACTGACCCATCGACATACTCACTGACCCATCGACACACTCACTGACCCATCGACACACTCACTGACCCATCCACACACTCACTGACCCATCCACACACTCACTGACCCATCAACACACTCACTGACCCATCCACACACTCACTGACCCATCAACACACTCACTGACTCATCCACACACTCACTGACCCATCAACACACTCACTGACCCATCCACACACTCACTGACCCATCGACATACTCACTGACCCATCCACACACTCACTGACCCATCAACACACTCACTGACCCATCGACATACTCACTGACCCATCAACACACTCACTGACCCATCAACACACTCACTGACCCATCCACACACTCACTGACCCATCCACACACTCACTGACCCATCAACACACTCACTGACCCAGCCACACACTCACTGACCCATCGACATACTCACTGACCCATCCACACACTCACTGACCCATCGACACACTCACTGACCCATCCACACACTCACTGACCCATCCACACACTCACTGACCCATCAACACACTCACTGACCCAGCCACACACTCACTGACCCATCGACACACTCACTGACCCATCCACACACTCACTGACCCATCCACACACTGACTGACCCATCCACACACTCACTGACCCATTGACATACTCACTGACCCATCCACACACTCACTGACCCATCAACACACTCACTGACCCATCCACACACTCACTGACTCATCCACACACTCACTGACCCATCAACACACTCACTGACCCATCGACATACTCACTGACCCATCCACACACTCACTGACCCATCCACATACTCACTGACCCATCAACACACTCACTGACCCATCGACATACTCACTGATTCACTGACACACTCGCTCACCCATCGACACACCCCTGACCCATCCACACACTCACTGACCCATCAACACCATCACTGACCCATCCACACACTCACTGACCCATCGACATACTCACTGACCCATCCACACACTCACTGACCCATCCACACACTCACTGACCCATCGACATACTCACTGACCCATCCACACACTCACTGACCCATCAACACACTCACTGACCCATCGACACACTCACTGACCCATCAACACACTCACTGACCCATCCACACACTCACTGACCCATCCACACACTCACTGACCCATCAACACACTCACTGACCCATCCACACACTCACTGACCCATCAACACACTCACTGACTCATCCACACACTCACTGACCCATCAACACACTCACTGACCCATCCACACACTCACTGACCCATCGACATACTCACTGACCCATCCACACACTCACTGACCCATCAACACACTCACTGACCCATCCACACACTCACTGACCCATCAACACACTCACTGACCCATCCACACACTCACTGACCCATCCACACACCCAGTAACCCATCCACACACTCACTGACCCATCCACACACTCACTGACCCATCCACACACTCACTGACCCATCGACATACTCACTGACCCATCAACACACTCACTGACCCATCAACACGCTCACTGACCCATCAACACACTCACTGACCCATCCACACACTCACTGACCCATCCACACACACACTGACCCATCCACACACTCACTGACCCATCCACACACTCACTGACCCATCGACATACTCACTGACCCATCCACACACTCACTGACCCATCGACATACTCACTGATTCACTGACACACTCGCTCACCCATCGACATACTCACTGACCCATCAACACACTCACTGACCCATCAACACACTCACTGACCCATCCACACACTCACTGACCCATCCACACACTCACTGACCCATCAACACACTCACTGACCCATCCACACACTCACTGACCCATCCACACTCACTGACCCATCGACATACTCACTGATTCACTGACACACTCGCTCACCCATCGACATACTCACTGACCCATCAACACACTCACTGACCCATCCACACACTCACTGACCCATCAACACACTCACTGACCCATCCACACACTCACTGACCCATCGACACACTCACTGACCCATCGACACACTCACTGACCCATCAACACACTCACTGACCCATCCACACACTCACTGACCCATCCACACACTCACTGACCCATCGACATACTCACTGACCCATCGACACACTCACTGACCCATCAACACACTCACTGACCCATCCACACACTCACTGACCCATCCACACACTCACTGACCCATCGACACACTCACTGACCCATCAACACACTCACTGACCCATCCACACACTCACTGACCCATCCACACACTCACTGACCCATCGACATACTCACTGACCCATCGACACACTCACTGACCCATCAACACACTCACTGACCCATCCACACACTCACTGACCCATCCACACACCCACTGACCCATCGACACACTCACTGACCCATCCACACACCCACTGACCCATCCACACACCCACTGACCCATCAACACACTCACTGACCCATCGACATACTCACTGACCCATCCACACACTCACTGACCCATCGACATACTCACTGACCCATCCACACACTCACTGACCCATCCACACACTCACTGACCCATCGACACACTCACTGACCCATCAACACACTCACTGACCCATTGACATACTCACTGACCCATCCACACACTCACTGACCCATCAACACACTCACTGACCCATCCACACACTCACTGACCCATTGACATACTCACTGACCCATCCACACACTCACTGACCCATCAACACACTCACTGACCCATCCACACACTCACTGACCCATCAACACACTCACTGACCCATCCACACACTCACTGACCCATCGACATACTCACTGACCCATCCACACACTCACTGACCCATCAACACACTCACTGACCCATCCACACACTCACTGACCCATCCACACACTCACTGACCCATTGACATACTCACTGACCCATCCACACACTCACTGACCCATCGACATACTCACTGACCCATCCACACACTCACTGACCCATCAACACACTCACTGACCCATCCACACACTCACTGACCCATCCACACACTCACTGACCCATCGACACACTCACTGACCCATCCACACACTCACTGACCCATTGACATACTCACTGACCCATCCACACACTCACTGACCCATCGACATACTCACTGACCCATCCACACACTCACTGACACATCAACACACTCACTGACCCATCCACACACTCACTGACCCATCAACACACTCACTGACCCATTGACATACTCACTGACCCATCCACACACTCACTGACCCATCGACATACTCACTGACCCATCCACACACTCACTGACCCATCAACACACTCACTGACCCATCAACACACTCACTGACCCATCCACACACTCACTGACCCATTGACATACTCACTGACCCATCCACACACTCACTGACCCATCGACATACTCACTGACCCATCCACACACTCACTGACCCATCCACACACTCACTGACCCATTGACATACTCACTGACCCATCCACACACTCACTGACCCATCGACATACTCACTGACCCATCGACACACTCACTGACCCATCGACACACTCACTGACCCATCCACACACTCACTGACCCATCCACACACTCACTGACCCATCAACACACTCACTGACCCATCCACACACTCACTGACCCATCAACACACTCACTGACTCATCCACACACTCACTGACCCATCAACACACTCACTGACCCATCCACACACTCACTGACCCATCAACATACTCACTGACCCATCCACACACTCACTGACCCATCAACACACTCACTGACCCATCCACACACTCACTGACCCATCAACACACTCACTGACCCATCGACATACTCACTGACCCATCCACACACTCACTGACCCATCCACACACTCACTGACCCATCAACACACTCACTGACCCAGCCACACACTCACTGACCCATCGACACACTCACTGACCCATCCACACACTCACTGACCCATCCACACACTGACTGACCCATCCACACACTCACTGACCCATTGACATACTCACTGACCCATCCACACACTCACTGACCCATCAACACACTCACTGACCCATCCACACACTCACTGACTCATCCACACACTCACTGACCCATCAACACACTCACTGACCCATCGACATACTCACTGACCCATCCACACACTCACTGACCCATCCACATACTCACTGACCCATCAACACACTCACTGACCCATCGACATACTCACTGATTCACTGACACACTCGCTCACCCATCGACACACCCCTGACCCATCCACACACTCACTGACCCATCAACACCATCACTGACCCATCCACACACTCACTGACCCATCGACATACTCACTGACCCATCCACACACTCACTGACCCATCGACATACTCACTGACCCATCCACACACTCACTGACCCATCAACACACTCACTGACCCATCGACACACTCACTGACCCATCAACACACTCACTGACCCATCCACACACTCACTGACCCATCCACACACTCACTGACCCATCAACACACTCACTGACCCATCCACACACTCACTGACCCATCAACACACTCACTGACTCATCCACACACTCACTGACCCATCAACACACTCACTGACCCATCCACACACTCACTGACCCATCGACATACTCACTGACCCATCCACACACTCACTGACCCATCAACACACTCACTGACCCATCCACACACTCACTGACCCATCAACACACTCACTGACCCATCCACACACTCACTGACCCATCCACACACCCAGTAACCCATCCACACACTCACTGACCCATCCACACACTCACTGACCCATCCACACACTCACTGACCCATCCACACACTCACTGACCCATCGACATACTCACTGACCCATCAACACACTCACTGACCCATCAACACGCTCACTGACCCATCAACACACTCACTGACCCATCCACACACTCACTGACCCATCCACACACACACTGACCCATCCACACACTCACTGACCCATCCACACACTCACTGACCCATCGACATACTCACTGACCCATCCACACACTCACTGACCCATCGACATACTCACTGATTCACTGACACACTCGCTCACCCATCGACATACTCACTGACCCATCAACACACTCACTGACCCATCAACACACTCACTGACCCATCCACACACTCACTGACCCATCCACACACTCACTGACCCATCAACACACTCACTGACCCATCCACACACTCACTGACCCATCCACACTCACTGACCCATCGACATACTCACTGATTCACTGACACACTCGCTCACCCATCGACATACTCACTGACCCATCAACACACTCACTGACCCATCCACACACTCACTGACCCATCAACACACTCACTGACCCATCCACACACTCACTGACCCATCGACACACTCACTGACCCATCCACACACTCACTGACCCATCCACACACTCACTGACCCATCGACATACTCACTGACCCATCGACACACTCACTGACCCATCAACACACTCACTGACCCATCCACACACTCACTGACCCATCCACACACTCACTGACCCATCAACAC
Source organism: Heterodontus francisci (assembly GCF_036365525.1). NCBI lineage: Eukaryota > Metazoa > Chordata > Chondrichthyes > Heterodontiformes > Heterodontidae > Heterodontus > Heterodontus francisci. The sequence goes on along the minus strand of NC_090400.1, from coordinate 4,179,562 downwards.
ACTCACTGACCCATCCACACACTCACTGACCCATCCACACACCCACTGACCCATCGACACACTCACTGACCCATCCACACACCCACTGACCCATCGACACACTCACTGACCCATCAACACACTCACTGACCCATCGACACACTCACTGACCCATCCACACACTCACTGACCCATCGACACACTCACTGACCCATCAACACACTCACTGACCCATCCACACACCCACTGACCCATCGACACACTCACTGACCCATCCACACACTCACTGACCCATCCACACACCCACTGACCCATCGACTCACTCACTGACCCATCCACACACCCACTGACCCATCGACACACTCACTGACCATCGACACACTCACTGACCCATCAACACACTCACTGACCCATCAACACACCCACTGACCCATCGACACACTCACTGACCCATCCACACACCCACTGACCCATCGACACACTCACTGACCCATCAACACACTCACTGACCCATCAACACACTCACTGACCCATCGACACACTCACTGACCCATCGACACACTCACTGACCCATCCACACACTCACTGACCCATCAACACACTCACTGACCCATCAACACACTCACTGACCCATCCACACACTTACTGACCCATCAACACACTCACTGACCCATCAACACACTCACTAACCCATCCACACACTCACTGACCCATCGACATACTCACTGACCCATCCACACACTCACTGACCCATCAACACACTCACTGACCCATCGACACACTCACTGACCCATCAACACACTCACTGACCCATCCACACACTCACTGACCCATCAACACACTCACTGACCCATCCACACACTCACTGACCCATCGACATACTCACTGACCCATCCACACACTCAACACATCCAGACAGCAACCAGAATGATTGAGGGGATGGAGGGATTGGTTTATGGGGAGTGATTATATAAATTGGGTACATTCCCACTGGAGAGGAGAAGGTTCTGAGGAATATGGTCCTCTTTTTCAGCATTTTATGAACTTTATTAAGTTCAGATCCCATCTGGAGAAGTGCATTCAGATCTGGGCACCACACCTACTGACGGGTATATTAGCCTTGGAGATCGTTCATCAGAGCAATACCAGGGCTAAAAAGGGTTAAATTATGAGTATAGGTTTCAAAACTTGGTTTCCTCCCTTTTGTTTAGAATAGTGAGGAGTGGTCTAATCGAGGCAAGCAAACTATTTCCTGTTTGGACTCTGGTTGGAGTGCAAAGCAAGGGGACACAATTTTAAACTTCGAGCCAGGCTATTCAGGAATGATATTAAAAAGCACTTTTTCACTCAAAGGGCAGCGGAAATGTGGAACTCTTCCCCAAAAGGCTGTGGATTCTGGGGGTCAACTGAGAATTTATAAGACTGAAATTGATAGTTTTTTTTATTAGGTAAGGGTATTAAGGGATAGTGAGCAAGGATGGATAAATGGAGTTGAGATACAGAGCAGCCATGATCTAACTGAACAGAGGAACAGACAAGGGGCTGAATGGCCTGTTCCTGTGCTCTTTCACAGAATGTGCGAGAACCTAATTATGTGAATGTGATTTAAACAATTCTGTTCGATGTAACACTGAACAGTCAAGGCTGTGGCAGAATATGTCAAAATATTGTGGGAAGTGGATGTAGTTAATCTTAGTTGAGGATTTGCAATTATTTTGAATGTGATATTCAGCCCTCTATTTTCCAGTGGAGGGGGGGTTTCGATGGTGGAGTGGGGGGCAGCGGTGGTGGGGGGGGGGGTTGCGGGGGGGTGGTGGTGGGGAGGGGAAAGTGAGCGTGGGGGTTGTGGAGTGTGGGGTGTGGGGGGGGGGTGGTGGGGGGGATGCGAGTGTGGGGGTTGTGGAGTCGGGGGTGTGGGGGAGGGCGATGCGAGCGTGGGGATTGGGGAGTGGGGAGTGCTGGGGGGGGGGGGCGGTGATGGTCGTGGGGAGGATGTGAGCGTGGGGGTTGTGGAGGGTGGGATGTGGAGTGGGGTGTGTGGGGAGGGGGTGAGAGAGATGGTGGAGTGGGAGCCAAAATCATTTCTTTATCTACTTTAAACAGGAGCCTAATCAGGTTCTGGTCTCCATTTCTCAAGTGTTCTCGTACCTTCACGCCACTTACTTGTCCTGCTTCATTCCCTAGACCCAAAACTATCACTAAAACATCCCTGTTGGATGTGCAGCTTCTTTCTTTTCTTTTGGGCCTCCTTATCTCGAGAGACAATGGATATGCGCCTGGAGGTGGTCAGTGGTTTGTGAAGCAGCGCCTGAAGTGGCTATAAAGGTCAATTCTAGAGTGACAGGCTCTTCCACAGGTGCTGCAGAGAAATTTGTTTGTCGTGGCTGTTGCACAGTTGGCTCTCCCCTTGCGCCTCTGTCTTTTTTCCTGCCAACTACTAAATCTCTTCGATTCGCCACATTTTACTGGTGAAAGAAACAGTCCTGGATGCATTTTGACCATAAACCTTTTTACAATCTAACTCAGGAGGGCTAAGACCTCCATTGAGGTCTTAGCAACAATTCTGTTGCTAAAATCTCTCTAAATTGCCTTCAAATCCTTTCTTCAATTCCCTACCCACTCTTTAGTGATTTGAAATATACTGCACTGCCAATATGGTAACAGACCCCTTTATTACTTCTTAACCCAACCCAGACAGAATCTGTTCTGATGAACGTCATTGACCTGAAACATTGGGTAAGATGTTCCCCGGGCTTTGGGAGGGACCCTGGCGTCAGAACTAAATGGAGGCCCTGAGCCTGCACTTCACGGCAGCGAGACCAGCATTTACAATCTTCCCAGAGGATTAAGGGCAGTGGCAGGCTATTGATCATGAGGGAGCGTCAATATGAAGACGTCCTCACAGGCGTAAAATTAAATTAATAATGCAGAGCAAGGAAGGTGGAAGACCCTACAGAACAAAGGGGAAAGCCCTCCGGGGGATGATTGGGGCTGCAGGGGCAGCCTTTCCTTCCTGTGGCCTGGTCAATCAGGCATGGAGCCTGCTGCAGGGAGGCTGCTTCCATTGAGCTGGCAGCCTCCCAAAGCAGAGGGTGGGCAGTTCTGCTGCCAGCAAAATGCTAATGAGCCTGAAAAATCACCCCAATTGGGGCCTAAAATATATAAATTGGCTGGCTACCTCTGTGGAGCAGCAGCCAATCCACATCCTAGCCCACCCTGGGAAACGTTCCTGGCAGCGGGAATGCCTCCCTGATGTGGCTCCCCCTATTTTCCTGGCCCCCTCCTGCCTCCATCCCAGTCTCCATGGGGACAGGAAAATTCTGCCCATTAACTCTGTTTCTCTGTCAACAGATGCTACCAGACTTGCTGAGTGTTTCCAGCATTTTCTGGTTTTATTACCATCTGAGCACTAATATCAACAGAAATGTTCCTTCCAAAGGCTGTAGTAGTATCTTTAATTGACAAGACCACCCTTTTCTCCTCATATATTTCTACTGAAAAAATTATAGACAGGAATATTTAGCTTTCAGTCGCTCTCCAACTAAAGCCAAGATTTTACTACACTCTATACTGCACCAACTCCTGCTCACCTATCACCTCTGTTCTCAATTGGCTCCTGGTCCCCCCACACCTTAAATTTAAAATTCTCCTCCTCATGTTTAAATCCCTTTACAGTCTCTCTCTTTCCTTATCTCTATAACCTCTCCCAGCCCCCGAAATCTCCATTTCTCTGGGCCGGATTTTATTCCGGCGATGAGGATTCCAGTGGTGGGCCAGAAGGCTGGGGGAGATCCCGCCTCAGCCCTCCATCAGACCCCCGTAGTTATTTAACAGCAGGCAGCCAATTAACTGCCTGCCATCAGGGACGCTGTCCCTTTAAGGGACGAGCTCCTGCCTCCAGAGCTGCCAGCCAATCAGAGGGCCGGCAGCTCTGCAGTACTGGCCGCGCCACTGGGAGCGGTGGCCACTGCAGGTACTATTGAAGACTGGAGGAGACCCCGGGAGAGGTAAATGGGGTCAGGATTACCTGGGCCACTCAGGCAGGCCCGGGTGACGGGGTTGGCTGGGGGGCGTCTTCCCGGGATTGGGGCAGTCATCACCATTGGGGACACCTCTGAGAGCCCTGGTTTGCCCCTCAGTCCTGCTAGGAGGCTGCCAGGCTTTACCTAGCAGTGTCTCCCCATGGCAGACCTGTCTGCCTTCAATTAAGGCAGTGGAAGTGGGATGAGGCCTTTAAGGGGCCTCAACTGGCCTGGATGGGAAGGCCATCCTCAGCCTTCCCCACTCCAAACAAAATGGCAGGGGGCCTAAGCCAAGTCAGGAACAGTGCTTCCTGCCTTTTTGTTTCCCCACCAACACCCCCGCACCCCACCCCCCAACCCCAGGCCTCTGTTCCTGCCTCCAAAGGCAGAACAAAATTCAGCCCTCTGTCTCTGCTTTCTTACCCATACCCCACTCTCTTCACCTCATCCTTGGCAAACTTGCTGTCAGCCGTCTGGAATGCATTCCCTGAAATTCCCTTCCTAAACCTTTTTGCCCTTCCACCACCTCTTCATTTAAGACCCTCCTTAAACCCACCTCTTTGACCAAGCTTTTCAGCACATAATATCTCCTTCATTTGGCTTTTTGTCCACTTTTTTTGATTACATCTCTGTGAAGTGTTATGAGATGTTTTTCTATATTGAGGGGACGAAATGTAAGGTTATTGTTGTTAATAATGAGTGATTAATACTAACTCAAACAAAAGTCATTTACTTAGATTAACTGGAGTACAGAGGAAATCTGACCCTGAAGTCTGATCAGGAAAGATTTCTTTGAAAACAATGATATTGCTGCAATGATTCTCTTCAAATTCTATGCAGTAAACTTTCCTCTTTTGTGATTGGACGTAAACAATCAAAGAGGTGGAGGGCATGAGGAGAATCAGGCCGAGGGGGGCATCACAGGACTATTACAGAGCTCACCCATGTTATGCTTCCTTAATTTAATTGGACACAAAATGATGCTGGTTCCGGTACAAGTGATCCTCCCCCCCGGGGCCTCCATGTGCTCCACTCAGACACAATATACGGAGTAAAATCCACCCCTTACAACTCTACTATTACACCAATATCTGTCATGTTCACTCAGATTTTCAAATAGCCAACCAAAAATATCAACCCCACACAGCAAACCTTGGCTTTGAGTTTTGGAAAACCAGAAGTAAACAGTCCATGTTTTGAAGATTAAAATATCCTCGTTGACGGTGAGATTAAAAAGAAAAAGAAAGACTTACATTTATATAGCACTTTTCACGAACAGTGAACGTCTGAAAGCACTTAACTGCCAATGAATTATATTTTGAAATGTAGTCACTGTTGTCATGTAGGAAACGCAGCAGCCAGTATGTGCACAGCAAGCTCCCACCAACAGCAATGTGATAATGAGCAGATAATCTGTTTTTGTGATGTTGATTGAGGGGTTAATGTTGGTTAGGACACTGTGGAGACCTCCCCTGCTCTTCAAAGTAGTGCCGTGGGATCTTTTATATTCATCCAAGCAAGCAAACAGGGCCTCAAGCACCTCTGGCAGTGCAGCAGTACTGCATTGCAGTGTCAGCCTATATTTTTGTGCACAAGCCCTGGAGTAGAATTTGAACCCAGAACCTTGTGATTAAGAGGCAATAGTGCTACCAACGGAGCCCCTAGACAGCAAAGATATGTGATGGAAACTGATTAAGTTAAGTGGTTCACATTTCAAATATCCAGTTTGCAGCTTGTGATAAACTGGCTCCAATTAAACTGTATGTAGCCTCCTTCAGACAGGTACTGGATCAGACATGACAACTCGAGCTGCCGGGAGTGGTTACTTTTGATCAGTTAGTTTACAAGGTCAGCGAACTGCACTAGGGCCTCGGGACAAACAAACACAGCTTTCTTGTGCTGTTGTGTATGAGGGAGTCAGATACCAGTTTTTCCATTTCAGTAAACATTGGCAGAGCAGCAAGTTTAAAAACTGGGAAATTCAGTGATAAAAAGCTATATAAAATGTTACGGGCTTTATTAGCAGAATATATATGAACTAGTTCAAACCAGGTTGCCTTTATTCTCAAGAGGGCAGAATTGGAGGAGTGCAGATACCTCTGAGGGTTGTGCGACTGGAAGAGATTACAGAGATGGGGGGGACGAGGCATGGAGGGATTTGAAAACAAAGAAAAGGATTTTAAAATTGACGCATTGTCAGAATATTAACATCCAGAATATTTACAGATTAGTTTTGTTATGATTAATATTGAGCTATACACAGACTATGAAAGGAGCATGTCATACTCGTCAAACATGCTCATTGACTATGAGGTGTGTCCCTGGCAATATTATCTTTTCAGTTCTATAAAATGTGCACAAAACTGTAATAGTTTTCTTTTTGGACATAAACGTTTCTCTCCAAGGGGTCAGGGGTCATTTGCCATGCAGCTTGGGATTTCAGGCACTAGAAGAGAGGCAGGAGAGTCCCAACAGCATTGGGCATTTAAAGAGATAGAAGAGCGCTGAAGAGGAGAAGGCAAAAATATTTTTTAGGCCTTGGCCGAGATCGAGGCCTAAGAAGGTTAAGTTTGGGGCTGATCTAGAACACAGGAGTAGGAGTAGGCCATTCAGCCTCTTGAGTCTATCATAAGAACATAAGAAATAGGATAAGGAGTAAACTATTCAGCCCCTCGGGCCTGCTCCACCATTCAATACCATCATGGCTGATCTTCTATCTCAACTTCTACCACAGGGATCTGTGCTGGGTCCCCTGTTGTTTGTCATTTATATAAATGACATAGATGACTATGTGGGGGGTAGAATCAGTAAGTTCGCGGATGACACAAAGATTGGCCGAGTGGTTAACAGTGAGGTTGAGTGTCTTGGGTTACAGGAATTTATAGACGGGATGGTCAAATGGGCAGAAAAGTGACAGATGGAATTTAACGCTGAAAAGTGTGAGCTGATACACTTTGGAAGGAGGAATGTGACACGGAAGTATTCCGTGAATGGCCTGACACTGGGAAGTTCCGAGGAACAAAGGGACCTTGGCGTGTTTGTCCATAGATCTCTGAAGGTAGAAGGGCAGGTTAATAGGGTGGTGAAAAAGGCATATGGAACACTTGCCTTTATCAATTGAGGCATAGATTACAAAAGCAGGGAGGTCATGTTGGAGTTGTATAGAACTTTGGTAAGGCCACAGCTGGAGTACTGTGTGCAATTCTGGTCGCCACATTATAGGAAGGATGTGATTGCACTGGAGGGGGTGCAAAGGCGATTCACCAGGATGTTGCCTGGGATGGAACATTTAAGCTATGAAGAGAGGTTGGATAGGCTTGGGTTGTTTTCACTGGAGCAGAGAAGACTGAGGGGTGACCTGATCGAGGTATACAAGATTATGAGGGGCATGGACAGGGTGGATAGGGAGCAGCTGTTCCCCTTAGTTGAAGGGTCAGTTACGAGGGGTCACAAGTTTAAGGTGAGGGGCGGGAGGTTTAAGGGGGATTTGAGGAAGAACTTTTTTACCCAGAGGGTGGTGACAGTCTGGAATGCCCTGCCTGGGAGGGTGGTAGATGCAGGTTGCCTCACATCCTTTAAAAAGTACCCGGATGAACACTTGGCACGTCATAACATTCAAGGCTATGGGCCAAGTGCTGGCAAATGGGATTAGGTAGACAGGTCAGGTGTTTTAATGCATCGGTGCAGACTCGATGGGCCGAAGGGCCTCTTCTGCACTGTATTATTCTGTGATTCTGTGAACTTCACTTTCTCTCCCATTCCCTTTGATTCCCTAAGAGATCAAAAATCTGTCTATCCCAGCCTTGAATATACTCAACAATGGAGCATCCACAACCCTCTGGGGTAGAGAATTCTAAAGATTCACAACCCTCTGAGTGAAGAAATTTCTCCTCATCTCAGTCCTAAATGATTGACCCCTTATCCTGAGACTGTGCTCCCGTGTTCTCGATTCCCCTGCCAGGAGAAACCATCTGTCAGTATCTACCCTGTCAAGCCTCTTCAGAATCTTGCATGTTTCGATGTGATCACCTCTCATTCTTCTAAATTCCGGAAAGTATAGGCCCAATTTACGCAGTCTCTCATCATTGGACAACCCTCTCATCCCAGGGACCAATCTAATGTACCTTCGCTGTACCGCCTCCAAGGCACAGTACTCCAGGTGGTGTCACCAAAGCCCTATAGAAGTTTTGCAAGAGTTCCTTATCCTTGTACTCTAATCCCTTTAAAATAGAGGACAACATGCCATTTGCCTTCCAAATCGCTTGCTGTATCTGCATGCTAACTTTCTGTGTTCTTGTACAGGTACACCCAACTCTCTTAGAATATCAACATTTAAAAGTTTCACGCCTTTTAAAAAATATTCTGCTTTTCTTATGACTAAAATGAATAACCTCACACTTCCCCACATTATATTCCATCTGCCACCTTGTTACCCACTCACTTAACCTGTTTATATCTCTTTGCAGCAAGTGCTGGAAATACTCAGCAGGTCTGGCAGGTCGGAAGAAGTCATATCTGACTCGAAACGTCAACTCTGTTTCTCTCTCCACAGATGCTGCCAGACTTGCTGAGTATTTCCAGTGCTTTCTGTTTTTATTACAGATTTCCAGCATCCACAGTATTTTGCTTTCACATCTCTTTGCAGACTCTTTGTGCACTCTTCACAGCTTAATTCCCACCTAGCTTTGTATCATCAGCAAACTTGGATACAATACTCTCGATCTCTAAATCAAATCAAATCTTCATCTGAGTCATTAATCTGGATTGTAAATAGCTGAGGTCCCAGCTCTGATCCTTGTGGCACTCTATTAAATACAGCCTGCCAACTTGAAAATGTCTCATTTATTCCTGCTCTCTGCTTCCTGTCCATTAACCAATCCTCCATCCATGCTAATATATTACCCCCAACTCCATGAGCCTTTATCTTGCGTATTAATCTTTTGTGTGGTAACTTATCAAATGCTTCTTGGAAATCCAAGCATAGTACATCTACTGGCTCCCCTTTATCTACCCTATTAGTTGCATCGTCAAAAAACTGTAATAAATTTGTCAGTCACAATTTCCATTTCGTAAAACCATGTTGACTCTGTCTGATCATACCAGGATTTTCTAAGTATATTGTTAAGACTTCCTTAATAATAGATTTCAGCATTTTCCTGACAGCTGATTTCGGGCTGACTGGCCCTGTTTTCTCTTTCGCTCCTTTCTTGAATAGAGGAATTACATTTGCCAATTTCCAATCTGCTGGTACTGTTCTGGAATCTAGGGAATTTTGGAAAATCATAATCAGTGCATCTGCTGACTCTGCAGTTATATCTTTCGAACCCGAGGATGTAGGCCTTCAGGTCCTGGGGATTGATTGACTTTTAGTCCTTTAAGCTTCTCCAATTCTTTTTCTCTGCTGATATTAATTACTTTAAGTTCCTCAGTCTTATTTGCCCCTGTCCAGCAATGGAGGTGGATGAGGCCTCCGCCTCGTCTTCTCCTCCCAGCAGGAACATGGAGGCCATTGTTATCACTATCTTGGGTTGATCAGTACCCTGCATCATGGTATAGTGGGGAGCAGAATGGGTGGGAGGGCAGTGGAGCAGGTTTCTAGGCCCACCTCAACCAGCATTTACATACAGCAGGTCAGAAATGGGCGGTTAGTCTTTGGGGTGTGTGGTCAACCAGGTGAATCCAGGTTGGGACAGGGAGATGGCTGAAGACCCAATGCCTCATTCCCCTCCTGCTTGCCCTGCTGTCCTGCCCAATTTGGGGTGGGATGGGAGGTAGAACAAGCCCCACTCGTCTCCATTCCTACTTTTACATCATGCTGAAACACCAAGGGGGGAGATTTGCCCTTCCCCAAAAAACAATTGGAAATGGCGTTGTGTCCTCTCTCGATTTCAGCTCCATAGATTGTGGGGAAATCCTGACCCTACTTAGCAGGCTCACAACAAACACCCTTTCTTTAAATGTACACATACTCTAATACCAGCCGTGATATATTTCACATTAAATAGAATAAGTGAAGAATTTGTGGTGACCTGAAGTTTCTGAATCCCCAGGAATCTGACCATGTGCCCTCAGCCCTGTGCTGAGGCTTCACACTCAAATTTTCATGAGGTTAGCAGGGCTGTTAAACAAAATCAAAGAACAAAGAACAGTACAGCACAGGAATAGGCCATTCGGCCCTCCAAGCCTGCGCCGATCTTGATGCTTGCCTAAACCAAAACCTTCTGCACTTCCGGGGCCCATATCCCTCTATTCCCTTCCTATTCATATATTTGTCAAGATGTCTCTTAAATGTCGCTATCGTATCTGCTTCCACCACCTCCTCTGGCAGCAAGTTCCAGGCACTCACCACCCTCTGTGTAAAAAACTTGCCTCGCACATCCCCTCTAAACTTTGCCCCTCGCACCTTAAACCTATGTCCCCTAGTAACTGACTCTTCCACCCTGGGAAAAAGCTTCTGACTATCCACTCTGTCCATGCCGCTCATAACTTTGTAAACCTCTATCATGTCGCCCCTCCACCTCCGTCGTTCCAGTGAAAACAATCCGAGTTTTTCCAACCTCTCCTCATAGCTAATGCTCTCCAGACCTGGCAACATCCTGGTAAACCTCCTCTGTACCCTCTCCAAAGCCTCCACGTCCTTCTGGTAGTGTGGCGACCAGAATTGCACACAATATTCTAAGTGTGCCCTAACTAAGGTTCAGTACAGCTACAACATGACTTGCCAATTTTTATACTCTATGCCCCGACCGATGAAGGCAAGCATGCCAAATGCCTTCTTGACTACCTTATCCACCTTCGTTGCCACTTTCAGTGACCTGTGGACCTGTACGCCCAGATCTCTCTGCCGGTCAATACTCATAAGGGTTCTGCCATTTACTGTATACCTTCCATCTGCATTAGACCTTCCAAAATGCATTACCTCACATTTGTCCGGATTAATCTCCATCTGCCATTTCTCCGCCCAAGTCTCCAACCGATCTATATCCTGTTTAGTTTAGAGATACAGCACTGAAACAGGCCCTTCGGCCCACCGAGTCTGTGCCGACCATCAACCACCCATTTTATACTAATCCTACACTAATTTCACATTACTACCACATCCCCACCTGTCCCTATATTTCCCTACCACCTACCTATACTAGGGGCAATTTATAAAGGCCAATTAACCTATCAACCAGCAAGTCTTTGGCATGTGGGAGGAAACCGGAGCACCCGGAGGAAACCCACGTAGACACAGGGAGAACTTGCAAACTCCACACAGGCAGTACCCAGAATTGAACCCGGGTCGCTGGAGCTGTGAGGCTGCAGTGCTAACCACTGCTGTATCCTCTGACAATCCTCATCATTATCCGCAACTCCACCAACCTTTGTGTCATCCGCAAACTTACTAATCAGACCAGCTATATTTTCCTCCAAATCATTTATATATACTACAAACAGCAAAGGTCCCAGCACTGATCCCTGCGGAACACCACTAGTCACATCCCTCCATTCAGAAAAACACCCATCCACTGTTACCCTCTGTCTTCTGTGACCGAGCCAGTTCTGTATCCATCTTGCCAGCTCACCTCTGATACCGTGTGACTTCACCTTTTGCACAAGTCTGCCATGCGGGACCTTGTCAAAGGCTTTACTAAAGTCCATATAGACAACATCCACCGCCCTTCCCTCATCAATCATCTTCGTCACTTCCTCAAAAAACTCAATCAAATTAGTAAGACACGACCTCCCCTTCACAAAACCATGCTGTCACACATCTGCAAGTTCCCACACAGTGGAAAGGAATGCTGCAATTAGGGATGGGTGATAAATGCTGGCCTGGAATAAAAAAAAAAGAGACCAGGATTAAGCCAGTATTTGGCTGTGGAAAAGTGAAAACATTTGAGAAGAGTCTTCAAAAGTTCCCCTAACACATAAAAACATAAAGTGCTGAAAATACTCAGCAGGCCAGGCAGCATCTGTGGAGAGAGAAGCAGAGTTAATGTTTCAGGTCTGTGACAATTCATTAGAACTGGCAAAGGTAAGAAAAGTATTACGTTTTAAGCAAGTGAAGGTTGTGGGGGGAGGGGTGCGGGGGGGTGCCGGGATTGTTGGTGGGGAAGAGAACAAAAGGGAAGGTGTGTGATCGGGCAGAGGGCAGGAGAGATTAAATAACAAAGATATCCTGGGACAAAGGCCAAGAGTGTGTTAATGGCGGGTGAAAGACAAAGCATTCGTCCAGAGAGAGAGTTAATGGCAGAATAATGAGCAGCTCTGTCCAAAAGCACAAACATGAAAAACAGGCACATGGTTAAAAAAATTTTAAAAATTGAAAAAAAAAGACCAGCCATGCTCTGAAATTGTTGAACTCAATGTTGTTTCTGATATGTCTTCCTTTTTCCTCAACCGAGGATTCCCCCCCACTGTGGTTGACAGGGCCCTCAACCGTGTCTGGCCCATTTCCCACACCTCTACCCTCACCCCTTCCCTTCCCTCCCAGAACCGTGACAGGGTTCCCCTTGTCCTCACTTTCCACCCCATCAGCCTCCGTATCCAAAGGATCATCCTTCACCATTTCCCCCACCTCCAGCGTAATGCCACCATCAAACACATCTTCCCTTCCCCTGCCCTGTCAGCATTCCAAAGGGATCATTCCCTCTGCGACACCCTTGTCCACTCCTCCATCACCCGGACACCTCTTCCCCTTCCTATGGCACCTTCCCATACAATCGCCGGAGGTGTAATACCTGCCCTTCTATCTCCTCACCATCCAAGGCTCCAAACACTCCTTTCAGGTGAAGCAGTGATTTACTTGTACTTCTTTCAATTTAGTATACTGTATTCACTGCTCACAATGTGGTCTCCTCTACACTGGGGAGACTAAATGCAGATTGGGTGACTGCTTTGTGGAACACCTCCGCTCAGTCTGAAAACATGACCCCGAGTTTCCAGTCGCTTGCTATTTCAACAACGCGCCCCCACCCTGCTCTCATGCCAACATCTCTGTCCTGGGCTTGCTGCCGTGTTCCAGTGAACATCAACACAAGATCAAGGAGCAGCATCTGATCTTTCGATTAGGCACTCTACACCCTTGTGGACTGAACATTGAGTTCACAATTTCAGAGCATGGCTGGTCTTTTTTTATTTTTTTCTATTTTATTTTGTTTTTTAACTATGTGCCTGTTTTTCAATTTGTGGTTTTGGATAGAGCTGCTCATTATTCTGCTATTAACACTCTTTCTGGACTAATGCTTTGTCTTTCACCACAACCATTAACACACTTTTTGCCTTGTTATTTAATCTCTCCTACCATCTTCCCTATCAAATACCTTCCCTTTTGTTCTCTTCCCCACCCCAACACCACCATTCCTCCCCCTCCCACCCCCGGCCCGTCACTTGCTTAAAACCTAATACTTTTCTTGCCTTTGTCAGTTCTGTTGAAAAGTCACAGACTTGAAACGTTAACTCTGTTTTCTCTCCACAGATGCTGCCTGACCCACTGAGTATTTCCAGCACTTTCTGTTTATATTTCAGATTTCCAGCATCTGCAGTATTTTGCTTTTATTCTCTAAAACATGTCGTCACAGTTTTGGAAGGTTTGAACTAGAGCTGTTGCTGACTGAAACATTTTTCCACAACACTGCACCTCAAATGGTTAGCACTGCAGCCTCACAGCTCCAGCGACCTGGGTTCAATTCTGGGTACTGCCTGTGTGGAGTTTGCAAGTTCTCCCTGTGTCTGCGTGGGTTTTCTCCGGATGCTCCGGTTTCCTCCCACAGCCAAAAGACTTGCAGGTTGGTAGGTAAATTGGCCATTATAAATTGCCCCTAGTATAGGTAGGTGGTAGGGAAATATAGGGACAGGTGGGGATGTGGTAGGAATATGGGATTAGTGTAGGATTAGTATAAGTGGGTGGTTGATGGTTGGCGCAGACTCGGTGGGCCGAAGGGCCTGTTTCAGTGCTGTATCTCTAAAACTAAAACTAAAAACTAAAATAGGCATGTTTAAAGTGACAGTATCCCTCTTGTTGGCTTGTACCTGTAATGTTGTTGTTAAACAAAACCAGAAACAGTTAAACATAAAACTGGTCACAATATGATCTGGGAGAAATGGTACATTAGTTTTGGATTGCTCCAGCAAAGAGCTGGCACCAACCCAATGGGCCAAATAGCCTCCTTCAGCACTGTATATGTCGATGGTTCTAAACTCTTAAATAATTTGAAAGAGAACTTCTCGCCTTCCAGAACACACCTGGGCCAAGAGTTTCTGCTTTGGGTGCAAAATCAGCAAAATTGCACTAGTTTTGCAAAGTGAATTTGTTTGCTCAAGTTTCCACTCAAACTCATTTGCAAATCAATGAATGTAAAATCTTCCATGAACCAATGTAATCGAGCATAAAAACAAGAAATTCTGGAACTACTCAGCAGGTCTGGCAGCATCTGTGAAGAGAGAAGCAGAGTTAACATTTCAGGTCAGTGACCTTTCATCAGAACTGGCAAAGGTTAGAAATGTAATAGGTTTTAAGCAAATAGAGTTGGGGTGGGGCAAGAGATAACAAAAGGCAGGGTGTTGATAGGACAGGGTCATAGAGAGTAACTGACCAGAAAATCATGGAGCAAAGGCAAACGGTATGTTAATGGTGTGTTGAAAGAAAAAGCGTTAGTGCAGAGAGGGTGTTAATTGACAGAAATATGAACAGCCCTGGCCCAAAGCACAAACATGAAAAAAACAGTGGTCAGGCTGTTGGAGAAATTTTCTTAGCTTTGCTAATTATTACTTAACATTGTAGAAGCAGAAAAACAGGACACAGCTTGTAGCTAATCTAACCACAACCAACGGTCATAAATTGTAGACAGAGCAGCTAACCACAATCAGACATTGCGGCCAGATATGGTGTCTGGAGTGGGCATTGAATTAAGGAACTAGCTTGTTATTGTTGAAACTGATGTTTCGCTGACCTCGGACCCTGCATGGTGCACCGTTACGTAGGCAGTCTTGTGGGTGCTTATCTAATTGTGAAACTGTTAGCTCTGCCTTTTTTATACTATATAAGTCCACGGCGATCTGTAGCTCTTTGGGAGTAGCGCTGGACCGCATTTAGGTAAGGTGTGCTCCCCCATGATATCATGCAATAAAGGGTTTGATTCTCAACGTCTGAGTCCGGAGAATTTGTTCAACAATTGGGCACAATCTGGATTTTCTCCAACACAGGCACATGGTAAGAAAAATGAATGCTTTGGGCCAGGGCTGTTAATTTTTCTGTCCATTAACACCCTCTCTGCACTAACCTTTTGTCTTTCAACACACCATTAACATACCGTTTGCCTTTGCTCCATGATCTTCTGGTCAGTTATTCTCTGTGACCCGGTCCTATCAACACCTTCCGTTTTGTTATCTCTTGTCCCACCCCTGCTTTATTTGCTTCAAACCTATTACATTTCTAACCTTTGCCAGTTCTGATGAACGGTCACTGACCTGAAACATTAACTCTGCTTCTCTCTTCACAGATGCTGCCAGACCTGCTGAGTATTTCCAGCATTTCTTGTTTTTATTTCAGAATTCCAGCATCTGCAGTATTTTGCTTTTATTTCAATGTAACCGGTCTGTGTTTTAGAATGTAATTGTTTTTTTTAATGAGCATTAAAGAAATATTCTTTGATATATTTAAGAGTGATAGCCTTGTGCAGTTTGTTAATGAAAACATGTTTATAACAAAAAAACATTTTTAATCACTGCCTAGTTCACCATTTGTGAGAAACCTGATTTTAAATGACTGAAAATGGGTTTAAAAACTATACAGAATCATTTACTGGGTTCATTGATGGGCAGTTTCTTAGTAATTTTTAAATATTTGAAATCTTTCAAAAAAAAATCAGTATCCTTGTTTCATTTTAAGAGGCTCCTCAAAAGCCTGTAAATGGGCACAATTAGTGGAAACTCCCTCAAGTGATGAATTCAGTTTTGTGGGCAGGGCAGACTTCCGGCATGATGCTTTTTAAACCAGTGCAAACGACTGCGGAAACACGATTTGTACTGAATATAATTTGCACTGGTTTGGCCAATTTCAGGAGAAATGCTCTGAAACATCCAACAAAAACCAACAGCAACTGCAGGATCAGATCTCTTCTCGTCATCCTGCTCTGAAATCAGTGTTATTTACAGGGACTCACTGTTACTTTCTGTGCACAGTTCTTAACATTGCTTGTTAATATTAACAAAGACAAAAAAAAAAGCTTTTGTACAATACTAATGCTTTAACGAATGACTGTTCAACACAGACTGCATTACTTTATTTGTAGGAATCACAAACATGTCTTATGGAATCTTGGAGACAGTAAAAATTTTGATTCATTATTTTTCATAAATTCTTTTTAAATTGTACATCAATACCAAAGTACAAATGGATACATTATGAAATATTTCTTCACGTACTATGCTTGCAGCGACCAGTCTCCAAGGTTTTGCTGTCTTTTATTGACCTCACTTTTCTCTATTTGTTGCTCTTTCACTCAATGCAGTGACCAGCATTCCAGAATCCCAAGCTGGACAGTGCAATTCTTCATAATCATTGCCAACATCACTCCCTCAGTAAATGGGATGAGTTAAGATGAATTGGACAACAGCAGCTCTCCTCCAGTGGAACACACAGACCATCAAACATTCTGGAGTGTGTGCCAGCAAAATTCATTCAAGTGTGGTTCTGAATGATGGGCTGTGTGGACCTCAGTACCTTCTGGGAGCTGAGAACTCCAAATACTGTGGTATGTGGATTTAAATTGATATTTAAATTGATATTAAAATGCTTCTTCACACTTAAACAGGTTAATCGCTAATTTGATCTCAGTAGCATGGTCCAACAGCTCAAATCACATTTAGGCCTTGAAATTACTGCTCACTTTAAAATTAGTCAGCACCACTGCTAAAGAGAACAGGACGAAGGAATGTCATACAAGCTAAGTCTTTATCCGATTATATCACTGGCAGGCTCACTAAAAAAACATCAGCACTACAGACAAGATAATGAGTAACACAGTTCATTGTTTACGAATTGTTTGTACACAGTCCATCGAAACTTTCTTTACAACAATAGTGAAAAGTGCAGATACAAATATATAGAAGGAACACGTTTAATCAGGAAAGTCAGTCTTTGCCACCTGGCCCTGAACCAGATGAGGCATCGAGCACCCTATAATTCACATTAAACACTCTTGGTGTAGTAGTTTCCATTTTCATCACTAGTAGTCAAATGACAGGGATAGTATCTCTTTACCATAACTCGTAACTTTCTCTCCTTTTGCGGATCAGACGCATCTTGTCAAGAATTCCTATTCAAATATAGACATTCTCCCAGGTTTGCTTTAATGCGTTTTCTTGTGCTAGTAGAAAGAATACTGATTTTCCACAGCTCGCGTTCGATTCCTTGATCCATCGCTGTCATGGTAGTCCTCAGAGGTTGCAGCTGGAGGCTGTAGTAGGCGCTCGGAGTTATTGTTACGAACAGCGATGGTGGCCTCTGATCGATGGTGTGCCGGATGTATTGTGGGTGATGTCCCTTCAACTTGGGCAGCAGGTTGAAGGCTGCCAGCTACAGAGTTGGCAAGGTAGGGCTGTGATTGATGGGTATCACTTCTGCAATCGGGTTGAGTAGGGGCAGCTGGAGGTGTGGCATTGTGTGAAGTATTCCTCTCTGTAAGGGATAACAAAACATATTGGAAGATACATTTCTTGCATAAGCATCCCCAAGGCTCTTAAAACAAGGGTGTCAATAGATTGTAGGATGACAAAAGAGATGCTTTTCCAGCCTTTCCAAAGGCTTTCAGAGTTTTTGTCATCTGTTGTGAAATTCTATTTTAACTATCTCCATCCTTCTCTTTGTAAAGATGACAAAGTACAGATGAGGAAGGCCATTCACTCATCTAACTGCCTCTCAAATATTATCCTATCCTGGCAGATCATTATAGGCATTGATCACTTTTTGTGAAGAAATTCTTCCATTATTGAACCTTACCTTCTCTTTCCCACTTTGTACCCGCAATCATGGTATAATGTGAAATGACACTCCAGATTAAAATCTTCAATTCCATTTCACACTTTATGCACCTCCATCACTCCCATCTCAAAAGCTGAAGAGTCTGATTCTTTCCTCACAACCCAGTCTTCTGACACTTCTCCTTGCAAAGTTTAGATGTTTCCCTTCTGCGCTGTGGGAGAATCTAGAACTTATTTAAAAATAAGGGGTCACCCATTTAAGACAGAGATGAGGAGACATTTTTTCTCTCAGAGGGTCGTGAGTCTTTGGAATTCTATTCCTCAAAAGGCGGTGGAAGCAGAGTCTTTGAATATTTTTAAGGCAGAGTTAGGTTCTTGATAAGCAAGTGGGTGGAAGATTATCGGGGATAGGTGGAAATGTGGAGTAATCAGTTCAGCCATGAACTTATTGAATGGCAGAGCAGTATCGAGGGGCCGAGTGGCCCACTCCTGCTCCTAATTCTTACGTTCATATTTTCATACTGGTGGCTCACAATGGACACAGGCCTGACCAGGGGACTATATACTTCAGGATAACAATCTCAGATGCTACGATTTGACAATACAGCGCAGCATTCAGTTTCTATTGTTCAGAGCTGTTCTGCAAGAACCGGAGATGATAGCCTCAATGTTCTGATATTGTACAATTGATATTGTACTGAAACAAATGGCTATTTGCATCTAATTATCGTAATGACTCCATGTGGAGATTTGGACCTGGACCAGAAGCACATTAGTAGAGATGGATACGGAAAAGAGTTTGGCCAGTGTTAGCAGTAAAACCAGTCAGCACTTTGTGGATGAGATAAGGAGCTGCTGCATGTTACCGAGAAACCTGAAAACGAGGCCCTACTTGTCCAAATGTTGGCTAAGAATGAGGACATTCTGGCAGGACATGAGGTGGTAACCAACTGGGCAATATTGATTGAGGAGCAAGGAAAGGGAAAGAAAAGAGCCACAGTAGCATTAAACTTTGGAAAGGCAAGTGTTAGGAGGATTGTAGAATACTGAGGGAGATATAAACTAATTAGTGAGAGCCAATGTGGACGTACAATAGGGAAGTCAAGCCAGATCAATTTAATAGAAGTTTTTGATAATGTACTGAAAAACGTAGGTAGGGACAACAAAGCAAATGTGGTTTAATTGGATTTCATTAAGGTTTTTGATAAAGGATCCTGTGTAAAATTGGTGGGAAGATTTAATAAGTTCAATATTGGTGGGAGGGTGCTGAGCTGTAGCAAAATATGGCTGAGTATTAGGAAATAGACAATGTATGTAATTATGTAGAATTCTGGACAAAGGATTTGGATCCCCCACGGCTTGTGTATTGGGACTGGCACTTTTCAACATCTTCACAATGACCCGGGAGAGGAATGCAATAGTTATAGGGGATTCAATTGTAAGGGGAATAGATAGGCATTTCTGTGGCCGCAAATGAGACTCCAGGATAGTATGTTGCCTCCCTGGTGCTAGGGTCAAGGATGTCTCAGAGCAGTTACAAGACATTTTGAAGGGAGAGGGTGAACAGCCAGTGGTCATAGTACACATTGGTACAAATGACATAGGTAAAAAAAAAGGATGAGGTCCTAAAAGGAGAACATAGGGAGTTAGGAAGTAAATTGAAAAGTAGGACCTGAAAGGTAGTGATCTCAGGATTACTACCAGTGCCACATGCTAGTCAGAGTAGAAATAGCAGGATATATCGGATGAATACGTGGCTGAAGAGATGGTGTGAGGGGAGGGTCTTAGATTCCTGGGACATTGGGACCCGTTGTGGGGGAGGTGGGACCAGTACAAACTGGACGGGTTATACCTGGGCAGGACCGGGACTGATGTCCTAGGGGGAGTATTTGCTTGAGTGGTTGGGAAGGGTTTAAACTAAAATGGCAGGGGGATGGGAACCTTTGCAAGGAGTCAGAGGAGGGGGAATCAAAAACAAGAACAAAAGACAGTAAGGGGAATAAGAAAAGTGATAGGCAGAGAAATCAAGGGCCAGAATCAAACAGGGCCACAGTGAAAAATAAAGGGAAGGGGACAAGTAATGTTAAAAAGACAAGCCTTAAGGCTTTGTGTCTTAACGCGTGGAGCATTCGCAATAAAGTGGATGAATTAATCACGCAAATAGATGTAAAAGGGTACGATATAGTCGGGATTACGGAGACATGGCTGCACGGTGACCAGGGATGGGAAATGAACATCCAGGGATATTCAGTATTTAGGAAGGACAGACAAAAAGTAAAAGGTGGTGGAGTTGCATTTCAGGTTAAAGAGGAAGTTAACGCAATAGTGAGGAAGGACATTAACTCTGACGATGTGGAATCTGTATGGGTGGAGCTGAGAAACACTAAGGGGCAAAAAACATTAGTGGGGGTTGTATATAGACCCCCAAACTGTAATGGTGATGTTGGGAATGGCATTAAACAGGAAATTAGAGACACATGCGATAAAGGAACATCTGTAATTATGGGTGAATTTAATCTGCATATAGATTGGGGCGGCACAGTGGCGCAGTGGTTAGCACCGCAGCCTCACAGCTCCAGCGACCCGGGTTCAATTCTGGGTACTGCCTGTGTGGAGTTTGCAAGTTCTCCCTGTGTCTGTGTGAGTTTCCTCTGGGTGCTCTGGTTTCCTCCCACAGCCAAAAGACTTGCAGGTTGATAGGTAAATTGGCCATTATAAATTGCCCCTGGTATAGGTAGGTGGTAGGGGATTATAGGGACAGGTGAGGATGTGGTAAGAATATGGGATTAGAGTAGGATTAGTATATATGGGTGGTTAATGATCGGCACAGACTCGGTGGGCCGAAGGGCCTGTTTCAGTGCTGTATCTCTAAAATCTAAAAAAAAATTAAAAAAAAAAAATTGGGCAAATCAAATTAGTCACAATGCCGTAGAGGAGGAATTCTTAAGAGTGTATACGGGATCGTTTTCTGGACCAATACGTTGAGGAACCAACTAGAGAAAAGGGCCATCCTAGACTGGGTATTGTGTAATGAGAGAGGAATAATTGATAATCTAGTTGTGTGAGACCCCTTGGGGATGAGCGACCATAATATGATAGAATTCTTCATCAAGATGGAGAGTGACGTAGTTGATTCTGAGACTCGGGTCCTGAACCTTAATAAAGGAAACTAGGAAGATATGAGGCGCGAGTTGGCTATGATGGATTGGGAAACGTTACTTAAAGGGATGACGGTGGATAGGCAATGGCAAACATTCAAAGAGCGCATGGATGAACTGCAACAATTGTTTATTCCCATCTGGCGCAGAAGTAGAACGGGAAAGGTAGCCAAATCATGGCTTACAAGGGAAATTAGAGATAGCATTAGATCCAAGGAACAGGCATACAAATTCGCCAGAAAAAACAACAGACCCGAAGATTGGGAGCAGTTTAGAATTCAGCAAAGGTGAACCAAGGGATTGATTAAGAAGGGGAAAATAAACTATGAGAGCAAACTTGTGGGGAACATAAAAACTGACTGTAAAAGTTTCTATAGGTATGTGAAGAGAAAAAGATTGGTGAAGACAAATGTAGGTCCCTTACAGTCAGAAACAGGGGAATTTATTATGGGGAACAAAGAAATGACTGACCGACTAAATGCATACTTTGGTTCTGTCTTCACTAAGGACCACACAAATATCATACCAGAAATGCTGGGGAACACAGGGTTTAGTGAGAGGGAGGAACTGAAGGAAATCAGTATTAATAGAGAAATGGTGTTGGGGAAATTGATGGGATTGAGGGTCGATAAATCCCCAGGGCCTGATAATCTACATCCCAGAGTACTTAAGGAAGTGGCCCTAGAAATAGTGGATGCATTGGTGGTCATCTTCCAAGATTCTATAGACTCTGGAACAGTTCCTACAGATTGGAAGGTAGCGAATGTAACCCCACTATTTAAAAAGGGAGGTAGACAGAAAGCAGGGAATTACAGACCAGTCAGCCTGACATCGGTAGTGGGGAAAATTCTAGAGTCCATTATCAAATATTTTATAGCAGAGCACTTGGAGAACAGTGGTAGAATTGGACAGGGTCAGCATGGATTTCTGAAAGGGAAATCATGCTTGACAAATCTACTAGAATTCTTCGAGGATGTAACGAGTAGAGTTGATGAGGGGGAGCCAGTGGATGTGGTTTATTTGGACTTTCAGAAGGCTTTCGACAAAGTCCCACATAAGAGATTAGCGTGTAAAATTAAAGCGCATGGGATTGGAGGTAATGTACTGCAATGGATATAAAATTGGTTGGCAGACAGGAAACAAAGAGTAGGGATAAATGGGTCTTTTTCCGAATAGCAGGTAGTGACTCGTGGGGTACCGCAGGGATTGATGCTTGGACCCCAGCTATTCACAATATACATTCATGATTTAGATGAGGGAACTAAATGTAATATCTCCAAATTTGCAGATGACACAAAACTGGGTGGGAGGGTGAATTGTGAGGAGGATTCAGAGAGGCCTCAGGGTGATTCGGACAAGTTAAGTGAGTGGGCAAATACATGGCAGATGCAGTATAATGTGGATAAATGTGAGGTTACACTTTGGTAGCAAAAACAGGAAGGCAGATTATTATCTGAACGGCTATAAACTGAGAAAGGGGAATATGCAACGAGACCTGGGTGTTCTCGTACACCATTCGCTGAAGGTAAGCATGCAGGTGCAACAGGCGGTAAAAAAGGCAAATGGTATGTTGGCCTTCATAGCGAGAGGATTCGAGTACAGGAGCAGGGATGTCTTGCTGCAATTATACAGGGCCTTGGTGAGGACCTGGAATATTGTGTGCAGTTTTGGTCTCCTCATCTGAGGAAGGATGATCTTGCTATAGAAGGAGTGCAGCAAAGGTTTACTAGACTGCTCCTGGGATGGTGGGACTGACGTATGAGGAGAGATTGAGTTGGTTAGGATTATATTTGCCGGAGTTCCAAAGAGTGAGGGGGGATCTCATAGAAACCTATAAAATTCTATCAGGACTTGGCAGGGTAGATGCAGGAAGGATGTTCCTGATGGTGGGGGAGTCCAGAACCCGGGGTCATAGTCTAAGGATACGGGGTAAACCTTTCAGGACTGAGATGAGGAGAAATTTCTTCACCCAGAGAGTGGTGAGCCTGTGGAATTCGCTACTACAGAAAGCAGTTGAGGCCAAAACATTGTATGTTTTCAAGAAGGAGTTAGATAGAGTTCTTGGGGCAAAAGGGATCAAAATATATGGGGAGAAAGCGGGAACAGGTTACTGAGTTGGATGATCAGCCATGATCATAATGAATGGCGGAGCAGTGTCGAAGGGCTGAATGGCCTACTCCTCTTATTTTCTTTGTTTCTATGTTTCTATCAGTACCTTCATCTCAGAGTTTGCAGACAACTCCAGCAGGGTGGTTGATAATGTGGAAGCTATAGGAGGACTGTTTGTGCGGGTGAGTGAAGAATTGGCAGATGCCGTTTAATGTAGATAAGTGTTAACTTATGCACTTAGAGATACGGAACAGACAGGATTACAGGGTTAAGAGAAAATACTGGTAGACTGAGCATCAATCCCTCAACCCACCAAACCAATGTCTGCTGGTAAGAATGCAGTCAGTTTGGCCTTGGGAGTCTTCAGGCAGGGAGGCTGGGAGGTGTTCTGCTTATGAGAGCTGTCAGGCCAGGTTTGGGTAGGAACTGCTGATGAATCTTTGTGGGCACCAGTGGATGTGTGAATGACACTATCATCAAAATTTGGGAGAGAATATTGGGTCTGGGGATGGGGCAGAAACACAGGCAGGAGTTCCACGCCACTGCACGCAGTACTGAAGCAGACCCCTCCAAATATCAGGGCCAAATTGTGTGAAGATCTGTGTAACAGATCGCTGTCCATTTCTCTAATCGAGATTGCATGATTTATGAGGGAAATTATGTAACTCGACTCTGAAAATGTTGAATCTACCATCGCTTCCAGATCTCTTTTGGCCTCTGCCCTAGCTCATTAACTTCCTTTCTCTAGTAAGTACATCCCCTGTTCTTTCTCCCAAAGTGTAAAAGCGTATCAATACTGAATTTCATCTTTCGCACATCTGCCCACTGCTAATCTATTTATGAGTCATTCAGGAGTTCTTTGGCTGTCACTTTAGAATCAATTACCTCTCCCACTTCCCCACTGTTCCAGTTTAATATAAACTGAGAATCTGAACACTTGGCACGTCATAACATTCAAGGCTATGGGCCAAGTGCTGGCAAATGGGATTAGGTGGACAGGTCAGGTGTCTTTAATGCATTGGTGCAGACTCGATGGGCCAAAGGGCCTCTTCTGCGCCGTATTATTCTGTGATTCTGTGACACACATCCATATTGCTCATGTAAATAAGAAATAATCTGGATCTTAGCACTGATCTCTGGGGCATTTGTCTCAATACAGCTGCCCTGTTAGACATCTCTCCCTAACCAGTATCCTCTGTTTCCTCTCTTTCAACCAAATGCTTATTCACCTAAAAGTTTCACACAGAATACCCACTGTCTCAGGTCCATGCTTCTACATCTGAAACTTTATCAAGGACTTAATGGAAGTTTAGGTACACTACAATACACAGTTTTCATAAGTCCACACGGGAGAGAAGTCAGTTAGACATGGTCTCCCTGTCTGAAGATATGTTTGGTCCCAGTTACACAGCTGGTTTGATGTCAGTATATCTATTATCCATTTTGGCATGAAGAATAACAAAGAAGCATATTAACTAAATGGTGAGAGATTGCAGAGCTTTGAGATGCAGAGGGATCTGGGTGTCCTAGTGCATGAATTGCAAAAGGTTAGTATGCAGGTACAGCAAGTAATTAGGAAAGCGAATAGAATGTTATTGTTTATCACGAGGGGAATTAAATACAAAAGTAGGGAGGTTATGCTTCAGTTATACAGGGTATTGGTGAGACCACATCTGGAGTACTGTGTACAGTACTGGTCTCCTTATTTAGTTTAGTTTAGAGATACAGCACTGAAACAGGCCCTTCGGCCCACCGAGTCTGTGCCGACCATCAACCACTCATTTATACTAATCCTACACTAATCCCATATTCCTATCACATCCTCACCTGTCCCTATATATTTCCCTACCACCTACCTATACTAGGGGCAATTTATAATGGCCAATTAACCTATCAACCTGCAAGTCTTTGGCATGTGGGAGGAAACCGGAGCACCCGGAGGAAACCCACGCAGACACAGGGAGAACTTGCAAACTCCGCACAGGCAGTACCCAGAATCGAACCCGGGTCCCTGGAGCTGTGAGGCTGCGGTGCTAACCACTGCGCCACTGTGCCGCCCAGTTCAGCCATGAACTTATTAAATGACTGGGCAGACTCGAGGGGCCGAAGGGCCTACTCCTGCTCCTAATTCATATGTTCCTATGTTCGTATAACGTTTTCTCCTTTTGGTTGATTGCATCACTGTTCCTTGGTGATGGAAGGGCTAATGGTTACATTGTCTATTTTGCAACTATTGTCACCTGAACACATTAGCATTCCAGTGAGATCAAAGTCTCAAAGTCTCAAATGTTAACTATCAGCACTTTGCACATTTTGTCCCTAATATGTAGCATGTCCATCCCTGGGCACTGCAGTGAAACCCCTACCTGCCCCATGGATGTGTCCCAACCCCTTCCCTTATCCTGTAGATGGAGGCAGTAGCACACTGCAGGATGGCACTTGGCCAATTGTTTGGTGCAACCAGTTAGTTGGTGGGTGGGATGGGGGTGGGGGAGAAACTGAGGGAGGGCTCTTTTTCCCCAGTACTTTACTGCTCTGTAAATGTGCCAACCAAAGATGTTAAACATTGTCCCAGTGCCCGCGTTTTCATTTTTTGTTTTTTATATGGCAGCAAAGCTGCAATTTAAATTGAGGCGGTGGAGTAGTGGTAATGTCACTAGACTAGTAATCCAGAGGCCCAGGCTAGTGCTCTCAGGACATGTGTTCAAATCCCACCCCGATATCTGGAATTATTTTTCAAAAGTTACTCCAATGGTGACCATGAAACCATTCGATTGTTGTAAAAACCCATCCGGTTCACTAATGTCCTTTCGGGAAGGAAATCCACTGTCCTTACCTGGTCTGGCCTACATGTGACTCCAGACCCACAGCAATGTGGTTGACTCTTAAAATGCCCTCTGAAATGGCCGAGCAAGCCACTCAGTTCAAGGGCAATTAGGGATGGGCAATAAATGCTGGCCTAGCCAGAGCCACCCACATCCCACGAATGAATTAAAAAAAAACAAATCTGCCAGGATCTGGTGCTGGCTGCTTCATGCAGGTTGATGGGCAACTGAGGCAGAACTGTCAAGAATTTTGAAGAATAACGTTGTTTACCCCCTGCTTTTTCTATTATATCTGCACCGAAGGGGTCTGATGCCCCCACTGGCAGGATTTAAAAAACACAAAGAAAGGGTGGATTGCACTGCAAAATCCCACAAACAGCAGGAGATAAATAACCAGATGATATGTTTTGGTAGTGCTGGTCGAGGGAATAATGTTGCTCAGGACTCCGGGAGAATTCAAATTAGGCAACGGGATCTTTTACATTCACTTGAGAGGGCAGCCAAGGCTTTGGTAGTGAAAACCTCCAAGAATTAACCAGCTGGTTGGTCAACAATTTTTAGTTGAATCACAGTATGTATCCTTCAGCGATCTCAATTCTCCTGGGCTAGCCGTCTCCCTGCAGTATTAGTGGGAGAATCTCCCCAAGTGTTATTACCAGGAGAGTCTCTCACTGCAGCTTTTTTTAGATATTCGTTCCAGGGATGTGGGCATCGCTGGCTGGGCCATCCCTAATCCTAATTGTCCTTGAGAAGGTGGTGGTGAGCTGCCTTCTTGAACCGCTGCAGTCCATGTGGTGTAGGTACACCCATAATGCTGTTGGAGAGGGAGTTCCAGGATTTTGATCCAGTGACAGTGAAGGAATGGCTTATATTTCCAATTTGGGATGGTGTGTGGCTTTGACTGTGTGTCCCATGTGTCTACTGCCCTTGTCCTTCTTGGGTGGTAGAGGTCGTGGGTTTGGAAGGTGCAGTTGAAGGTGGCTTGGCGAATTGCTGCAGTGCATCTTGTAGATGGTACGCACTGCTGCCACTGTGCATCTGTGGTGGAGGGAGTGAATGTTGAAGGTGGTGGATGGGGTCCCAATCACGCCGGCTGCCTTGTCCTGGATGGTGTCGAGCTTCTTGTGTGTTGTTGGAGCTGCACTCATCCAGGCAAGTGGAGAGTATTCCATCACACTCCTGACTTGTGCCTTGCAGATGATGGGCAGGCTTTAGGGAGGCAGGAGGTGAGTTACTAGTCACAGAATTCCCAGCCTCTGACCTGCTCGTGTAGCCACGGGATTTATATGGTTGGTCCAGTTAAGTGTTTGGTCAATGGTAACCCCCAGGATGTTGATGTTGGAGGATTCAGTGATGGTAATGTCATGCAGAGATGGTTATATTCTCTCCTGCTGAAGATGGTCATTGCCTGGCATGCATGTGGCACGAATGTTACTTGCCAATTATCAGCCCAAGCCTGAATGTTGTCCAGGTCTTGCTGAATGCTGGCATGGACTGCTTCAGCATCTGAGAAGTCGTGAATCTCTCCCCACGGTATTACCGGGAGACTCTCTCCCCATGCTCTAGCCAGGAGAATCTCTCCCTGCTACAGTTTTTCTCGTGTCCTGTTCACTCTTGATTTTCCAGGTCACTCCCACATTCTAATGCTTGCTTCTAAAATATCAAAATTTTTATCCATCCTTTGCTCCCTCCCTTCATGCTCATGCCCTTTACAAAATGTCATTCTCTTTAACGGCACAAAATTCTCCACTGGTTTGTAAAGAAAATTCTCATTACCAAATCCAGATCTCGGAGATTTTTCTAGGGAATATATAGAGTTAAAGGACAGTGAGCAAATCAGTAAGTTAAAATCCATTTTCCCAACATTCCAGAGGGTGGTTTGAAAGCAGCGGAGGAATATAAATCTTGCATGAAGTAAATGTAAACAGAAGAAAAGAATGTTAGCCACAAAATAACTTCTCTCACATTACTAACACCATCTGAATGTGATTACAGCCAATTACTTCTTTAGTGACAATGGCAAACAGCCTTTTCAGTAATGATTGAGTTAAATGGTTTAACTGTATTTAGCAGTGGGTGGGTCTACACTGGCAGTCTCTGCTGCAGAAGCGGCTGAAATGATAGTTTATCAAATCAGGTAAAAATGGCCCGAGCTCTGGTGGTAACTAAGAGGCAGGTCATGTTGAATCCTGTGAGCAAAGTCTCCCCAATTTTAACAAGCTACTGGTTAATGAGACACATGCTCAGATCTCTGCTCAGATTCCAGCATTTCTTGTTTTTGCTCAGATCTCTGTCTGGTGCACTGTTATGATCCCCATGGAGACCACCAACAAACCAAAAGAATTGAATCCACCGACTGACCTCAATTTAGAAAACCAAACCAAGTGGACCAGTTTTCACTTTCATAAATTTGACTTTAATTTATGTTGGTTTTGGTTTGAGTGTTACACATGAAGCAACAGACAGATCTCAACTTATATATTACATATTCCACTTTAACTATCAGATACAACAGAGATGGGTCTCAAGAGTTCACAGGGCAGTCCACCCAGCGTATATGGCACCAAGTTACAATCACATAGTTCTTCACAATTCTGAAGTTCCTCAGGTAGATTTTCAGTTCCTTTCTTCAAGGATTTAGCCACTGTTCTTCTTCCAACTGCAGTTCCCTCTCAATGTGAACTCCACAGGTACAGTCTTCACCACAAGGCGCACCTCTCCAGAACCTTATCAGCTCTGCTCATGACAGTCTTGATGGCATGGATTTACCAGTCTTCCCTTTATCCAAGTCCTTCAGTGACAACCCGTGCATTGTCCAGCCAGGTCTGCTTAGTCGGCTACTTTAAGTAACAAACAGCTCCTGGATTCAGTCTTCAATTTCTTCTGCTTATGGGCATTCCACTCCTGCCTAGTCTGCCTGCTCTGCCTGACCTGGGGAGGACTCTGTCTCCTTTTATCTAGTTCTAACCAGTGTCAGTTTCCCCAACTACGTGAAGTTGTTTTGCCAGCTTCTTTTTCAGTTTTGGTTTCTGTTTCTGTTTCAGTTTCTAGGTCCAGTTTCTGTTTCAATTCAACTTTTCCTCTCAGTTAGGGTCTAAAACAAAAATAAGCTTTGCAACCGCGGATTCCATCACATCCACACTTGACTGGAGAATGCCAAAACTAGCGAGATAGCAGCTCATCATTAAAGAGGAAGTTTTGTTCCTGGCAGAAAATTAGATATGCTTTCATGATTGGACAGTGGAAAAACTGGATATCAATATTGGAGAGTTGGAGGCCCTGCTACAGGAAGTGTAGTTAAGATGAATGGCCCTGTTTGGGGTTGAAGGGATATCCTCTAATAAAAGAGCAGCTGCCAGCTACACAGAGGGAGATCACCGTCCATACCTGGCATGAATGAGGAAGACATTGGCTATTATCAAGAGCAAGAACAAAGATAAGCACGCTCCTCACTTTTGTACACGTTTTCTGTGGGGCCCATCAAGTATGGCACACATCAATTCTCCTCTGCAAGGTACCATTTCAAACAGTGTACATGACTATTACCCTTTCACACACACTTTTTTTTTTTACTGTGCCTAAACTGCAGGCCAAGAAATAGCAAGCCAAAGGTGAGCTGTCCTGACTGAGGCTGTCCTCCGCTGTTAAAGTCTTTCTCAGTGAGGTCAGCAGCTTTGGATGTAGAGAATAGTCCCTTTCACCTGGGAGCCATCCACCCAGTGTTTCAAATTATCCCAGGTACTAGGGGTTGGGCGCAATGGAATGATCATGGCAGCTTCCTGGATAATGGCCACTAATGCACATAAATTGACACCTGAACATAAATTGTACAAACCCTTTCTCTTCATGAAGACCATGGGGTTGATATGAAGATGACCAGATCCCACATGGGCTCACGTGCAACTCATTAAACTCAACAAAACCCTGTCACCTGATGAAAGTTGTGTATCCTCTCCATCTGATGTCTCATTTCCACAGGAATAGTGAAGGAGGTGTTGTTATTTGCAAAGGCAGTGATCGTCACTCCCTGGTAAAAACACACACACTCTGTCTCCTGTGGTGGAGGTCTCCTATGGCAGCTTGGAAGGATCCAGCAGCACTAAAACATCACACCCGGTAATCTTCATTTCCACAGGAAGATCTCTCTCTGATCCAGATGTTGTCTGCAAGTCATTGTGGTGCAGGCACTCTACTCTCTCTTGTGAGGTGTGTTACAAGATTTTGTTTTGTATGAAAAACTTAGAATTTTGTGTGTTTTAAAAAACTGAAAAAGGATGTTCAGTGGATATTTAGGACACCTGCAAATAGTTGGAATTTTTGCAACGTTTTGAAAGTAAGTTCATAACAAAAGCTAAACTTTTTGGGTGCTTTGAAAGGAAGTTGGACTTGTACAAGGTCAGGAAAGCAGGCAATTTCAAGGAAACCACAGCGGTTTGACCTTCCTCAGCTCAGCTTTTTTGAATGACAGAGGAGACACTGTGTCTGGACATGTGGCCATGTTCAGGGAGGTTTTTTTTTACTTTGGACCCTTTAAAAAGCCAGTGAGTCGGACAAAGAGCATCTTTGCTTTGACCTGCCTGATGGAAGACCTATGTGACCTTGCTGCAGTTAAATTGCTGTGAATGGATACCTATCACAAACTGTTCAAACTCACCTGGAGAGACTTTGAGTGGCATCTGACTATTTGACTCTGGGACACCTCATCGCACTGAAACCATCCTACCAGAACATGATAAACTCTATCATTTTATTTTGTTTCTTTTTATTCCTAGAAAACAGCTGTAAACCAAAAAAAAAATCCTTTCTCCCCAGGTAACCGTTTTTTCCCCGAATGTATGTGTGTATACATGAGGGTTAAGGTTGTCTAAAGAAACCTGGTTTGGTGTGCTTTATTCTGGGGGACAAATAGAGTGTCTAATTTGGCTATTCTTTGGTAGGTGAAAAACTTTCTTGATATGCTGTGACCTGTGGAGTAATGGGACTGAATTAACTGTGCATTCCTCCCACCTTAGTCGTAACCGGTGGAGGATGTAAAGATGACAAGGTCAGCTTTCATAGAAACATAGAAAATAGGAACAGGAGTAGGCCATTTGACCCTGCTCCACCATTCATTATGATCATGGCAGATCATCCAACTCAGTAGCCTGTTCTGGCTTTCGCCCCATATCCTTTGACCCCTTTAGACCCAAGAGCTATATCTAACTCCTTTTTGAAAACATTCGATGTTTTGGCCTCATCTGCTTTCTGTGGTAGCGAATTCCACAGGCTCACCACTCTCTGGGTGAAGAAATTTCTCATCAAAGGTTTACCCCGTATCCTTAGACTATGACCCTTGGTTCTGGACTCCCACCATCGGGAACATCCTTCCTGCATCTACCCTGTCAAGTCTTGTTAGAATTTTATAGGTTTCTATGAGATCCCCCCTCACTCTTCTGAACTCCAGCGAATATAATCCTAACCAACTCAATCCCTCCTCATATGTCAGTCCCACCATCCCAGGAATCAGTCTGGTAAATCTTCGCTGCACTCCCTCTATAGCGAGAGCATCCTTCCTCAGGTAAGGAGACCAAAACTGCTCACAATATTCCAGGTGTGGCCTCACCAAGGCCCTGTATAATTGCAGCAAGACATACCTGCTCCTGTACTCGAATCCTCTCACAATGAAGGCCAACATACAATTTGTCTTTTTTACCACCTGTTGCACCTGCATGCTTACCTTCAGCGACTGGTGTACGAGAACACCCAGGTCTCGCTGCATATTCCCCTCTCTCAGTTTATAGCCGTTCAGATAATAATCTGCCTTCATGTTTTTGCTACCAAAATGGATAACCTCACATTTATCCACATTATACTGCATCTGCCATGCATTAGCCCACTCACTCAACTTGTCCAAATCACCCTGAAGCCTCTCTGCATCCTCCTCACAAATCACCCTCCCACCCAGTTTTGTGTCATCTGCAAATTTGGAGATATTACATTTAGTTCCCTCATCTAAATCATTAATGTATATTGTGAATAGCTGGGGTCCTAGCACCGATCCCTGCAGTACCCCACTAGTCACTGCCTGCTATTCGGAATAAGACCCATTTATCCCTACTCTTTGTTTCCTGTCCGCCAACCAATTTTATATCCATCGCAATACACTACCCCCAATCCCACACACTTTAATTTTACATGCTGATCTCTTATGTGGAACTTTGTCAAAAGCCTTCTGCAAGTCCAAATAAACCACATCCACTGGCTCCCCCTCATCAACTCTAGTTGTTACATCCTCAAAGAATTCTTGTAGATTTGTCAAGCATGATTTCCCTTTCGTAAATCCATGCTGACTCTGTCCGATTCTACCACTGTTCTCCAAGTGCTCTGCTATAAAATCTTTGATAATGGATTCTAGAATTTTCCCCACTACCGATGTCAGGCTGACTGGTCCATAATTCCCTGCTTTCTCTCTACCTCCCTTTTTAAATAGTGGGGTTACATTAGCTACCCTCCAATCTATAGGAATTGTTCCAGAGTCTATAGAATCTTGGAAGATGACCACCAATGCATCCACTATTTCTAGGGCCACTTCCTTAAGTACTCTGGGATGCAGATTATCAGGCCCTGGAAATTTATCCTCTTTATACTGCCTAGAAAGCACTCAACTCTTAGATGCAGTGAAGAGGAACAAAGGTTGTAACCCCTTACACCAAGTTTTCACCCCGATTTCTTGGGATTCTCCAGGTGGACGCAATCAGTCCTGGACCTGCTGTAGGAACAGGTCCAGTATTCCCATGGTAATGGTGTGGGTGGTGCATTCCCAGGTCTCTTGCCTTTACAACCATCCATGACCTATCCAAACGTAGAGGTGTATCAATAAGCTGGCAGTTGGGCTTGCTCTGAGACCCTCTTCAGACTGCAGGGTCTGACAATGTCTGGGGAGCAATCCAAAGATCTCATCTGGCCACAGGCAAGTTCATATTCTTCCTTCGCTTTGGGCCTCAGATCTCCAGGAGCAGTCCGAAGGCCCTGAGACAGCTGGCCAAGAGCACAGCCTCTTTGAGCTGTACCTCTGGCCCCTCCCCGTCTCCCAGTGCGAGGCCTGGCCAGAAGGTGGGGTGTGGGGGCATACAAATAGCCCAATGCAGGAAGTTTGGGATTGTTCTCAGAGGCTGTTGCATCTGGCAGGTGCCTGGTGGAGGGAGGATGGGAGAGAATAATTGGCCCTGACATATTCAGGTAGTCAGGGTGTGTGTGTGTGTGTGTAGGGGGGAGGATTTATTCATGCATTCACATTCAGTTCTCAGATTCATGTTATGAACATTAGCAATAATGAGAAGGAATGGATTCTCAGCTCTCCTCTCAACTCTACTCCAATTTCCAGCCTCTCTTCACAGAACACACTCCAACAAAGTCAGCAGTGAGTTGGCAAATAAGAAAGCAGATGCATTGTGGAGGAATATGATTTAGCAAAGTTTTATTTAATTGGTTTCTATAACATTTCCGAGAATAATAATGCATTCTAAACTCATTCTTCAATACCTATTAATGACTCGGAATCTAACTGTGCATTTCTTGTTGAAATTGTCACCTTTTGAAGCTGTTAGATTGATCAGTGCTTCAAAAAGAGACTGATTCACACACACTGATTCTGATTTCCTGCCAACCATAACTGCCCTGGAAGTTTGAGTGTAACAGAGAATGACCAGGCCCTCACCCCAGCCCAAATTACACAATAGATTCCAAACTCTATACTCAGTAACAATCCAACAAGTCATGATCTTACCTCCGTTTAGATGCAGTGCAGCCTAAACATATACAGCCACCCAGACAGCTCATAGAGTCATAGAGTTATACAGCACAGAAACAGGCCCTTCGGCCCATCGTGTCTGTGCCGGCCATCAAGCACCTAACTACTCTAATCCCATTTTCTAGCACTTGGCCCGTAGCCATGTACGCTGTGGCATTTCAAATGCTCATCTAAATACTTCTTAAATGTTGTGAGGGTTCCTGCCTCTACCACCTCTTCAGGCAGTGTGTTCCAGATTCCACCCACCCTCTGAGTGAAATTTTTTTTCCTCAAATCCCTTCTAAACCTCCTGCCCCTTAAATCTATGCCCCCTGGTTATTGACTCCTCCGCTAAGGGAAAAAGTTTCTTCCTATCTAATCTATCAATGCCCCTCATAATTTTGTATACATCAATCATGTCCCCGCTCAGCTTTCTCTGCTCTAAGGAAAACAACCCTAGCCTAACCAGTTTCTCTTGATAGCTGAAATGCTCCAGCCCAGGCAACATCCTGGTGAATCTCCTCTGCACTCTCTCCAGTGCAATTACATCCTTCCTATAGTGTGGTGCCGAGACCTGTACACAATACTCCAGCTGTGGCCGAACTAGCGTTTTATACAGCTCCATCATAAACTCCTTGCTCTTATATTCTGTGCCTTGACTAATAAAGGCAAGTATCCCATATGCCTTCCTAACCACCTTATCTACCTGTGCTGCTGCCTTCACTGATCTATGGACAAGTACACCAAGGTCTCTCTGACTTCCGAGGATCCTACTATCCATTGTATATTCCCTTGCCTTGTTAGTCGTCTCAAAATGCATCACCTCACACTTGTCAGGATTAAATTCCATTTGCCACTGCTCTGCCCATCTTACCAGCCCATCTATATCGTCCTGCAACCCAAGGCTTTGCCCCTCACTATTTACGACACAACCAATTAGTGTCATCTGCGAACTTACTGATCATACCTCCTATATTCACGTCTAAATCATTAATGTACACTATAAACAGCAAGGGTACCAGCACCGATCCCTGTGGTACACAGGCTTCCACTCACAAAAACAAACCTCAACCATCACCCTCTACCTCCTGCCACGAAGCCAATTTTGGATCCAATTTGCCAAATTGCCCTGGATCCCATGGGCTCTTACCTTCTTAACCAATCTCCCATGCGGGACCTTTTCAAAAGCCTTACTGAAGTCCACATGGACTACATCAACTGCTTTACCCTCATCTACACATCGAGTCACTGCCTCAAAAAATTCAATCAAATTAGGGCGGCGCAGTGGTTAGCCTCACAGCTCCAGCGACCCGGGTTCAATTCTGAGTACTGCCTGTGCGGAGTTTGCAAGTACTCCCTGTGACTGTGTGGGTTTTCGCTGGGTGCTCTGGTTTCCTCCCACAGCCAAAGACTTGCAGGTTGATAGGTAAATTGGCCATTATAAATTGCCCCTAGTATAGGTAGGGGAATTGTGGGGATGAAGCCCCTGGGAAGGACAGCATTACCCCTGAAATAATCAAGAGTGCCAAGCCTGCTATACTCTCAGCACTACATGAACTGCTATGCCTGTGCTGGGACGAGGGAGCAGTACCTCAGGACATGCGCGATGCCAATATCATCACCCTCTATAAAAACAAAGGTGACCGAGGTGACTGCAACAACTACCGTGGAATCTCCCTGCTCAGCATAGTGGGGAAAGTCTGTGCTCGAGTCGCTCTAAACAGGCTCCAGAAGCTGGCCGAGCGCGTCTACCCTGAGGCACAGTGTGGTTTTCGTGCAGAGAGATCAACCGTTGACATGCTGTTCTCCCTTCGTCAGATACAGGAGAAATGCCGCCCACAACAGATGCCCCTCTACATTGCTTTCATTGATCTCACCAAAGCCTTTGACCTCGTCAGCAGACGTGGTCTCTTCAGACTACTAGAAAAGATTGGATACCCACCAAAGCTATTAAGTATCATCACCTCATTCCATGACAATATGAAAGGCACAATTCAACATGGTGGCTCCTCATCAGACCCCTTTCCTATCCTGAGTGGCGTGAAACAGGGCTGTGTTCTCGCACCCACACTTTTTGGGATTTTCTTCTCCCTACTGCTTTCACATGCGTTCAAGTCCTCTGAAGAAGGAATTTTCCTCCACACAAGATCAGGGGGCAGGTTGTTCAACCTTGCCCGTCTAAGAGCGAAGTCCAAAGTACGGAAAGTCCTCATCAGGGAACTCCTCTTTGCTGACGATGTTGCTTTAACATCTCACACTGAAGAGTGCCTGCAGAGTCTCATCGACAGGTTTGCGGCTGCCTGCAATGAATTTGGCCTAACCATCAGCCTCAAGAAAACGAACATCACGGGGCAGGACGTCAGAAATGCTCCATCCATCAATATTGGCGACCACGCTCTGCAAGTGGTTCAAGAGTTCACCTACCTAGGCTCAACTATCACCAGTAACCTGTCTCTAGATGCAGAAATCAACAAGCGCATGGGAAAGGCTTCCACTGCTATGTCCAGACTGGCCAAGAGAGTGTGGGAAAATGGCGCACTGACACGGAACACAAAAGTCCGAGTGTATCAGGCCTGTGTCCTCAGTACCTTGCTCTATGGCAGCGAGGCCTGGACAATGTATGTCAGCCAAGAGCGACGTCTCAATTCATTCCACCTTCGCTGCCTCCGGAGAATACTTAGCATCAGGTGGCAGGACCGTATCTCCAACACAGAAGTCCTCGAGGCGGCCAACATCCCCAGCTTGTACACACTACTGAGTTAGCGGCGCTTGAGATGGCTTGGCCATGTGAGCCGCATGGAAGATGGCAGGATCCCCAAAGACACATTGTACAGCGAGCGCGCCACTGGTATCAGACCCATCGGCCGTCCATGTCTCCGCTTTAAAGACGTCTGCAAACGTGACATGAAATCCTGTGACATTGATCACAAGTCGTGGGAGTCAGTTGCCAGCGATCGCCAGAGCTGGCGGGCAGCCATAAAGGCGGGGCTAAAGTGTGGCGAGTCGAAGAGACTTAGCAGTTGGCAGGAAAAAAGACAGAGGCGCAAGGGGAGAGCCAACTGTGTAACAGCCCCGACAATCAAATTTTTCTGCAGCACCTGTGGAAGAGCCTGTCACTCTTGAATTGGCCTTTATAGCCACTCCAGGCGCTGCTTCACAAACCACTGACCACCTCCAGGTGCGTATCCATTGTCTCTCGAGATAAGGAGGCCAAAGAAAAAAAAAAAGAATTGTGGGGATGTGGTAGGAATATGGGATTAATGTAGGATTAGTATAAATGTGTGGTTGATGGTTGGCACAGACTTGGTGGGCCGAAGGGCCTGTTTCAGTGCTGTATCTCTAAATAAAAATTAAATAAATAGTTAGACACGATCTGACAAAGCCATGCTGACTATCCCTGATTAATCCTGGCCTCTCCAAGTGGAGATTAATCCTGTCCCTCAGAATTTTTTCCAATAGTTTCCCTACCACTGATGTTAGACTCATTGGCCTATAATTACCTGGTTTATCCCTGCTACCCTTTTTGAATAATGGTACCACATTCGCTGTCCTCCAGTCCTCTGGTACCTCTCCTGTGGCCAGAGAGGATTTGAAAATTTGTGCAATCGCTTCCCTTGCCTCACATATCAGCTGGGCCTGGGGATTTATCCATTTTTAAGCCCACTAAAACAGCTAATACTTCCTCCCTTTCAATGCTAATATGTTCAAGTATATCACAATCCCCCTCCCTGATCTCTCCACCAACATTGTCCTTCTCCCTAGTGAACACAGATGAAAAGTAGTCATTTAAAACCTCACCTATGTCCTCCAGCTCCATGCACAGATTGCCACTTTGATCCCTAATGGTCCCTACTCTTTCCCTGGTTATCCTCTTGCCCTCAATATACTTATAAAATGCCTTAGGACTTTCCTTTATCTTGCTTGCCAGTGTTTTTTCTTGTCCCTTCGTTCTCCTAATTACTTTTTTAAGTCCCCCTACGCTTTCTATACTCTAATGCGTCTGCTGTTTTCAGCGTTCTGAATCTGCCATAAGCCTCCTTTTTTTCCCTGATCCAATCCTCTACATCCCTTGACATCCAGGGTTCCCTGGACTTGATGGTCCTACCCTTCACCTTAACGGGTACATGTTGGCTCTGAGCTCTCACTATTTCCTCTTTGAATGACTCCCACTGATATGATGTAGACTTTCCTACAAGTAGCTGCTCCCAGTCCACTTTGGCCAAATCCTGTTTTATCAGATTGAAATCAGCCTTCCCCCAATTCAGTACCTGTATTTCCGGTCCATCTTTGTCCTTTTCCATAACTACCTTAAATCTTACAGAGTTATGGTCACTATCCCCAAAATTCTCCCCCACTGACACTTCTACCACTTGTCTGGCTTCATTCTCTAGGATTAGGTCCAGTACTGCCCCTTCTCTTGTAGGACTTTCTACGTACTGGCTCAAAAAGCTCTCCTGTATGCATTTTAAGAATTCCACCCCCTTTAAGCCTAATGCACTGAGACTATCCCAGTTGATATTGGGGAAGTTGAAATCCCCTACTTTTATTAACCTATTATTTTTACACTTCTCTGAGATTTGCCTATATATCTGCTCCTCTATCTCTCCCTGACTGTTTGGAGGCCTGTAGTACACTCCCAGCCAAGTGATTGCCCCCTTTTTGTTTTTAAGTTCGACCCATATGGCCTCATTTGAGGAACCTTCTAAGATATCATCCCTCCTTACTGCAGTAATTGACTTCTTGATCAACAGTGCAATGCCACCTCCTCTTTTACGCCCTCCCCTGTCTTGCCTGAAGATTCTATACCCTGGAATATTGAGTTGCCAGTCCTGCCCCTCCCTCAATATGACGAGTGGAGTCCCACAGAAGGCTGCCATTTGGCCCATTATCCTTGGAATAAGCTATTCAATTAGTCCCATTTCCCTGCTCTTTTCCCAGAGTCCTGTGAAGATTTTCCATTCAAGTTCTTTGAAGGAGTAACATGAGCTGTGGATGAAGGGGAGCTTGTTGACGTACTGTACTTGGATTTCCAGAAGGCATTAGACATGGTGCCACATAAAAGGTTATTGCGCAAAGTAGGAGCTCATGGTGTAAGGGTTGAAGAGGTGTTAGGTTGTCAGACCAGCTGCAATAATGTTAAGTATGGGCCTTTTGCCTTGTAACCTGGCAATGCAGCAGTTCAGCTGTTCTCGTTTGGTTGGAGTGTGACAGTATTAGTCTGGGCACAAAATATCAAGGTGTAGGAGCGATGACATAGAATTTCAGAGAATTATACAATGATACAATGTGGGAAAATGTGAAGTTGTTCACTTTGGCAGGAAAAATAAAAAAGCAGAGTATTACTTAAACGGCGAATGAGTGCATAATTCCGAGGTGCAGAGGGATCGAACTGTTCTAGTGCAGTAGTCACAAAAAGTTAGTTTACAGGTACAGCAAGTAATGAAGGCGGCTAATGGAATGCTATCCTTTATTACGAGAGGAATTGAAAATAAAAGTAAGGATGTTATGCTTCAGTTATACAGGGCATTGGTGAGACCACATCTCCAATACTGTGCGCAGTTTTGGTCTCCTTATTTAAGGAAGGATGTAAATGCGTTGGAGGCAGTTCAGAGGAGGTTTACTAGATTGATACCTGGAATGAGTGGGTTGTTTTATGAGGAAAGGTTGGACGGACTGGG
This sequence comes from Heterodontus francisci, assembly GCF_036365525.1. Lineage (NCBI taxonomy): Eukaryota > Metazoa > Chordata > Chondrichthyes > Heterodontiformes > Heterodontidae > Heterodontus > Heterodontus francisci. The sequence continues at coordinate 4,140,055 of NC_090400.1, read as the reverse complement.
CTTGTTTTCACTGGAGTTTAGAAGAGTGAGGAGAGACTTGATTGAAGTATATAAGATCCTGAACATTCTTCACATGGTGGATGTGGAAATTATATTTCCGCTTGTGGGTGACTCCAGAACTAGGGGGCACTGTTTGAAAATTAGGGGTCGACCTTTTGGGACAGAGATGTGGAGAAATATTTTCGCTGAGGGTTGTACAACTTTGGAATTCTCTTCCTCAGAAGGTGGTGGAGGCGGGGTCATTGAATATTTTTAAGGTGAAGGTAGATAGATTCTTGTTAAGCAAGGAAATCAAAGATTATCGGGGTAGATGGGAGTGTGGAATTCAAGTCAGCAACAGATCAGCCATGATCTTACTGAATAGCAGAGCAGGCTAGAGGGGCCGAATGGCCTACTTCTGCTCCTAATTCGTATGTTCATAAGTATTTATCCAATTCCCCTTTGAAAGTTATTATTGAATCTGTTTCCTTAGCCCTTTCAGCCAGTGAATTACAAATCATAACAACATGCTGTGTAATTTTGTTTCCTCGTGTCGCCTCAGGGTTTTTCCCCCAATTACCTTAAATCTGTGTTCTCTGGTTATTGACCCTTTTTTATCTACTCTATCAAAACCCTTCACGATTTTTGAACACATCTATCAAACTTCCCCTTAATCTTCTGTACTCTGAGGAGAACAACCCCAGCTTATCTAGTCTCTCCACGCAACTTTCATTCTGAGTACTATTCTGGTAAGTTTCCTCAGCACCCTCTCTAAGGGCTGGACATCCTTCCTAAAATGTGCTGCTCGGAATTAGCCACAATGCTTCACCTGGGGCCTAACCAGTATTTTATAAAGATTTGCTTTGGTACACTATGCTTTTTAACATCCTTCTTAACTTGTCCTCCCACCCTTAAAGTCTTGTGTACACACACCCCCAGGTCCTTTTGTTCATGCATCCTCTTTAAAATTGTACCATTTAGTTTATATTGCCTCTCCTCATACTTCCTATCAAAATGTATCACTTCACATTTCTCGGCATTAAATCTGCCAAGTGTCTGCTCATTTCACCAGTCTTGTCTGTTGCTATCCTCCTCATTGTTTACTCCATGATGAGTTTCGTGCCACCTGCAAACTCTGAAATTATACCCAAGTCCAGGTCAGTAATATATATCAGAAAGAGCAGTGGTCCTAATACTGACCCCTGGTGACATAACTGTATACCTCCCTCCAGTCTGAAAAATAACCAGTCACCCACTACTCTCTGCTTACTGTCCCTCCGCCAATTTCATATTCATACTGCCACTGTCCCTTTAATTCCATCGACTTCAACTTTGCCAACAAGTCTATTGTGGAGTATTTTATCAAATCACCTTCTGAAAGTTCATATGCACAACATCAACCACACTATCCTTCTCAGCACTCTGTTACTTCATCAGTCAGATTAGTCAAACACGATTTGCCTTTAACAAATCTGTGCTGACTTTCATTTATTAGCCCATATTTTTCAAAATGCCAATCTATTTTGTCCTACATTGTCTCAAGTTTCCCTGCCACCAACGTTAGGTTATTTGACCTGTAGTTGCTGGGCTTATCCCTCTCCCCCTTTTTTGAACAGGGATGTAACAGTTGCAATCTTCCAGTCCTCTGGCACCACTCCCATATCTGAGGAGGATTGGAAGGTTGTGGCCAGAACCTCTGCAATTTCCACCCTTATTTCCCTCAGTAAACTAGAATCCATCCCATCAGCACCAGGTAACTTTTCTATTTTAAGCCCTTTTAAGTATCTCTTCATCTATTTTTATCTTATCCAATTTCTCTACTACTTCCTCCTTTACTATAACATTGACAGCATGCCCTTCTCTAGTGAGTAAAGTATTCAGCAGTACTGATAAAAGGTCATCGTCCTATAAAATTCTAACAGGACTTGACAGGGTAGATGCAGGAAGGATGTTCCTGATGGTGGGGGAGAACCAGGGGTCATAGTCTAAGGATACGGGGTAAACCTTTCAGGACTGAGATGAGGAGAGATTTCTTCACCCAGAGAGTGGTAAGCCTGTGGAATTCGCTACCACAGAAAGCAGTTGAGGCCAAAACATTGTATATTTGCAAAAGGAGTTAGATATAGCTCTTGGGGCAAAAGGGATCAAAGGATATGAGGGGAAAGCGGGAAGAGGTTGCTGAGTTGGATGATCAGCCATGATCATAATGAGTGGCGGAGCAGGCTCGAAGGGCCGAACGGCCTACTCCTGCTCCTATTTTCTATGTTTCTATGACCTGAAACGTTAGCTCGATTTCTCTCTCCACACATGCTGTTGAGTATTTGCAGCATTTTCTGTTTTTAATTCTAAGTATTCATTTAGTACCTCAGCCATGCCCTTGGCTTCAACAAGAACATCTCTTTTTTTGGTGCCCAATCAACCTCATGCTTCCTTTAACTGCCCTTTCACTATTTATAGGTTTATAAAACCTTTTGGATTCTATTTTATTTTACCCGCTAATCCCTATTCTCATGCACTCTCTTTTCGCCTCACTTCCTTTTTCAGTTCTCCCCTGTACTTTTCGTATTTAGCTTGGTTCTTTACTGAATCATTTATCATAGCCTCCTTTCTCTGTTTCATATCTTTAGACATGCAGTGCAGCTCGAGCTTTGGACACCCTTCCTTTCCACTTCGTAGGCATGTGTAAGGTCTGCACCCAAACTCTTCTCCCCTTTGAAACTCTCCCATTGCTCATTTCCTGTTTTACCTGGATTAATATTCCACAAAAGCCTCCTTGCACCCTATCTGCATATTCTTTGAATCCTTTCTCCCTTATGTACTTTTGTAGCCTCCCCTTAAATGCATCTTTGCTATTTGCCTCAACTACTCCTTGATAGCAAGTTTCACATCATAACCACTCTCTGGGTAAAAACGTTGCTCCTGAATTCTTAATTGGGTTTATTCATTACTTTCTTATATTTATTGCCCCTAGTTTTGGACTCAACCACAAGTGGAAATACCTTCTCTGCATCTATCCTAACAAATTCCTTCATTAATTTTAAAGATCTCTGTATGGGTCATCCCTCAGTATTCTCTTTTCTAGAGAAAAGAGCACCAGTCCATTCAGTCTTCCTGATAGTTATAACCTCTCAGTTCTGGTGAATTCCTCGTAAATTTTTTCTGCATTTTCTCCAGTATCTCTACATTCTTTTTATAATATGGAGACCGGAACTGCTCTAGTTAAACCAAAGATCTATACAAGTTTACCATAACTTCCCTGCTTTTCAATTCTATTCCTCTAGAAATAAACCTAAGTGCTTTGTTTGTACTTTTTATGGCCTTGTTAACTTGCGTTGCTACTTCTATTGATTTGTGAATCTGTACCCCCTGCTCCTCTACCCCATTTAGACTCTCAATTTCTAAGCAGTGGTCTCCTTATTCCTCCTGCCAAAATGCACCACCTCAAACTTATCTGTGTTGAAATTCATTTGCCAATCATTTGCCACTCATTCTACAAGTTTATTAATGTTTTCATGCATTTTATTGCAGTCCTTCTCAGCATTAACTCTATCTCCCAATTTGGTATTGACTGCAAATTTTGATGTTGTACTTTTGATTTCCAAATTCAAATTTGTATTTGGTGAACAACAGTGGTCCCAGCAATTCCTGTGAAATACCACTGCCCTTGCCAGTCTGAGTAACTACCTTTAACTCCTATTCTCTGTTTCCTGTTTCATAGACTTGCTCTCCATTCTGTTACTTGTCCAGAGTCCATATCCTCTGATCTTAGCCATGACAGTGATGGCCATTTGGTCTTAACAATGCCTGTACTATTGCTCATGGCTGTCAGATCTCCCTCTGACCAAAGTTGACAGAGAGCACAGTAATACTATGGTAATACACGGAAGGAAATGTCTGGGAAGCTGCCATGACACTTTCATTGTGCCAGTTTCAGTGATCCATTCTCAAGTGGAACACTGACAGGAGCTCCACAATCTAGCTGACATACAGTTTTTAAATAATGTATTCATGGGAGGGGAACAACGTTGGTAAGGCTGCATTTATTGATGTATCCCCACCCCCAAATTGCCTTGAGTGGTGGTGGCCTTCTCCTTGATCTGCTGTAGTGCTTATGGTGATACTGTTCTGACAATGCTATAAATGCCAAGTAATGACTATCGCCAGCAAGAGAATGACCAACAATTTACCCTTCCGACCTTCAGCAGAAGCACAATTGCATAGACCCTACCATCAATACTTTGGCCAGGAACACACACACACAATGTATGCCATCCAACTCCCCACTCATACACACACATACACACCCTCTTCCAGCAACACACAAACATTCAGTGACTGTAACACAAACTGTATCACCCTGCCATTTGTTTGCATATTGGTCTTCTATTGATTTAATTGCAACTTCAGGTGTGACAGTGATCTTCATCTAAGTCACAAATAGTGCATCTACAGTAAGTCTGCTTTCATTCTGATTTCCAATTCTCAAAACTTTTATGTGCCTCACTGCATATAGAATAATGTGCATCTCTACACACTTTCTAAGGGACAGGATCTACGTATTGGTTTGTACTGAGGCAGTTGAGTGTTATACAGCTCTTTGAGATCACTGCTTGCCTTAGAGGGTGTGTAGTGACGGTTCACTAGATTGATTCCCGGGATGAGTGGGTTGTCCTATGAGGAGAGGTTGAGTAGAATGGGTTTATATTCTCTGGCGTTTAGAAGAATGGGAAGTGATCTCATTGAAACATATAAACTTCTTAGAGAGTCTGACAGGGTAGATGCTGAAAGGTTGTTTCTAGAACAGGATAAGGGATCAGCCGTTGAGTTGAGGTGAAATTTCATTACTCAGAGGGTTGTGAATCTTTGGAATTCTCTATCTAGAAGGTTGTGGATGCTTATTGAGTGTATTTATGACTGCGATTGATTGATCCCTTAGTGCCAAAAAAGTCTATGGATATGGGGATAGGGTAGGAAGGTGAAGTTGATGTGGAAGGTGAAGTTGATGTAGAAGGTGAAGTTGATGTAGAAGGTGAAGTTGATGTAGAAGGCCAACCATGATCTTATTGAATGGTGGAGCAGACTCGAGGGGCCGTATGGCCGACTCCCGCTCCTATTTCTTATATTCTTAGAGTTAGGACTGCAAAGAATCCTTAGGAAGTAGAGGATCAGAAAAGTCCATCTTGCTAGTCCCAAAAACATATACCATCTCAATCACCCACTCCCTTAATCTGATTGTCCCCACATGCTCTGTTTCGCTGGACTGTCTGTTCCACATAATCATGCTCTATGCTCTCTTACCACTCTGAATATGACCTGCATTATTGACGTTGACATTGGTTTTGCTTCCTGCTTAAATGTAGAATGCAGTACAACCATTTTCAACCTAACCATAACACCCATTGTCATGTTTATGGAAGCAAGTGACTGCTCCACACAGAGTTTGTGCCCTATCATCCTTTGGTAACTGACATTAAAATCTGTTTCCCAGCCAACATAAGAGGGAGGCCAGTCAACAGGTCAAATCTCAGTTCTCTACCTGCTGCTCTTTTATCCTTCATCACAGAGTCCTCCACTTTCTCAGCTATAGCATGGAATGAATTAAAAGCACTTGCACTTAAATATCAACTTTAATGACTTCAGGATATCCCAAAGCGTTTTACAGCCAACCATGTACATATGAAGTATGTAACATCACTGTTGCAATGTTGAGAAGTGCAACAGCCAATTTTCACACAGAAAGATCCCACAAGTAGCAATGAGATGAATGATGAAATGACCCACTTTGGTTGAAGTATAATTATTGGCCAGGAGGCTAGGGAGAACTCCCCTGCTCTTCTTTGAATAGTGCTGTGGGATCTTTTACACCCACCCGAGAGGGCAGACAGAGCCTCAATTTAACTTGTCATAGGAACAGGAATAGGTTATTCAACCGCTCGAGCCTGTTCCACCACTCAAGGGCTACACACTAGTTATGTTACTGGACTAGTAATTTAGAAGCCTGCACTAAAGATCCAGGCACGAGTTCAAATTCCACCATGGCAGCTGCGGAATTTAAATTTGATTAATTAAATTAAAATTTTTGAATAAAAAAGCTAATATCAGTAATAGTGACCATGAAACTACTGGATTGTTGTAAGAACCCATCTGGTTCTCTAAAGTCCTTTATCATCCTTCCCCGGCCGATATGTGATTCCAGACCCACAACAATGTGGTTGACTCTTAACTGCCCTCTGAAATGGCCTAGATAGACACTCAGTTGCATTCACGCAGGTGATGGGCAATAAATGCTGGCCTTACCGTGATTGAATAAAAAAAAATTAGATCCTGGTTAATCTGCATCTTAACTCCGCCTTGGTTCTGCATTCTGCAACCATTAATACCCTCGCCTAACAAAAATCTATCAGTGTCAGTTCAGAAATTTTCAATTCCCACCACCCCTCCCCCCTCTCTCCCCCACAACAGCTTTTTGAGACAGAGTTCCAGATTTCCAGTACTTTTGTGTGAAGAAATGCTTCCTGACATCACCCCTAAACTCATTTTAGTTACGCCCCCTTGCTCCAGACTCTCCCACCAGAGGAAATAGTTTCTATCTCTCTACCCAATTGAACTCTTCAATCATCTTCAACACCTCAATTAGATCACCCCTTAATCTTCTATATTCAAGGGAATACAAGCCTAGCCTATGCAACCTGTCCTCATAAATTAACTCCATTAGCCCCAGTATCATTCTTCTGAACCGGCGTTACACCTCCTCCAACACCAATAGAACCTGCTTGAGGTATCATTGCCAGAACTGAATGCAGTATTCCAGAAGCAATCTGGAGATTTGTGTAAATGTAACATAACCTTTACCCCTTTATATTCCACCCTTCTTGAGGTAAAGGCTAACAGTCCATTCACCTTTTTAATTATTTTGGTACCTGCCCACTAGGCTTTAGTGATTTTCCTACTTCGACTCCTAAACCTCTCTGCTCATCCACAGTTTAGCTTTTCACCATTTAGAAAATACTCTGATCTATCTTTTGAGTCCAAAGTAGGTGACTGCACACTTCCATCTGCCGCAGTTATGGCTGTTCATTTAATTTATCAATGTCCCTTTGCAACTTTCTGCTCCCGTCTACACCAATTACAGCGCCACCTAACTTTGGTCATCAGCAACTTGAATATGAGGCTCTCTATTCCTTCATCCAAGTCAAATATAAATACAGTGAGAAGCTGAGGTCCCAGTACAGATCCCTGGTCACTAGTCACATCCTGCCAATTTGAGTGTATAACCATTATCCCTGCCGTCTGTCTCTTACCTCCTAACCAATTCCTATCCATGTCAATAGATTGTCTAATTCCAAGTGCTTCTATTTTTCCTAACAGTCTCTTGTGTGGAATGTTAATGAATGTCTTTTGGAAGTCCATATAAATAACATCCATTTGTGACCACCCCAAAAAATTCAACTAGATTAGTTAGACATGACTTACCCTTTACAAATCCATGCTGGCTCGTATCCGACAGACAGCACCTCCTACAATGTGGCACTCTCTAAGTAGATTATGTACTCAAGTTGCTGGAGTAGGACTTGAACCCATGACCTCTGACTCAGAGGTGAGAGGGAAAACATCACTGTCCAATTGTCATGAAGTGTCTGTATTTGTGCTGGTGTTTAATGAACGTGTGGGTGATGATGATTGTTAGCGTGAGTCCACCTAGTTCTCCTTACTCTAGGAAGACAGCAGATGGCATTTATGGGTACATAAGCACAGCTATGCATTTGGGTACTTTGCTGTCAGTTCATGCAGTATTATGCACTGGTGCACAGTGTACATGGACATGTCGATGTAAGATATCATGAAGCATATGAGTAATGTGATACGTACCCCTCCAAACTCTGAGAGGCTCCCTCCCAAATAAATCAACAAAGATCTCTTCATGTTCTGGGAGAGGGTCCAACTGTGCTGCACTCTGTGTCCTATTTTGTGCAAATCTTGCCTTTAAACATAAGAAAAGTGTGGATTAAGGCACAAATATGCCGTGGAAATTCCACCCTACAGAACATTCTCTTTGCCATCGTGACATGTGGAATATAATTTGTATTAACTTGTTGTTTCCACTTGTATTACCTTGTCAACATCTTTTTATATGAAGTGTTTTTTGCCTTAAGTACAACGTTCTTCTTTGTCCCTTGATGTATAACCTGTACTTTCCCAGAATATCTTTTGCCTTACCTTTCAGCTCTTTTAAAAGTTGTGCAATTTTTTCTGGACTTCCAATCAGCTGTTCTGACTGGCAGACGCCATGTTCAGATGCTCTATCCTTTATGCATCTTGCCCTCTAACTTGTTGAAGGATTGTGCCCCATGTCATTACACCCAGACAGTTGGAGACCAGTTGTACAGCAGGCTTTAGGACCTTGCAGCTGAGCCATTTTGACAAAGTATTGTGGGCTCGGTAGTTGGATTCACAAACTTTATGTCATTGATCCTGGATTAAGTAGTTCATCAGCTGATTAACAAGTGTTAAATGGAAATTCTTACAACCGCATCACTAATCATATTGTATTGCTGAAAGCCCCAGTTTAGATATAGTACACACTTGCCATTTGTTAGCAGATCATAAATGACAAACAGGAATAGGGTTATTAACTCTTTCTTCAAACAAGAAAAGAAGCTATAAGCCACAGTGGTACTGCCTCCAGTAGCACTAACATGTATCCTCACAGACAGGCAGGGACAGTTAAAGCCCCTCCAAGTCACCCTACTCAGTCCTTGACTTAAGTCAAGAAATAGGGGAAGGAAATTGAGGATCTATGTGCCCCTGACTGGGGAGAAGTTCCTTTTAAAAATAAAAAAGAGCAGTCTAAGATCAATTTGTGAAAATGAGTAAATAATTGACAGGATGAGTGATTAGGTGAGTGGGCAGAGAATAATTTAAGTTCCTGGAATATTATTCAGTGGGTTACTGAAAACTATGCACAGCTGGGTATGGGAGTCACTCCGCAACTCTTGCAGTTGACCGACCATCACCAGATCAGCTCTGTAATGCCAAAGGATCAGACTTGGCACAACAGGTACTGGAATAAATGGCGGGGTTCTGTAATCTAAATAGGGTGTTTGATTCTAGTCACAGTCCTTTCTGAGTGTCTTGCCATCCCCTTCATAAGTGATAATGGAGATCACTACAGGCTAATTAAAACCAAAGTACCATACGTATCATTAACTGATTAAAGTGGCATCAACAAGTATCTCTCTTACAGGGGACACCAGAGAACCTTCAAGGAAGGGGATGATTGTTTAAATTGACATTTTTTTGACATCATCAACTGGCATTTATATAGCACCTTTTAATATAGTGAAACATCCAAAGGTGTTTTATAGGAGTGCTAGCAAACAAAAATTGACACGGAGACAAAAGGGATATTAGGAGAGATTTGGTTACAGAGGCAGGTTCTAAAGAGCAATTTAAAAGGAAGCGAGGGAGGTAGCGAGTCAGAGAGTTTAGGGAGGGAATTGCAGAGCTTACAGCCTCAGCAGCTGAAGACTCAGCCGCCAATAGTGAAATGATTAAAATCAGGTGAACAATAAAGGTGGGTCTCATGATGCAATCAAGCTAGCATTGTGCTAACAGGTCACAGGAGATGAGAGGGTCATGTCTCACGATCAGAGAAGATAATTTGATTAAAAATAAACTAACATTGTCCTTTAAAGAAAAGAAAATCCCAAAGTAGTTCCAAAACCGCAACGGAACCTTTGGAGCTTCCTACCTGGGAGGGGTCGTGTGACCAGCACATAACTGCGGAGAGTGATGTCAGCAGAACCTCCAGACTCCAGGGGAATGGGATGAGTGTGGAAGTGTTTGAGCATATCGAGGATGGTCTGAAACCAGAGATGCTGAACATGGCACTGGCCAGTTTCATTCAGAGAGAGGCGTAGGTGCTACATAAATTAAAAAAGAGTCTGTTACAGAATTACCTGGAAATTACATAGAATTACATAGAAATTCAGATCATGTTTATCCTCATGAGCAGTATCCTAATCCCATATCGTTGCTCTGTTCCCATATCCCTTTATCCCGTCCCTACCACACCCCTTCTCTTCAACCTCCAACTAACCTTGATCTCTGTTTCAATCCCTAACTCTGGTGGTGACTTCCACAGCCTCAAAACCCTCCGTGTAAAAAAAAACACTTCATGTTCTCCAACCTAAATCTCCTGCATTTAAACTTGTGTCTTTGTCCCTTCAAACCCTGGAAATAGTCTCTTTCTATCTACCCTGTCATATCCATTCAGAATTTTAAACACCTGTATCAGATCATCCCATAATCTCCTCCATTTGAAGAGCAGCTGATCTGAAGCCCATGGAGCTAGTTCCACTTGGCCTCTGGTAATGGTGCTGGCTCTGTTGACCTCATTGCTATGCATTCTTTCATTTCATCCAAAAATGAAATGGAGTGTTTGCTTGTGGATGAGAAGATTCCTGGAGCTCCCATGATAATTACTATTAGAATTAGAATTAGAATTAGAATATTACAGCGCAGTACAGGCCCTTCGGCCCTCGATGTTGCGCCGATCATCTGACCTACACTATTCCATTTACATCCATATGTCTATCCAATGACCACTTAAATGCCCTTAAAGTTGGCGAGTCTACTACTGTTGCAGGCAGGGCGTTCCACGCCCCTACTACTCTCTGCGTAAAGAAACTACCTCTGACATCTGTCCTATATCTTTCACCCCTCAACTTAAAGCTATGTCCCCTCGTGTTTGCCATCCTCATCCGAGGAAAAAGACTCTCACTATCCACCCTATCTAACCCTCTGATTATCTTGTATGTCTCTATTAAGTCACCTCTCCTCCTCCTTCTCTCTAACGAAAACAACCCCAAGTCCCTCAGCCTTTCCTCGTAAGACCTTCCTTCCATACCAGGCAACATCCTAGTAAATCTCCTCTGCACCCTTTCCAAAGCTTCGACATCCTTCCTATAATGCGGTGACCAGAACTGCACGCAATACTCCAGGTGCGGCCTCACCAGAGTTTTGTACAGCTGCATCATGACCCCGTGGCTCTGAAACTCGATCCCCCTACTAATAAAGGCTAACACACCATATGCCTTCTTAACAGCCCTATTAACCTGGGTAGCAACTTTCAGGGATTTATGTACCTGGATACCAAGATCTCTCTGCTCATCTACACTACCAAGAATCTTCCCATTAGCCCAGTACTCTGCATTGCTGTTACTCCTTCCAAAGTGAATCACCTCACACTTCTCCGCATTAAACTCCATTTGCCATCTCTCAGCCCAGCTCTGCAGCCTATCTATGTCCCTCTGTACCCTACAACACCCTTCGACACTATCCACAACTCCACCGACCTTCGTGTCATCCGCAAATTTACTAACCCACCCTTCTACACCCTCATCCAGGTCGTTTATAAAAATGACAAACAGCAGTGGCCCCAAAACAGAACCTTGCGGTACACCACTAGTAACTAAACTCCAGGATGAACATTTGCCATCAACCACCACCCTCTGTCTTCTTTCAGCTAGCCAATTTCTGATCCAAAGCTCTAAATCACCTTCAACCCCATACTTGCGTATTTTCTGCAATAGCCTACCGTGGGGAACCTTATCAAACGCCTTACTGAAATCCATATACACCACATCCACGGCTTTACCCTCATCCACCTGTTTGGTCACCTTCTCGAAAAACTCAATAAGGTTTGTGAGGCACGACCTACCTTTCACAAAACCGTGCTGACTATCGCATATGAACTTATTCTTTTCAAGATGATTATAAATCCTGTCTCTTATAACCTTTTCCAACATTTTACCCACAACCGAAGTAAGGCTCACAGGTCTATAATTACCAGGGCTGTCTCTACTCCCCTTCTTGAACAAGGGGACAACATTTGCTATCCTCCAGTCCTCCGGCACTACTCCTGTCGACAATGACGACTTAAAGATCAACAACAACGGCTCTGCAATCTCCTCCCTGGCTTCCCAGAGAATCCTAGGATAAATCCCATCTGGCCCAGGGGACTTATCTATTTTCACTCTTTCCAAAATTGCTAACACCTCCTCCTTGTGAATCTCAATCCCATCTAGCCTAGTAGTCTGTATCTCAGTAATCTCCTCGGCAACATTTTCTTTTTCTACTGTAAATACTGACGAAATATATTCATTTAACGCTTCCCCTATCTCCTCTGATTCCGCACACAACTTCCCACTACTATCCTTGATTGGCCCTGTTCTAACTCTTATCATTCGTTTATTCCTGATATACCTATAGAAAGCCTTAGGGTTTTCTTTGATCCTATCCGCCAAAGACTTCTCGTGTCCTCTCCTTGCTCTTCTTAGCCCTCCCTTTAGATCCTTCCTGGCTAGCTTGTAACTCTCAAGCGCCCTAACTGAGCCTTCACGTCTCATCCTAACATAAGCCGCCCTCTTCCTCTTGACAAGCGCTTCAACTTCTTGAGTAAACCACGGCTCCCTTGCTCGACAACTTCCTCCCTGCCTGACAGGTACATACTTATCAAGGACACGCATTAGCTGCTCCTTGAATAAGCTCCACATTTCGTTTGTGCCCATCCCCTGCAGTTTCCTTCCCCATCCTACACATCCTAAATCTTGCCTAATCACGTCATAATTTCCTTTCCCCCAGCTATAATTCTTGCCCTGCGGTATATACCTGTCCCTGCCCATCGCTAAGGTAAACCTAACCGAATTGTGATCACTATCGCCAAAGTGCTCACCTACATCTAAATCAAACACCTGGCCGGGTTCATTACCCAGTACCAAATCCAAAGTGGCATCGCCCCTGGTTGGCCTGTCCACATACTGTGTCAGAAAACCCTCCTGCACACACTGGACAAAAACAGACCCATCTAAAGTACTCGAACTATAGTATTTCCAGTCAATATTTGGAAAGTTAAAGTCCCCCATAACCATTACCCTGTTACTCTCGCTCCTGTCGAGAATCATCTTCGCTATCCTTTCCTCTACATCTCTGGAACTATTCGGAGGTCTATAGAAAACTCCCAACAGGGTGACCTCTCCTCTCCTGTTTCTAACCTCGGCCCATACTACCTCAGTAGACGAGTCCTCAAACGTCCTTTCTGCCGCTGTAATACTTTCCTTGATTAACAATGCCACACCCCCCCCTCTTTTACCCTCTTCTCTGTTCTTTCTGAAACATCTAAATCCCGGAACCTGCAACATCCATTCCTGCCCCTGCTCTACCCATGTCTCCGAAATGGCCACAACATTAGGATCCCAGGTACCAACCCATGCTGCAAGCTCACCCACCTTATTCCGGATGCTCCTGGCGTTGAAGTAGACACACTTTAAACCAAGTTCTTGCTTGCCAGTGCCCTCTTGCGTCCCTGTAACCTTATCCCCTACCTCACTACTCTCAACAGCCTGTACACTGGCACTGCAATTTAGGTTCCCATTCCCCTGCTGATTTAGTTTAAACCCCCCCGAAGAGCACTAACAAATCTCCCCCCCAGGATATTGGTACCCCTCTGGTTCAGGTGAAGACCATCCTGTTTGTAGAGGTCCCACCTACCCCAGAAAGAGCCCCAATTATCCAGGAAACCAAAACCCTCCCTCCTACACCATCCCTGCAGCCACGTGTTCAACTCCTCTCTCTCCCTATTCCTCTCTTCGCTAGCACGTGGCACAGGCAACAACCCAGAGATAACAACTCTGGTTGTTCTCGCTCTAAGCTTCCACCCTAGCTCCCTGAATTTCTGCCTTAAATCCCCATCTCTCTTCCTACCTATGTCGTTGGTGCCTATGTGGACCACGACTTGGGGGTGCTCCCCCTCCCCCTTAAGGATCCCAAAAACACGATCGGAGACATCACGTACCCTGGCACCTGGGAGGCAACACACCAACCGTGAGTCTCTCTCGTTCCCACAGAACCTCCTATCTGTTCCCCTAACTATGGAGTCCCCAATGACTAATGCTCTGCTCCTCTTCCCTTTTCCCTTCTGAGCAACAGGGACAGACTCTGTGCCAGAGACCTGCACCCCATTGCTTACCCCTGGTAAGTCGTCCCCCCCAACAGTATCCAAAACGGTATACCTGTTGTTGAGGGAAACGGCCACAGGGGATCCCTGCACTGCCTGCTGGTTCCCTTTCCTTCCCCTGACGGTAACCCATCTACCTACTTCTTTTACCTGAGGTGTGACTGCCTCCCTATAACTCCTGTCAATAATCCCCTCCGCCTCCCGAATGATCCGAAGTTCATCCAGCTCCAGCTCCAGTTCCCTAACGCGGTCTGCGAGGAGCTGGAGTTGGGTGCACTTCCCGCAGATGCAGTCAGCAGGGACACTCTTGGCGACCCCTACCTCCCACATTCTGCAGGAGGAACATACAACTGCCTTTACCTCCATTCCCACTATTCTAGATTCCCAATAAATCTACTGAAAAACCAAACGAAAAAAAAAGTCAAAACTTGTTCGCTTAGCAATCCGACGGACTGAAGTTTTAAATAAAAAGCTTACCTTATCAACACCCTAGAGTCCTTTTTTTTTGGTTAGAGGAGGAGGGTGGGTGGGAGACACTACACGTATAGTGTCTCGGGTACTGCCACTGCCCAAATAAATAGTTTTCCCCTACCCAGCAGTCCCCGGTCCTCCGAAACAAAAAAGGGATTAACTTGTAACTTACTGAAATTGACCGCTCAGCTGAAAGTCCGCTCCGCACCCCGTTCTATCAAGGCTGCTCCTCGCAAAAGACAAAGATTTTAAAACTGCCCAAATAAATAGTTTTCCCCTACCCAGCAGTCCCCGGTCCTCCGAAACAAAAAAGGGATTAACTTGTAACTTACTGAAATTGACCGCTCAGCTGAAAGTCCGCTCCGCACCCCGTTCTATCAAGGCTGCTCCTCGCAAAAGACAAAGATTTTAAAACTGCCCAAATAAATAGTTTTCCCCTACCCAGCAGTCCCCGGTCCTCCGAAACAAAAAAGGGATTAACTTGTAACTTACTGAAATTGACCGCTCAGCTGAAAGTCCGCTCCGCACCCCGTTCTATCAAGGCTGCTCCTCGCAAAAGACAAAGATTTTAAAACTGCCCAAATAAATAGTTTTCCCCTACCCAGCAGTCCCCGGTCCTCCGAAACAAAAAAGGGATTAACTTGTAACTTACTGAAATTGACCGCTCAGCTGAAAGTCCGCTCCGCACCCCGTTCTATCAAGTCTGTAAGAGTTCCCTTTTCATGTCCCCTTTTTTTCAGCTCCTCCTGCCATGCTGAAGTCTTGTCAATATTCCAATTGCTGCCAGCTTTCTGGTGAATTGCCAGAAGTAAATATCCAACTAACTTAGAATCCATATAAACAATAACTAGCTAGAATAACAATCTGCCAAAAAAGACACTGTAAAGGAAGTCCATAAAAATACCCCAGAACAGAACTCAGCAATAAAGAGCTGCTGTAAAGTAGACCTTTTCCAAAATGCCCAAAACACCCTGTGCTCTCAAAGTTTCATTGCAGTAGAAGCTTCCTTGAGCCCAAGGTGGGCAAAGCTAAGGCTAGGCACAGTGCAATCCCACTATGGGTCAGATCACATAGACGGACCAAATGGAAGAAGTCACTTTTATTTGCCTGATAGCTGCGTGAGATCGGAAACCAGTTTTATACATATAGTAACAACACAGCCAACATCAGCTCCATTTGAAGAGACTTGCCAACTGGAGTATCTAGCTCTGCCTCAGATTTTAATCATGGCCATGTTAAGCTTCCACAGTTTCTAACTTGTTCGGTGTTCTTGTCCTTTACCTTTGCTTTTCCCTGGAAGTTGAAGGTCAGCACATATTCCCCCGGCCGTGTCTCACTTTGGCGAATGACGAACAAGCCATGGCTCCTTGTCCCTCCAGCCAGCACCAGCTGGGCTGCTTTTATCCGTGACAGTGTACCATGGAACCAGGGGTAACTGGAAAGCAGAAGCTCAGCTTCTGTCTGATCCTCTTCATCTGCAGTTTAAAAAAAATAATCCAATTTCTACAAAAGCTGACTCTTTGCGAATGCCATGTTCAAAGGCAGAAAAGGCCTGCGTACCCTTCCAACATAAACACTGTACCATGGCCCAGTTATTAGGAGCAATGCTTGAAATCTTGCCTGTGGAGATTTGCAGAAGATGTGGGCTCCACAAAATGGATCAGGTGGCCACTTGGCCAGAGTAAGCTCATCCTGCCTGGAAGACCCTACACGTCCCTCATCCTGGCATCCAGAAGTTTCTCAAATGGATCAGGAGTGTTGCCTCCACCAACCTACCCAGAAGACCATTCCATGTGTTGACGCTCTGGGGAGGATTTTATGCTGTCCTCCACGGAGAGTGTGGAGGCGCGGAGAGCATTTAATCAGGCGGGGTGATGGCCGGGTGGAAACCCCGTCAACTTCCCATCTCCACCCCAATTATGCCCGTGGACAGCCTTCTCGTCTGCCACCAATTGAAGCCCGTAAGTGGGCAATTAATGTCCAATTAAGGGCTTCATCTCACCTCTGCCGGTATTAGCCCAGCAACGGTTGGGCTTGTCGCCACACGGAGAGCACAACAACCAAACGCCTACAGGTTGCTTGCCGGCTCCTTGTGGTGGGGGGGGGGGGGGTGGTCCCTTGTTAAAAGGCACTTCATGCTGAGAGCCACCCTTCTGCCCTTGCTGCTGACCCTCCTACACCCTCCCCGCCTGCCCCTGCGAACTGCACCCCGCAAAACGTCTCCTGCCAAGACTCAACTGTGGCTTGGGTCCTTCGACGATCCTTGGTTACCAGAGTATGCATTACTGCAGCAGTCACCACCTCCTTGATGGTGCTGCCCAGTAGAAGAGCTGCCAGTCTCTGATTGGCCAGCAGCTCTCAGTAGGTGGGACTTCCGTCACCGGGGTCCTTAATCCCATGGAAGGCCTGCTACTGTCCACCTAGTGCTTAATTGGCACATAATGCAGCAGGCCTTCCCTACAGGAGGCGACACAGGTCTCTCTCTGGCTCTTCAGCCAGTGGTTGAGACCCCCGTCGCCGACATAAAATCCCCAAATGTGTGAAGGAGACCTTCGCCTTTTACCACTGTAACCTTAATGTCAGCTTGTCCTACGTTCACACACTACAGTTACCAACGCTCCAGGATTATCCAGGAGCCTGGTGCCAGCCCAGGACATCTTTACGTTTTATATTTCCCGTAGCAGCTCCTCCCACCTCAAACCTCATGCTGTCACCATGTGCTGCATTAGAGAAGTCTCCAACTAGGTGACGTTAACCCTCCACACATCTGGAGGCAGCGCAACAGTCCGGGGGGCACGGGGGAGAGAGGGAGACTGGGGAATGAGACAGGGAAGAGAGAGGAAGACTGGGAACAAGAGCTCGGGTGGGAAGAGAGGGAGAAGGAGACTACGGAATGGGGTCTCGGGGGAATTGGAGAGCGTGAAGGAGTCAGTGGAATGGGGACTCAAGGCCCCAGAAGGAAGGTTGGCTTGAGTGTCAGGATCAGCATTTCCCCCAGAGCTGGCAGCAGCAGCAGCAGAAGGTGGTGAGTGGGAGTGGCACTGAGAGAGCAGCAGCCAGTAAAAGGGCTGGGTGAAACCCAGAGACCTCATTGTGGGGAAACAGTGAAAGATTGTTCTCATTGGTGGGTGAATGGGGAAGAACAAGATGGAAAACAAAGCTTCTCATTAGAGGAAGCAAGGGGGAGAGGAAGAGGAAGGTTCTTGAACTGAGATCTATTAGACCATGGATACCTCACCACATGTGGCTATTGAGGAAGAGAATAAAAGTCTATTTAAAAAGGGATGGATATATATTTGTAAAGGAGTAATATAAAAAGATAATTGTTGGGGGAAGGGATGGGATTCCAGGAGAGAGCAGCAACACCAGGGGCTGAATAGCCTCCTCCTGTGCTGTAATTTCGATCATTCTGTGTAAACCCCCTTTATTAAGTCCGAGCTCAGTGAGTGGTTTAGAAATGTTGGTGCTGAGCTGAGTTTAGAACGATGTTCCCTGTGAGAAGTGACAAAACACTGATCCCACTGCGCTTTGTGTGATCTCTCGGGTTGGTCTGTACCAGCCGGTTATGATGTTTGAAGTTCAGGTACAGATGAGCTCGGACTGAGGCTTCCAGTTCAGAGTCGTCACCTGCACTTGGAACCAGAGCCCAAAGCAGAGTCCGAGGAGATAGGGAGAGGCACTCATTAAAGAGGCTGCAGGGCATTTTTGTGGCTAGCACTTCAACTAACGCCCCCTCCTGTCAGTGACCAGCTGTGTTGGAGTAAACAGTGTTTATGTCAATTTCAAACATTATTTATAGGGATACCCACTATTTCATTGTCATGGTCACTGGAGCCGTGAAGAGGACCTCTGAAACACATTGGGAGACTTTCTGGGACACTTTATCAAGACTCCAACACACAAGCAACATTTATCCTGGAAATTTTCCTGAGGACTTCAGTTAAAAGAGTGAGTGCTGTGTTTATTGGACATCTGTAGGAGTCACCAGAAGAAAGGGAGGGCTTGGTCATGGGCATATTGCGAGGGGTCCCCCTTGATTTGGATGAGGAATGGGAGGAGGAGATGAGGCCAGGGAGAGCAGCACCAGCAGCTGCAGGAGGGGGCTCCAGATTCATGGTGAATTGCTGCAAGCTCCACAATCTGACCATCATAAGAAACCAGCTGTTACCACCAGCAACTGTGGCAGAGGGTCGAACTCAGAAGCAACAAAAGGTGAAGGGACGGAGAGAGAAAGAGAGAGAGGAGGATGAGGTGATGTACTTTTCCCCTGTGGGTAGAGGAGATCCCTCCTCCTCTCGACCTCCAGTGCTGCATCCAAGAATCTGTGCACCCTCTCCCCAGGTCCCAAGCCATCCTGAAAGGTGCACTGTGTTTCAGCCAGTGCATATACGACTACATAAAAATTGTATCCAATCAGCACCTGAGTGCTAAATGAGCAGGTGTCAGTTTTTGCGCCTCCAGGCAAGTTTAAATCATGGCAATCACTAATTAGTTCCAAAATTGCTTGCTAAAACCAGACTTTTAAGCAGGCTTGTCTTATTAGCAGAGCATTCACTTATGGTCTGTTTTCACTCTTTCACCAAAATAACACAACGCAGAATTTAAAGGAAGAAAATACAAGGTAGAGGAAAGAAGGAGCTGTCACTGGCACTGCCCCAGGCAGTGTATACAGCTGTCTGAGGAACTCAACCACTTAACGTCCACTGAAACCTAACATCCCATCTCAACATGTAGAGAGAAAACATAGATGATGAAATCAGTTTAATGAATCGTCGAGCTTTTAGCTTGCCACCACTACTGGCGAGAGTCCCTAGAATTAACTCACTGATTCTCAGTGCAATAGATATCAGCAGATATTCAATGGTTTGTTTCCCAGCACCTGTGAAGATGTATGACTCAGGTGTCGCTGTCTTACCTGCAGAGGATGTAGCACTTGGAGTTTCCGAATGCAAAGTCTGCAGGAAGTTTTCCAGAGGGACGTGTGCGAGAGGCTCCGGCACCTGCAGTTCCTTCGGTCTGATGTGCAAGGCAGTGACAGCAGAATCAGGATTAGAACACATCTTATCTGGGACTTGGGTAACACCTAAGGCAGTGAAGATAGCATGAAGTTAGTGCGTTCAATGTGCCCCAGCCTAGAATCAACCAATACTTCTCATGCACTTTAAACTGATCCCTAGGAATTACTATTGGCCCTCAGCTTAGAACCTACTTTTGAGGGATCTGGGGTTCCATGTGCATAGGGAAGGTGACCGGACATATTGAGAGAGTAGTTAGCAAAGCATATAGGATCTTGGGCTTCATAATTAGAAGTATTGAGTATAAAGCACGGAAGTTATGCTGAAATTGTATAAAGTATCTAATCAGACTACAACTAGAGTATTGCATCTAGTTCTGGTCACCGCATTTTAGGAAGGATGTGAGGGTCCTTGAGAGAGTGCAGAGGAGACTTACCAGAATGGCTCGAAGAATGAGGAATTTTAGTTACAAGGTTAGCTTGGAGAAGCTGGGATTGTTCTCCCTGGAACAAAGGAGATTGAGTGGAGACTTGATAGCGATGTACAAGATTATGACAGGTTTAGATAAGGCCGACAAAGAAAAGCTGTTCCCATTAGCTGATGGTACAAAGACTAGGGAACACAGAGATAAGGTTTTGGGCAAGATGTCCAGAAAAAACTTTTTTTTTCACACGGCGAACCCCTGGAACTCATTGGCTATGAAGATGGAAGTGGAGACAATGAATGATTTCAAAAGGAAATTGGATGGGCACTTGAGGGAAATAAACTTGCAGGGTTACGGGGATAGAGAGGAGAAATCGGACTGACTGGATTGCTCTACAGAGAGCTGGCATGGACTCGATGGGTTGAATGGTCTCCTTCTGTGCTGTAATGACTCTATATGACTAGTCAGTTTGTCATGGGTAGTAGTAAAAAGATGGAATTGCTACTAAAGGAGAAAATCAACAAGCATCAAGGGCAAAAAATTTGCCTACTCCCATTTTTGAGTGCGGGGGGTCACGATTTGCAACCTGCCCATGCCTGCTGAGGCAGGCAGCACACAAACATTGTGCCGACCCCTCCTTCCAATCATGTTGGCGTGCAGCACAGGATGACCCACACTGATGTCTGGCTGCACACACAATAGGGGGCCTAATAGTGTGCAGGGCTAGCACATGTTGCAGCCAGCCTACAGCTCTTAAAGGCCATCTGTTCCTCTTAAAGGGAAGCTACACTGAACCACAGGAAGCTGCGGCTGAATGCTATTGCTGCAAGTCGATTGTTCACTAGATTGATTCCAGAGATGAGGGGTTTGTCTTATGAAGAGAGATTGAGCAGTTTAGGCCTTTACTGTCTAGAGTTTAAAAGAATGAGAGGAGATCTAATTGAGGTATATAAGATGATTAAGGGGATTGACAAAGTAGATGTAGAGAGGATGTTTCCTCTTGTGGGGCAATCTAGAATGAGAGGTCATAGTCTTAGGATGAGGGATAGCAGAATTAAAACCGAGATGAGGAGAAATTACTTCTCTCAAAGGGTCGTGAGTCTGTGGAATTCACTACTTCAGAGTGCGGTGGATGCTGGGACATTGAGTAAATTTGAGGAGATAGACAGATTTTTAATTAGTAAAGGACTGAAGGGTTATGGAGAACAGGCAGGAAAGTGGAGTTGAGGCTGAGATGAGATCAGCCATGATCGTATTGAATGGCGGAGCAGGCTCGAGGGGCTCAATTACCTATTCCTGCTCCTAGTTCTTATGTTCTTATGTAAGTCTACACAAAAGGGAAATGGAAGACCAGGGCAGAGAGAGGGATCCCTGGGTTATCAATGCGGCGCTGGAGGTATTAGTCATGGACAGAAAGAGAGAAGCCATGTTTCCACTGGGGGCCAGAAGGGAATGGGAGAAGGTGGTAAGGAAGGTCAATGCCTGGAGTCTGGCCCCAAGATGTTTAATGACCTCACACGAGTGGCCAGGGTTTGTGAATGCATCTTCACATAACATCTCCCACCCTCCACACCAGCAACCTCTCACCCAACAGCACTCCCTGGCACTGAGGACTCGGGCCTAACATCCAGATACTCCACATCTACCAGTGCTGCCAGCCTCAAACCCACCTCTCAAAGTCTCCAGCTATTCAGCTATGGTAGGCACATCACCCAAACACAGCGCAACACATTGACTGACATTCTTCCCTTTCTCTCACAGGACAAAGTGGCCCATAGCAAGAGGGAGCAGCAGAGAAGTGGCAGGGCCAGGCTCACCTTCATTCAGTGAGCCAGACAGAGGGAACAATGCTCCACGTCATGGGTCCAGCTGTGACAGAGCCCCTACCAGCCAGCATCCTCGAGACCATTACAGGATGATGGTATGTCCCTGCCTTATGTCCCTTCTCAACTCCCAGCTCACCCTCATCCTGAGATCTGGCATGAAGAGCAAACTGCTGATGGTGTGACAATGGACCTCTTGCTTTGCAACCCACCCACCCCCATCTCTCACCCCAACCCTCCACTTCTGATTTTCTGCTTTCAGATGTCCAGTAACTAAACAAAGTTTAGAGGGGATGTGCGAAGCAAGTTTTTTTTTTTACAGAGGGTGGTGAGTGCCTGGAACTTGCTGCCAGGGGAGGTGGTGGAAGCAGATAAGATAGCGACGTTTAAGAGACATCTTGACAAATACATGAATAGGAAGGGAATAGAGGGATACGGACCCCAGAAGTGCAGAAGGTGTTAGTTTAGGCAGGCATCAAGATCAGCGCAGGCTTGGAGGGCCGAATGGCCTGTTCCTGTGCTGTACTGTTCTTTGTTCTTTTAACTGTTGCCTTCCCAGCAACAGCACACCCAGGAGGAAGCACAAGAGCTTCTAAAGACCCCTGATGAAGAAGCACTGTTACGTGATCTGACAGTTGCTGCCATCAGCCTAGACAATGAGACTGTGTGTACCTTACAGGGTAGTATAGAGTTGGAATCAGCACATGATCAAGTGGACTGCAACCAGGCCAGGGAAATAGGACAGTTCATGTGCCTGCCCATTGGAGGGTGGGATCAGAGGACTCAGCTGAGGAGTTCAATGGGGTAGTGTACAGGAGAACGCTGATGGGCATGCACACAGAGATGCTTGGTGCATTGGCAAATTTGCCACTGACAAGGAGCTTGGAGGAGTCTGGCTCCAACATGGCATAGAACTTTATGTAGAGCTTGTAGCCCATCATTTCCAGCATGAAAGTGGTGATCAACTCCATGACAGCACTAGAGCACCCAACCGTGATGCAGCATCTGTTTTATATTTAAGCAGTAAGGTTTACTGTATTACCAATGTTTAAATTGGTGTCGTAAGTGCTGGGATGGAGAACCATTAACTAAAACATTAATTAAATCATTAGTTATTTATGACAGAGCGGGTGATGTGTTGCAGCTGCAGTATGTGGGCGCTCGTGGACACCAGTGTGATCCACAGCAACCACGTCTTGTAGTGTCTGCGGCTCGAGCAGCATCAGCTCAGAGTTAATGAGCTGGAGGCCGAGCTGCAAACACTACGAAACATCAAGGAGGGGGAAAGTTACCTGGACCCTTTGTACCAGGAGGCGGTCACACCCATGAGGATAGGGTCTTTATCCCAGGATCTTAAAAGAAGTGCTAGTGAGATAGTTGATGCATTGGTTTAATTATCCAAAATTCCCTAGATTCGGGAAAGGTTCCATTAGATTGGAAAATAGCGAATGTAACTCCTTTATTCAAAAAGGGAGGGAAACAGAAAGTAGGAAACTACAGGCCAGTTAGCTTAACATCTGTCTTAGGGAAAATGTTAGAAGTTATTATTAAAGATGTTATTGTAGGGCATTTAGAAAAATTCAAGGTAATCAGGCAGAGTCAACATGGTTTTGTGAAAGGGAAATCATGTTTAATCAATTTATTGGAGTTCTTTGACGAAGTAGCATAAGCTGTGGATAAAGGGAAACCGGCGGGTGTATTGCACTTGGAATTCCAGAAGGCATTTGATAAGGTGCCACATCAAAGGTTATTGCAGAAAATAAAAGCTCATGGTGTAGGGGGTAACATATTGGCATGGATAGAAGATTGGTTAACTAACAGGAAACAGAGCGTAGGCATAAATGGGTCATTTTCTGGTTGGCAAGATGTAATGAGTGGTGTGCCACAGGGATCAGTGCTGGGCCTCAATCTTTTACAATTTATATAAATGACTTGGATGAAGGGACCGAGGGTATGGTTGCTAAATTTGCAGATGATACAATGATAGGTAGGAAACTAAGTTGCGAAGATGGCATGAGGCTACAAAGGGATATAGATAGGTTAAGTGAGTGGGCAAAGATCTGGCAAATGGAGTATAATGTGGGAAAATGTAAAATTGTCCATTTTGGTTGTAAGAATAAAAAAGCAAATAATCTAAATGGTGAGAGATTGCAGAGCTCTGAGATGCAGAGGGATCTGGGTGGCCTAGTGCATGAATCGCAAAAGGTTAGTATGCAGGTACGTCAAGTAATTAGGAAAGCTAATAGAATGTTATTGTTTATTGAGAGGGGAATTGAATACAAAAGTCGGGAGGTTATGCTTCAGCTATACAGGACATTGGTGAAACCACATCTGGAGTACTGTGTACAGTACTAGTCTCCTTATTAAAGGATGGATGTAAATGCGTTGGAAGCAGTTCAGAGAAGGTTTACTAGACTAATACCTGGAATGGGTGGGCTGTCCTATGAGGGAAGGTTGGACTGGCTAGGCTTGTAACTGCTGGAATTTAGAAGAGTATCCTGAGGGGTCTTGACAGGGTGGATGTGGAAAGGATGTTTCCTCATGTCGGAGAACCTAGAGTTTGGGGGTCACTGTTTAAAAATAAGGGGTCGCCCATTTAAGACAGAGATGAAGAGAAATTTTTTCTCTCAGAGGGTCGTGAGTCTTTGGAATTCTCTTCCTCAAAAGGTGGTGGAAGCAGAGTCTTTGAATATTTTTAAGGCAAAGATTCTTGATAAGCAATGGGGTGGAAGGTTATCGGGGGTAGACAGGGAGGTGGAGTCGGGGTTACAATCAGATCAGCCATGATTTTATTGAATGGCAGAGCAGGCTCGAGGAGCCACGTGGCCTACTCCTGCCCCTAATTCGTATGTTTGTATCTGGTGGCCACTGTCTCAGCTTCCACTGTAGCACAGCCACCCAAGCACCCAACGTCTCAGTCCTGCAGTGGAAGCTTAGACGGAGGACATGAGATCCACGCTGCCACGCAGGCTCAGACTGCTGCCATCATTGCTGCAAATCTCATGCTCATAGAAACAGAACTATAAAAAGATTTACAGCACAGGAGGCCGCCATTTGGCCCGTTGTGTTAGTGCCAGCCAAAAAAAGAGCCATCCAACCTAAACCTACTTTCCAGCTCTTGGTTTCTGCCTGTACCACCCTTTCAGGCAGTGTGTCCCCACCACCCTTTGGGGGAAACAAATTCCCCTTGAATCCCCTCTAAACCTCCTACCTCTTACCCTAAATCTATGCCCCCTGGTTATGGACCCCTCAACCATGGGAAATAGGTCCTTCATATCCACTCTATCTAGGCCCCTCATAATTTTATACACCTCAATTAAATCTCCCCTCAGCCCTAGCCTATCTAATCTCTCCTCATAGTTAAGATTCTCCATTCCTGGAAATATCCTTGTAAATCTCTTTGAGCAATCACATCCTTCTGGTAATGCAGTAACCAGAACTGTATGCAGTACTCTATCTGCAGTCTAATTGGTGTTTATACAGTTCTAGCACAAACTGGGAATCTGAAGAGTAGCTCAAATTGGAAGGAGGTAAAGCTGGTAACAGGAGGTAGAAAAATAGCAAGTGACATTAGAAGGCAGGTGAAACAAAGGCAAGCTAGGTTTAGATTGCAGAATAATGTCAAGAAGACAAGGTTAAGGGCACTCTACCTGAATGCACACAGCATTCTCAACAAGGTAGATGATTTAATGGCACAAATAGAGGTAAATGAACATGGCTACAGGGTGACCAAGACTGGGAATTGAATATTTAAGGATATTCAACATTTAGGAAGGGCAGGAAAAAAGGAAAAGGAGGTGGTGTTGTGCTGATAATAAGGGATGGGATCAGCATATTCGTAAGGGAGGATCTCAGATCGGAAGAACAAAATGTGGAATCTGTTTGGGTGGAGCTGAGGAACAGCAAGGGCAGCAAACATTGGTAGGAGTTGTTTATAGGCCACCAAACAGTAGTGGTAGTGTGGGGCATGGTATTAATCAGGAGAATAGAGAAGCATGTAGCATGGGTAATACAGTGATTATGGTGACTTCAATCTGAACATAGACTGGGTAAACCTAATGAGTGCTAATGCTGTGGAGGATGAGTTTCTGGAGTGTGTTAGGGATGGTTTTCTGGAGCAGTATGTTGAAGAACCGACGAGAGAACAGGCTATTTTAGATCTAGTGTTATGTAATGAGAATGTGCTAATTAATAATCTTGTTTTTAAAAGAACCTTTAGGGATGAGTGACCATAATATGATAGCATTTTACATTATGTTTGAAAGTGAGGTCGTTCAATGTGAAGCCAGGGTGTTAAATTTGAACAAAGGAAATTATGAAGGTATGAGGGGCAAATTGGCTGAGCTGAATTGGGAAAATACATTAAAAGGTATGACAGTACATAGACAATGGATAGTCTTCAAAGAATTATTGAACAGTTTACAGCAACTATACATTCTTTCAAGGCACAAAAACCCCAAAAGTAATGCAGTCAACTGTGGCTAACAAAGGAAGTTAAGGATTTTACAAGGTTAAAAGAAAAAGCCTATAAATTTGCCAGAAATATTAGTAAACCTGAGGATTGGGAGGATTTTAGAATACAGCAAAGGAGGACGAAGAAACTGATAAAGAAAGGGAGAATAGAATATGAATGTAAGCGAGCAAAAAACTTAAAAAACGGACTACAAAAGCTTCGATAGGTACGTAAAAAAGAAACGTTTGGTTAAGACAAATGTGGGTCCATTACAGGCCGAGTCAGGACAATTTATAATGGGGAATAGAGAAATGGCAGAGAAGCTAAATGATTACTTTGTGTCTGTCTTCATTAAAGAACAGACAAAAAATCTCCCAGAATTAGAGATCCAAGGGACTAGGGAGAATGAGGAATTGAAGGAAATTAGTATTAGTAAGAAGATTGTATTGGAGAAATTAACGGGGCTGAAGGTTGATATGCCCCCAGGACCTGATATTCTACATCCCAGAGTGTTGAAAGAGGTAGCTATGGAGATAGTGAATGCATTGGTGATCATCTTCCAAAATTCTATAGATTCTGGAGCGGTTCCTGCAGATTGGAAGGTAGCAAATGTCACCCCACTATTTAAGAAAGGAGGGAGAGAGAAAACAGGGAATTACAGACCTGTTAGCCTTACATCAGTAATAGGGAAAATGCTACAATCTATTCTAAAGGATGTGATAAATGGGCACTTGGATAATAATGATCTGATTTGGCGTAGTAAACATGGATTTATAAATGGAAAATCACGTTTGATGAACCTGTTGGGGTTTTTTGAGGATGTTACTAACAGAATTGATAAAGGGGAGTTGGTGGACGTAGTATACTTGGATTTTCAGAAGGCTTTTGATAAAGTCCCCCACAGGAGGTTGGTAAGCAAAATTAAAGCACATGGGATAGGAGATAATATACTGGCATGGATTAGGATTGGTTAACAGGCAGAAAACAGACAGTAGGAATAAACGGGTCATTCTCACATTGGCAGGCTGTGCCTAGTGGGGTACTGCAAGGATCAGTATTTGGGCCTCAGTTGTTCACAATATATATCAATGATTTGGATGTGGGGACCAAATGCAATATTTCCAAGTTCGCAGATGATACAAAACTAGGTGGGAATGTGTGTTGTGAGGAAGATGCAAAGCAGCTTGTAGGGGATTTGGACAGACTTCGTGAGTGGGCAAGAACATGGCAGATGGAACATAATGTGGAAAAATGTGAGGTTATCCATTTTGGTAGAAAGAATAGATGTGCAGCGTATTTCTTAAATGGGAAGAGATTAGGAAGTGTAGATGTACAAAGGGACCTGGGTGCCCTTGTCAATAAGTCACTGAAAGCTAACATGCAGGTGCAGAAAGCAATTAGGAAGGCTAATGGTATGTTAACCTTTATTGCAAGAGGATTTGAGTACAGAAGTAGTGAAGTCTTGCTTCAATTGTATAGAACCTTGGTTAGACTGCACCTGGAGTACTGTGTGCAGTTTTGGTCTCCTTACCTTCGGAAGGATATTATTGCCATAGAGGGAGTGCAACGGAAGTTCACCAGACTTGTTCCCGGGATGGTGGGACTGGCCTATGAGGAGAGATTGGGGAAGCTGGGCCTGTATTCTCTAGAGTTTCAAAGAATGAGAGGTGATCTCAAACAACAGAACAAAGAACAGTACAGCACAGGAACAGGCTATTCGGCCCATCTCATTGAAACCTACAAAGTATTTAAAAGGAATAGACAGGGTAGATGCAGGTAAGATGTTTCCTCTGGTTGAGGAGTCTAGAACCAGGGGACACAATTTCAAATTAAGGGGTAAGCCAGTTAGGACAAAGATGAGGAGAAATTTCTTTACTCAGAGGATTGTGAATCTTTGGAATTCTCTACCCCAGAGGGCTGTGGAAGCTCAGTCATTAAGTGTGTTTAAAGTAGAGATTGACAGATTTCTAAATACAAATGACATAAATGGATATGAGGATAGTGTGGGGAAAAGGCATTGAAGTGGATGGTCAGCCATGGTCGTATTGAATGGCGGAGCAGGCTCGATGGGCTGAATGGCCTACTCCTGCTCCTATGTTCCTGCTCTTACATTCTTTGCCTCATCCATTAAAGGAAAGTATCCCATATACCTTCTTAACCATTTCACCTGCCTGTCCTACTACCTCAGAGATCTGTGGACATGCACTCTCTAATCTGCTTGACCTTAAGCCAATTGGCACGTAGCTCAGGTAACAATCTAGAGATGATTACCTTTGAGGTTCTCCATTTTAATTTGGACCCTAGCTCCTCAAGCACTCTCAGCAGAACATCATCCCTATTTCTACCTATGTTGTTAACTCCTACATGGACCACAACAACTGGATCCTCCCCCTTCCAGTCCAAGTTCATCTCCATCTGTGAGCAGATGTCCTTAACCTCCTTAATGTCCTTAACAACACAACCTCCAGTGCTTCTGGTTGCAGCTGCAGGGAACAGTATCTTTTACCTTGTTCACCTTCATTGCTTTCTATTTCCCTCCTGGTGTTTGATGAAGTGTCTACCAAAACTCGTTTTCACAGCCACATCTCCTTCCTCAGTGACAGTCTCCGGCTCCGACTTATTCCATGTGGATTCCAACTGCATTTTCACCCATCGCATTTTGAATCCACCCAGGATTACAGGTATCTCCAAGAAATACAACGTTCCTCGGACTGCTACTCTCGCCGCATCCTGAGATCCACACTCAGTGCTATGTGCCTCCACATGTACACACTGAACCTCTCTCTCCAGCAGCACCACCTCACCTTATCTCAAAGCTGTTCTACTCCGCAGTTTCATTTCATCCTTCGTCTCATCCGACGCAAAAAAAAGAGTTCCGAAGAAGGGTCACTGACCCGAAACGTTAACTCTGCTTCTCTTTCCACAGATGCTGCCAGACCTGCTGAGTGGTCCCAGTATTTCTTGTTTTTATAACAGTATCTACCCCCCTGACTATACTGTCCCCTACCACTACCACATTCCTTTCTATCCACCCCCCCCCCACTTGAATGGCAGCTTGCAGCAAGGTGCCATGATCAGTTTGCACATCCACCCTGCAGTCCTTATTCTCATCGGCACATGTAGCATAGATGTCTGAGTCAAAGTCAAGGGCCGAGGCTCCTCCATCACAATGTTCTGGATCCCCTTACCTGCCTAACTCACAGTCACACCCTCCTGTCACTGTCTATTGACTAACTGTAAAGTTCTACTTAACGTAAGGGGTGTGACTGCCTCCTGCAACAAGGTGTCCAGGTGACTCTCCCCCTCCCTGATGCCCTGCAATGTCTGCAACCCAGACTCCAGCTCAGCAACTCTGAGCCGAAGTTGCTCGAGCTGCAGACACTTACCACAGATATGGTTGTCCGGAATCGTAATGAATTCCACAGATTCCCATGTGTTACAGACATGGCAAACTGTCAGCCCTGCCAGGTCTGTCTAACCTTATGTATTTATTTGATTGGTTAATTTAGTTCTCTAATTTAGTTAGCTAAAGTAACAGCAAGCTACAGTCTCCTAGCTTGGACACAAAAGAAGAACACTCATCAGATACTGGAGGTGAAACAAAATGAATAAAAAGCTCCTCCTTCCCTTTCTGCATCAAATTCCCAATTTAGCACTTGGTCGCAAAGCACTGTGTGTGTGGCAGCAAACACTGTCTACTTTTACAGAGAGTTTATGACTCACAGTCAAGTTACAATTGCTAAATCAGCTTCCTACTACAGTAATTAACACTTATTCAGGTAACTACTTTCAGTCGATTGACAGTTAACTGCCACTGCCGGGCAGTTTTTGTTTGCTAGGTAAAACTAGCTTGCAGTCTGAAAGTTCTCCGGAATGAATTCCATTTGCCACTTTTCTGCCCACCTAATCAGTCCATTGATATCTTCCTGCAATCTACACCTTTCTTCCTCACTATCAACCACATGGCTAATTTTCGTATCATCTGCAAATTTCTTAATCATACCCCCTACACTTAAGTCTAAATTATGTGAGATATTGTCAAAAGTCTTGCTAAAATCCGTGTAGACTACATCAAACAAGTTACCCTCATTGACCCTCCTTGTTGCTTCCTCCAAAAATTCAATCAAGTTAGCCAGACCTGACCTTCTCTTAACAAATCTATGCTGACTGTCCTCAAATAATCCATGCGTTTTATTGATGATCTATACTGCCTCTCCAAATTTTTTCAAATAATTTGCACACCACTGAGGTTAGGCTGACTGGCTTGTAATTATTTGGGCTCTCACTTCCTCCCTTTTTAAACAAAGGTACAATAGTCATGGTCCTGTAGTTTTTTTTTGGAATATGTGGTCTGCCTTTATGCCTTGCAAGGGGTCAGTATTGCTTTAGGAGCCGACAAGCCTTAGGAGTTATAGGAAGGTGCATTTTTGTTGCCTTAGAAACAGCCATTTGGAGTCTGCGATTCAAAGGATGCATTCTCGTAACCTTAGAGATAGCCACTGGGAGTGAGTCTCATGCAATACAACTGTTACAATTCAGTTTTGAACTGGCTGTTAGGAAGACAGTTTGTCCTAACAGAGCACACAGACACAGAGGACAGCTGGTGTCAGCACCTGGAAAAAGAGCTCTCTTCCATTTAAACTGAAGGAATAGGATTTTAGTCTGTTTATTATTAGCTCTCAAAATTCTAAAAAAAAAGATAAGCCAAAACAGAGATCTCTGGTAATTTAAATTGAAGAAAGGGAAGTTAGACTGTGACAATCTTTTATCCTTCAAAAACTCTAAAGTCAGATTGATTCTGTTGAAGTGTTTGCGAGTCGTTAATTGTTGAAATTCGCTGGAGAAGGAAAGAAACATTCTGTGAGGACTTTGAACAACATCGGACTGTAAATTTGCAAGGATCTAATTTTTTCTATTTTAAATGTTGTTTATATCTTCATAGTGTTTAAGAATTTAGTTCTTCTAATTAAACAGTTAATTTATTGATTGAAAGGCACCTGGTTTGGTTAGCCTCATTCGGGGGTTAATAGGTGGTACACTTTGGCTGGGTCTTTCTTTAATTTGGAAAGTTTTAATGATATGTTAGCCGATCTGGAGAACGATGGGATTGAATTCACAGTGCGTTAGTCCCACCACAATCAGAATTGTATATTTTGATTGGGGGCTTTGACAGGAGCGGTCAAAACATATTCATTGGGGGCTCCTCCTGGATTTGAACAACATATTAATTGGGGGCTCACTCAAGACTTGAATCACATTTTAATTGGGTTTCTGGATTTGAATCATATCTTAATTGGGGGCTCACTCGCAGTTGAATCATATTTAATTCAGTGCTTGCGTCTGGGATTAGAATCAGACAAATTTGGAGGGCTCACATTTGGAATCATAGTAATTACTCATCTCTGGGATAACGTATTTTAATTGGGGTCTTGCGTTTGGCATCAGATTAATTGCTCTCAAGTCTGGCATCTTATCAATTGGAAACTTGATTGTTGGGATCTAAATCTGACACCAATTACAACGAAATTAAAAGAACCAGGTCTCTTGTATAATAAGGTACAGTCTATACCATTGTTATGGCATTTACGGTTGTAGCAGAGTTTTTGGGAAAGCAGAATGTTTCCCTGAGTAACTTGATGACTTGATGAGAACAAATTAAAAGAATTGGCAGTGAAATTGGGGTTGGAATTGAAACCAGGTGCCAAAAAAGCAGAGATAATTGAAATAATAGCTGGACATCTGGAATTAGTAGAAGATGATGATGATGATAATACAGATGAAGGGTAATGCGAGGAACAAGAAAAGGAATACGAGAGACATGAAGGTAAAAGGTCCGTGACTGATGCAGTGGAATTGGCTAGGATTCAGTTAGAAATGAAAAAACTGGAGCTTCAGCAGGAAAAAGAATTAAGAAAACATGAATTGGCAAAAGAGGAAAAGGAAAGGGTAAAAGAAAAAACAATAGCAATAAGAAAATTTGAATTGGAGGAAAGGAAGAAAGAGAGGGCATTTCAGAGAGAAAGTGAAAGAGAAGAGAGGGAATTTAGGTTAAAAGAGATGAAACTAAGAGAAAAGGGTAGTCTTAAATGCAGGGAAAATTCGGGTCAGGAAGAATCTGAATTTAGATCAGGACCCAGCGAGAAGTTGTTTAAATTTATACAGGCTCTTCCCAAGTTCGAGAAAAGGATGATAGAGGCATTTTTCATATCTTTTGAAAAATTAGCCAAACAGATGAAATGGCTGAAAGAAAGCTGGACATTGCTCATGCAGGGCAGGCTGGTAGGCAGAGCTCATGAAGCTTATGCCATGCTTTCTGAAGAGGCTTCTGCAGATGATGAGATGGCAAAAAAGGCTATTCTCACTGCGTATGAGTTAGTCCCTGAAGCTTACCGTCAGAGGTTTCGGAACTTACAGAGATTTACTGGGCAAACATAAGTAGAATTTGAGAGGGTGAAGCAAATGAATTTTGACCGTTGGATACAGGCATTAAAGAGAAACCGCATATGAGAACCTTCGAGAATTAATTCCCTGAGAAGAGTTTAAAAACTCCATTCCTTCAGTAGTGAGAACTCATATAGATAACCTGAAAGTTTTGAAAGCTAGGCAAGCAGCAGAAATTGCTGATGAAGCCAACCTATTTTGTCCATCACCCCCCATAAATCCGAGATGGATAGAAAGTGGGAGAGTGAAAGGAAGGAAAGTAGCCGGGGACAAGAAGGAACAGCTGGGACAGCCCCAGGATCACCTCCTCAGGTCAGAAAGGAAGGTGCTGAGGGTAGAAGTGAGGTTCGCAAGCCTAAGTGTTATCATTGTAACACAATGGATCATCTTCGTTCAGAGTGTTGGAAATTGCGAGGTAAACCCATAGGACTTGTTGGGGTACGCAAAGTTATTGCAGAGGAAAAGACTCTGACTGAGAGTATAGAAGACCAGGCTATAGCTTTAATGGCAGCTGTGAATGTGAAACCAGATACTAAAACTAAGAGGAGTGTAGAGGTTAAGAATAAAATACCTGAAAGTTATAATGAATTTTTGTCAAAGGGGAGAGTAACTCCGTATCCTGTAAGTGAGGCAGGAAAATCTATCATTATACTCAGGGATAAAGGAATTACCCAAACGCTCTTGCTAGGGAAAGATATGAGGTTTCCACCAGAGAGCGCCTTGAACGCTAAAGCTTTAGTAAATGGAATTGCCGGGGTGTGTATACCCGTACCTTTGTATAAAGTATGCCGAGAGAGTAACTTAATATCTGGGATAGTAACTGTAGGAGTTGTCTACAGTTTACCAGGAAAGGGAATTGATCTACTCCTAGGAAATGATTTGGCTGGATCAAAAATATCAGTTTCCCCTATGGTTACAGAGGAACCATGTGAAATTAAGGAAACAGAGCAATTACAGGAATAAGTTCCGAGAATATTTCCTGTGTGCAGTTACCCGAGCAATGGTTAAACAGGATCCATTGGCGGAGGTAAAAGGGGCACCACAAATAGATAATCAGGCATCTGAAACCTTATTTGGGGATTTAGATAATCCAAGTGAGATGTTTAACAGATCGTCTATCATTGCAGCACAGCAAGCTGATGCAGAGATCTACCAAATAGCACAGATGGCTCTGTCAGAAGCTGAGGTGAAAGGAGTTCCAGAAGGCAAACGGAGTTTTGAGGAGGAAATGAAGACTGCCTCATAGGCCTGCTGATGAAGACTGGACAGTTGTTGAACTGGTACCACCTAAATATTAACAAGGATAATTAAGGTTAGCACACGACATTCCTTTTTCAGGACATAGGGGAATTCGGAAAACCAAATCACACATAAGCAGACATTATTACTGGCCGGGTCTTATAAAGGATGTGAGACAATTTCATAGGGCATGCCACACCTGTCAAATGGTGGGGAAACCACAACCTACTATAAAACCAGGGGATGAGGTATTAGTGTTGTTACCATCACAGGGAGAACCAGTGAAAGCACGGTTCAGTGGGTCATAGAGAGTGATCAAAAGAGTGGGTATGGTAGATTACTTGATTGACACCCCTGATCGCCAGATGAAGAACCAGTTATGTTACATTAATTTTCTCAAACCACATTACCGCAGGGAGGAGGATAAACCAGTACAGGTATGTCAGGTAATCGGGACAGTGGAGAAGGAAAAGGATGGTGAGGATGAGGCAGAATTAGGCCTAGGAAATTCTCAGATTGACCCTTCAACTATCCCATTAGTGAATGAAGAATGGCGAGGAAAATTAAACAATAGGCTTTTAAACTTAGAAGCAAAACAGCGTGAAGTCCTAACCAGGGTTTTCACAATGTTTCAAAAAGTTTGTAGGGATAAGCCAGGATGTACAACCTCAGCCACACATCATGTGGGTATAGGGGGAGCCATTCCTTTAAAACAACATCCTTGTTGCTTAGGTCCAGACAGACAGGCCCAAGTGGAAGCAGAGGTACAATGCATGCTGAAGGGCAGCTTAGATGAACCTCGTCAGGACAGCTGGAATTCACAGATGGTCTTGATGTCTAAACTGGTGGGACGGCTCAAACTGTCATAGACTCTAGAAAAGTCACTGTGGTAAAGAAGGCAGACTCCTACCCAAATTCTCAAGTAAACAACTGTTTGGGCAGAGTGGGCAAAACAATGTGTCTTAAAGAGACAAATGTGTTGGAAGGATACTGTCAAATTCTCTTGACACCCCAGGGTGAGAAAAAATCAGCTTCTGTTACACCGGACAGAGTTTTCCAGTGTCAAGTGATGCCACATAGGTTTAGGAGTATTGGAGAAACTTCTCAGAGAATAGTGAACCCAGTAGTGGTTAGTGCTCCGAGCTGTGCAGCTCACCTGGCTGAGGTGATGATGGACAATAGGGACACTTGGAAGGAAAACATGAAACAATTGGAAGACGATGTTTGTAAATTTAAATGGGTTAATTGAAACAACCTTTTTAAAATTTAAAGCCAATATGTTCTGGTGGAACTTGTTCCTGTACTCTAAACCTTTTTTTTTGAGAAATGTGTATATCTGTAAATGCATGGAAAAAAAGTTAGCATTTTATCAATTTGTATTTTTTTTACCCATTGTAATGAAATGCATTTCAGGAATGGCGTTTCATTCCACTAGGGGCGGAGTTGTCATAGAGTCATACAGCATAGAAACAGGCCCTTCGGCCCACTGCGTCTATGCCGGCCATAATGCCTATCTATACTAATCCCACTTGCGTGCATTAATTCCATATCCCTCTCTGCCTTGCTCATTCAAGTACCTGTCCAGATGCCTCTTAAATGTCGCTACTGTTCCTGCCTCCACCACCTCCTCAGGCAGCTCATTCCAGATACCCACTATTCTTTGTGTGAAAGATTTACCCCTTTGATCCCCTTTAAACCTCCTCCCTCTCACCTTAAATCTATGCTCTCTAGTTTTAGTCACCCCTACCATGGGAAACAGACTCTGGCTATCTACCCTATCTATGCCTCTCATAATTTTATATACCTCTATCATGTCCCCTCTCAGCCTCCTTTGCTCCAGGGAAAACAAACCCAGCCTATCCAATCTCTCTTTATAACTCAAGCCCTCCAAACCAGACAACATCCTTGTGAATCTTTTCTGCACCCTCTCTAGGTTAATCACATCTTTCCTGTAGTGCGGCTACCAGAACTGCACACAGTACTCCAAATGCGGCCTAACCAACGTTATGTACAACTGCAACATGACGTCCCAACTCTTGTACTCAATGCCTCGGCCGATGAAGGCAAGCATGGTCATGTTCCTGTAGTTTATTTTCGGAATATGCAGTTTGCCTTTAAGGCTTGCAAGGGATCAGTTGCTTTAAGAGCCAGCAAGCCTTAGGAGTTATAGGAAGGTGCATTTTCGTTGACTTAGAAACAGTCATTTGGAGACTGTAATTCAAAGGGTGCATTCTCGTTACCATAGGTACAACCACCGGAAGTGAGTCTCATGCGATACATTTGCCACAATTCAGTTTTGAACTGGCTTATGAGTTGAAGACAGTTTGTCCTAACAGAACACAGACACAGAGGACAGTTGGTGTTCGCACCTGGAAAAAGAGCTCTCTTCCATTTAAACTGAAGGAATAGGATTTTAGTCGGTTTATTATTATCTCTCAAAATTCGAAGAAGTAGTCAAGCCAAAACACAGATCGCTGGGAGTTTAAATTGAAGAAAGGGACGTTAGACTGTGACAATCTTATATCCCTCAAAAACTCTAAAGTCAGATTGATTCTGCTGAAAGTGTTTGTAAGTCGTTAATTCTTGAAATTCGCTAAAGAAGGAAAGCAACATTCTGTGAGGACTTCGAGCAACATCGGACTGCAGATTTGCAAAGACTCTAATTTTTTCTATTTTAAATGTTGTTTTTATCTTCATAGTGTTTAAGAATTTAGTTCTTCTAATTAAAGAGTTAATTTGTTAATTTAAAGACACGTGGTTTGGTTAGCCTCATTAGGGGGTTAATAGATGGTACACTTTGGCTGGATCTTTCTTTAATTTGGAAAGTTTTAAATGATATGTTAGCTGATCTGTGGAACGATGGGATTGAATTCACAGTGCGTTAGTCCCACCACAATCAGAATTGTATATTTTGATTGGGGGCTTTGACAGGAGCGGTAAGACATAACACAATGTTAGCAGTTCTCCAATTCTCTGGCAACATGCTTATAGTCCGAGAGGAAAATGATGGTCAGAGGCTCCGCTCTTTCTTCCCTTGCTTCCCTTAACAGCCTGGGATACATTTCATCTGGGTCTAGTGATTTATCCACTTTCAAGGATGCTAAACACCTGAATATTTCTTCCCTCACTATGTTTATCCCACCCAATATTGCACACTCTTCCTTCTTAACTACAATATCTGCGTTGTCTCTCTCTTTTATGAAAATAGATTCAAAATATTCATTAAGATTCATGCCCACATACGCCTCCACATGTTAGTTTTTTGGTCTCTAATTGACTATATTGTTTCCTTTGTTATCCTCTTGCTCTTTATGTATTTAAGACATCTTTGCATATTCCTTGATTTTACTTGCCAATATTTTTTCACACCCTCTCTTTGTTTTCTTTTTGTGAATCCCATCCTTTCTCTTTGTGGGAACATATTTGTTCTGAACCCTTTTTATCTCCTCCTGAAGTGCCTCCCACTGCTCAGACACAGATTTGCCTTCAAGTGCCTGTTTTCAGTCCACTTTTGCCAAATCACTCAGTAAAATTGGCCCTACCTGAATTTAAAACTTTTATTCCTGGTCTATCTTTATCCTTTTCCATAACTACTGCAACTCTAACTCAATTATGATCACCACCATTAAGGTTCTTTCCCACTGACACCCCTTCCACCTGCTCAGATTCATTCCCTAAAACCAAGTCCAGAACTGCCCCTTCTCTTGTTAGACTTACTTCGGTACTGGCTAAAAATATTCTCCTGAATGCATTTTAAGAATTCTGCACCCTCTGTATCTTTTATACTGAACTTATCTCAGTTATCTCAGTTTGCAAGTTCTCCCTGTGACCACGTGGGTTTTCGCCGGGTGCTCCGGTTTCCTCCCACAGCCAAAGACTTGCAGGTTGATAGGTAAATTGGCCATTGTAAATTGCCCCTAGTATAGGTAGGGGAATTGAGTTGGGGATGTGAGAGCTTAATGGGATTAATGTAGGATTAGTATAAATGGGTGGTTGATGGTTGGCACAGACTCGGTGGGCCGAAGGCCTGTTTCAGTGCTGTATCTCTAAATAAAAAATACTATTAGGGTAGTTGAACTCCATGTGATGTCAAGAAATGGCTGCAGAAACCGGATACAGAAAAGACTATCGGTCCTGACAACATTTCGTCAATAGTATTGAAGAACTGTGTTCCAGAACTAGCTGCTCCCCTAGCCAAGCTGTTCCAGTACATCTACCTGACAATGTTGAAAATTGCCCAGGTAGGTCCTGTCCACAAAAAGGACAAATCCAATTAGGCGAATTACTATCCCATCATTCTACTCTCAATCATCAGCAGAGTGATGGAAGGTGTCATTGACAGTGCTATCAAGTGACACTTACTCACCAATAACCTACTCATCGATGCTCAGTTTGGGTCCCTGGGCCACTCAGCTTCTGACCTCATTATAGGCTTGCTCCAAACATGGACAAAAGAGATGAATTCCAGAGGTGAGGTGAGAGTGATTGCCCTTGTGATCATGGCAACACTTAACCAAGTGTGGTATCCAGGAGCCCTAGCAAAATTCAAGTCAATGGGAGTTGGGGGTATACTCTTCTGCTGGTTGGAGTCATACCTAGCACAAAGGAAGATTGTTGTGGTTGCTGGAGTTCAATCATCTCAGCCCCCGCAGAATGCTGCAGGAGTTCCGCAGGGTAGTGTCCTAGGCCCAACCATCGTAAGTTGCTTCATCAATGACCTTCCCTCCATCATAAGGTCAGACGTGTGCATGTTCGCTGATGATTGCACAGTGTTCAGATCCATTGGCAACTCCTCAGATACAGAAGCAGTCTGTGCTCACATGCAGAAAGACCTGGACAACGTTCAGGCTTGGGCTGATGAGTGGCAAGTAACATTCGTACCAGGCAATGGCCATCTCCAGCAAGAATCTAACCATTTCCCCTTCAATGGCATTACCATCGCTCAATTCCCCCATCAACAACATCCTTGGGATTACCATTGATCAGAAATGGAACTGGACCAGTCACATAAATACTGTGGCGACAAGAGCAGGTCAGAGACTGAAAATTCTGCAGCGAGTAACTCACCTCCTGACTCCCCAATGCCTGTCCACCACCTACAAGGCACAAGTCAGGAGTGTGATGGAATACTCTCCACTTGCCCGGAGAAGTGCAGTTCCAACAACACTCAAGAAGCTCGACTTCATCCAGGACAAAATAATCCACTTGTTCGGCAGCCCATCCATCATCTTCAACGTTCACTCCCTCCACCACCACCATCTACAAGATGTACTGCAGCAACTCGCCAAAGCTCCTTCAACAGCACCTTCCAAACCCACGACCTCAAGCACCTAGAAAGATGAGGGCATGGAAACACCACCACCTGCAAGATGCCCTCAAGTCACATACCATCCTGACTTGGAAAGATATCATTGTTCCTTCACTGTCGCTGGTTCAAAATCCTGGAACTCCCTCCCGAACAACACTGAGTGTACTTACACCAGATGGACTGCAGCGATTCAAGAAGATGGCTTATCACCATCTTCTAAAGGTCAACTGAGGAAAAACACCAATTGTTTGCTCCATTTTGTTTCTTGTGGCTCTGTGACTCTTGTTATAAAAGCATGCTGTCCACCCGAAGGGGATCATCAGCCACCTGTACAAGGGGGTAGGTAGTCTTTTTCCCTGGGCTGCCAGCCTTTGTTTCTCAGGACAGAGGGTACAGATGACTGACACAGGATGAATGCACCGTTACTGCTGCCAGAATATTGTGCATTCACCAACATGGTGTATTAGAAGGGGTCACACACCAACTGTATGTTTGGTAGTCCTTGTGGTTCCTGTGCTTCTCCCCACTGTCATTGGGTGGGGAAGCTGCAGAGCCATTTGCATACAGTCGAAGGTCTCCTGGATCACTGGGAATCCTGCTATCCTAGCAGGGCCACATGACCCTTCACCCTGCTTCTCTCTGCTCAGGGAGACGACAATGTGCTCTCCTCTTCAGGAATAGATGATCTATGTCATCTCCCAGTTGTTTCAATAGATGGCATACTGGGAAACGTTCGAGATGTCACCCGCTCCTGCCTGAAAAGACCCAAATGCATAAAAGTTCAATGGCACTGTGACTTTGACAGCCACTTGGAGCACTTGTCCTCACCCTAGTGCGATGCTCCAGGCTGGGTTGAAGGAGGTGGCACAGTTCAGTGATTCAGTGACCACCTCCTTGTTGAACCTGAGACACCTCAGGCATTGTCCCCTGGGTCAGGTGGAGGTAGGAGAAGAACGCCAATCCTTTGGTGGGTGGGGTCTTCCGCGGAGAGCCCTCTTCCTCCTCCTCCTCCCACTGGGCAGATTTGCCTTTTTCTGCAGACTACACTCCATTTGCTGGTCATGTTGCAGACCCAAAGGTGCTGCAACCACAGCCCCCACACCTGACCACCAAATCTTGTTTCAGCCCTGATTTGATGCAGCGGCTCTTCAAACACCTCCAAACACAAATCACAGTCACTCCATAACAGCCTAAGCAGAAGTAAGTCAAAAGCACCTCTCCTGCAAGTTGGTGTCTGGCCCTTTAAATTACACGAGTGTGCGGGAAGGGCCCTCATGCTATTGAACGCTTGTTCAGCTGGGCGTGATCGGCACAGGCTAATCTCCTGAAACTGTCAAATCAGCTGGATTTTGTTGAGGCTTCCAGAGCACGCACTGCATACTAACCCCCTTCCCAGCATAGGGCATCATGCAGTTCACACCAGAAGTGTCGGGAAATGCGGGTGACACCATTTGTGCTCCAGAACCCAATTTCATGCTAAAAACTAAAAATATAATAATGAATAGTCAGCATGGATTTCAAAAGAGAAAGTATTGCTTGACCTACCTCACCAAATTCTTTAAAGAGGTAACAGGGAGAGTAGTCAAGGATAATGTAGATGTAACATGTCTAGATTTAAGGATGTCAAGGCACTGGAGAGAGTGCAAAAAACGATTTACAACCATGATACCAGAAATACGAGGTTCTACTTATCAGGAAAAGATGAACAGACTGCGTCTCTTTTTTCATGGAAAGAGAAGTTTGAGGAATGATCTTATAGAGGTCTTTAAAATAATAAAAGGTTTTGATACAGGAGACTTTTTCGACCTAACAATGCTTTTAAATGTTTTTTTAAATGACTATAATTTCATTTGTGTTTCCATTTGTGGGAGAGAGCAAAATGAGAGGGGATCAACGTAAGATAGTCACCAAGAAATCAAATAAGGAATTAAGAAACTTCTTTACCCTGGGAGTGGTGACAATGTGGAACTCGCTACCACAGGGAATGGTTGAGGTGAATAGTATAGATGTATTTAAAGGGAAGCTAGATAAATACATGAGGGAGAAGGAAATAGAGGGTTAGAAGAGGAAGAATGGGAGGAAGCTTGGACCAAATGGTCTGTTTCTTAGCCGTATGTTCTATGCTTCTGAACTGCACCCATTCAGTTGCAGGAAGTTTGACTGCGGAGGTCTCTGACTATGATTTACGTGTAATTTACAATGTGCCTGAACAGTGTGTCACAGTCAGGTATGAACACCAGAAAAGTCGTGGAGGAAGTTAGAATTACTGTTCAGGAGGAAAAGGCGAGCAATGGATTAGCACCTCCACTTCCTCTGTATTGCATGCATTTTTTGGTGTTATTTGGAAGCAGTCCAGGTGAAAATTGGCCCTATATACTTATTCTCAGTGGACACAGACCTCCGCAGTCAAACTTCCTGTATTTATCACTCTGCAATACCTCTCCACTAACATATTGGAGGCACATCCAGTACAAGGCATGGAGTGAACTGGATCCATATCCATAGGAGTAAAACAGAGACTTGGTAATCCTACTGAAGGCCTCTCCGAACACCAGGAATCATGATGCCCAATGTAAACCTTTTATCTGTCAAACAGAATGACATCATACATGTACATGTGTCAAAAGACAGACAAGCAACAAAACTAGCAGCTTTTTCTCCTTCTATCTCACCAACATGTTAATCTTGGCTTTCAACCAAAAAAGGCTCTGGGTCTGAGTAGACATTAGATTTAGTTTCCAAATACAAACTCCCATAATCAGATTTTTTACCCAAATAAATTCAAATCAGTGCAATTTAATTATCACCTCAGATTCTCTGATCCTGGGATTGATTTTTGACTTTCCAATGGGGTATAAATCTGGCATTCAGGGATAGCAAAGAAAGGGTATGAAAAGCAGGAGGTTTCAATAGCAGACTTTGGACTTAACTGGAGGGGGTATGATTAAGAAGTTTGCAGCCGATACAAAAATTGGCCGTGTGGTTGATAATGAAGAAGCTGCTGTAGACTGCAGGAAGATATCAATAGACTGGTCAGGTGGGCAGAACAGTGGCAAATGGAGTTCAAACCAGAGAAGTGTGAGGTAATGCATTTGGAGAAGGCTAACAAGGCAAGGGAATAGACAATAACTGGTAGGATACTGAGAAGTGTAAATGGACCTTGGAGTGCATATCCACAGATCCCTGAAGGTGGCTGGACAGTTAGATAAGGTGGTCAAGAAGGCATACAGGATACTTGCCTTTATTAGCCAAGGCATTGAACGTAAGAGATGGGAGGTTATGCTGGAACTGTATAAAACACTGGTTAGGCCACAGTTGGAGTACGATGTGCAGATATTGCCACCTCATTATAGGAAAGATGTGATTGCATGGGAGAGGGTACAGGGAGATTAACGAGGATGTCGCCTGGACTAGAGAATTTTAGTTATGAGGAAAGATCGG
The DNA here is from genome assembly GCF_036365525.1 of Heterodontus francisci. Lineage (NCBI taxonomy): Eukaryota > Metazoa > Chordata > Chondrichthyes > Heterodontiformes > Heterodontidae > Heterodontus > Heterodontus francisci. Next base: position 4,097,444 of record NC_090400.1, on the reverse strand, counting down.
ATAGACTGAGACTGTTTCCTTTGGAACAGAGAAAGCTGACGGGAGATTTAATTGAAGTATATAAAATTATGAGGGGCCTAGATAGAGTAGATAGAAAGGTCCTACTCCACTTGGTTGAGGGGTTCATAACCAGGGGGCATAGATTTAGAGTCAGAGGTAGGAGGTTTAGAGAGGATTTGAGGGGAAATATTTTCACTCAGAGGGTGGTGGGGATCTGGAACTCACTGCCTGAAAGGGTGGTAGAGGCAGAAACCCTCATAACATTTAAAAAGTACTTGGACAAGCACTTGGAGTGCCGTAACCTACCAAGAGCTGGAAAGTGGGATTAGGCTAGATGGCTTCTTGTTGCTGGTGCTGACATGATGGGCTGAATAGCCTCCTTCTGTGGTGTAAATTTCAATGATTTCTATGAGCAGACAGACAATCTACCTCACCAGCTTTAGGCCCAGGAGACACATTGGAAATCTACCTTAACCTTTTGCATTTCCAATTCCGACAATCCAATTATGGATTGTTAACCAATCCCAATCCATAGAGCTCTCTGAATCCATTCCGGCAGAAATTCTTCCTTTGAATAGGAAATAGAAGCAGTTCCACTGGAGGACAGGAAAAGGGGCCACAGACACTTACCATCTGACAGGAAGTCACAGCTACAGGGAGGAACTGAGGGTAATTCCCTACTGGGCACGCTCAGTGCATGTGGGCAGGAAATCAGCTCCAAGTCCTCTTCACTATCTCTGCAAAGGAATGGAGGTAAAACTCAGACAGGACGGAAAATTTGGATTTATATAAACTCGGTCTTTGCACGAAGGAGTGGTTGTTTAGTTTAAGACTTAACATGAATTCTTTATAAAAACAATGGTAAAGTTTAGTTTAGTTTAGAGATACAGCACTGAAACAGGCCCTTCGGCCCACCGAGTCTGTGCTGACCATCAACCACCCATTTATAGTAATCCTACACTAATTCCATATTCCTACCACATCCCCACCTGTCCCTATATTTCCCTACCACCCTACCTATACTAGGGGCAATTGCTAATGGCCAATTTACCTATCAACCTGCAAGTCTTTGGCATGTGGGAGGAAACCGGAGCACCCGGAGGAAACCCACACAGACACAGGGAGAACTTGCAAACTCCACACAGGCAGTACCCAGAATTGAACCCGGGTCGCTGGAGCTGTGAGGCTGCGGTGCTAACCACTGCGCTACTGTGCTGCCCAAAGCTGCAATAAGATGAAAGAGATTGGCCTAGATTTGGTGAGACAATGATGGAAACAGCAGGAAGATTGGACACTCACTCCGTGGACCACCTTGAATTTCCTCGCCCACCAGTGTTGTGACTAACAGCCCCTTCCACACCCACCATATGTGATGATGGGGAGGAGAAGCATGGGTTTCAGACCACTCCCCTTCCATTCATGGCCGTTCTTGCTCCAGGTCTCCAGGATCAAAGAGAAGCCTCGAAGTCCCTGAGATTGTGGTATGAAGATCTGCAACTTAGCTCCAAACACCTACCTTCGAACTTTTTGACTACAAACACTTGGGTAAATTGCCCCTTCCGGGATTATCTGCCCCTTTAAGTGCCCCAGCTCCTGCTAGTGCTACAGCGGGGGCCCTGTTGTTGTACCCCCTGAATTTTTCTGGCAACCTCCCACTTCCTGCCAAGTGCCTGCAATGACCCCTGATCCAGGAAACTGGGCCAAGGTCATGGCAAGGTCATGCTGGTAGATGGAAGCCCTGACCAACCCTGTCGGGGCTGGATGAGGAAACGACACCGCAGTGTATTTAGAAATATTGTACGATCTTATGCAAACACGGTGAAATTTAGTTACCTGCTAAAACATAATAAAATAGATCAGAGAAACTCAGCTGTATTTAGAGCAACAGTAAACCAGCAAAAAAAATCAGTAATGAAAGTGTTTAGTTCCACTGCTGTGGTGAACTGCTCAACTGGGGTAGCCTATCACAGTCTGGAACCTGGTGCTCTCACTGGGGGAATGAAAGCCTCTTTGCTGCTATTAGTCCCTCACCAACACATCCTGAGAGTATGAGAATCACCATCAGAACCATCAAAATTCCTTTTCAGGTTTCTGCCTTTCTGAAAGTACTGACTGTTGCTGGACATAGCTTCCTGATATCCTTCTGATACCAGTTGGTCATTCAACCACAGAGGCATCACAACTAAGTCCGATCTCACAAGCTTAGTATGGATTGAGAAGCCCATCAATCCGTCTAGCAAGTTGGTACAGTTCCTCCCATCCGATTGTTTCTTCACTAATTCCAGGGTTTTCGCACTCATTGTCCCAGTACCCATGTTATACTCAGATCTATTCCTTCCAGCGATCACTCTCTCTGAGAAAAGAACTTCTTGACCTCAGTCCTAAATTTGCTGTTCTTGAATCTGTATTGCCTCCTGCTGCTCTCATAATTTAGTCTGAAATAATTTTCAACATCTACATTTCCATACATTGACTATTTATACATCACTCTCAGCTCGCCTCACTCACCTTTTCTCAAGGATGAATTATCCAAATTTCTACATTCTTTTCTCATACCTCAGTTCCCTGACATTAGGGGAGTGAACTTCACCTTCCTGAGAGGGGTGGGGTTGGGCATAGGAGGTGGTTGCGGAGTGTCTGTCCATTACGTCCCCTGTGGCAGAAAGGAGAATCGGGCAAGGGGTGTAACAGACAGCTGGGCAATACCAGATCTGCCTCTAATATATCTTTCCCATGGCTTTCATGTTCAGAGTGGCTACAGTAACTTAGACACTATGGCACTAGACCAGCAACCCAAAGGTCGTGGGGGCAAAGCCTACCATGCCAAGTTGTGAAACTGAATTCAATCAATCTGGTCATTTGAGGCCTGACCCCAGAAAAACGACCATCAAACTTCTGACATTGACTCAATGGTGCCCCCTCTCGGGATGATAGTATTTGTGCTCCCACCAGTGCCCTTGTTGTTGCCTTTCAGCCTGCCAGCCTAAACTGCTGCTGCCTATGCTCAGGTGGTCCAGTCTGAAGCCGGGCCTTCAGTCTCTCACAGTGAAAGTCAGCAGCTTTCCAGCAGGAATGTTGTGGCCACTGGGCTAACACTGTGTAGAAGCACTAGGAGAGGCAAAGGCAGACAGAAGACAGGCAAGTGGGATTTATAATATTCTGATACTATTAAGAAGGCTTAGAACAGAATATCTAAGAGATTGACGGTTACAGGAACAGGAGTTTATTTACACACATCTGACACCTATGCCTTCCACTTCCACTTCACACGATGTACTGTGCAAGTTCTGTTCATCACTTCCTGTGATGACACGCAGACTAATTACATATTCTGCCCAGTAACAACCCTATATTACATTGTACTACAGGATTAGCTTAACTTTTTGCACAGAATGACATTATCAATTTGATACATTTTGTTTTGGATTTGTATTTGGTGCAGTTTTTATGTTTGCAATCAAGAAAAAGAAAAACAAATAAATGTTGAGAGAAGTGATGGTGACTGTAAGAAGAAAGGTGAGGAGTGGGATGTTGGAATTGTGGTGAGTGGAAGCGCCCCTCAAATCAGCTGATCTCTCGGAGCTCAGCCAGAAAGGGGATCCCTTGATTTCTGTCACTGCTCCTCTTCATTCTCCTCTTCCTCAGTCTGTCATGATGGTCAGCTTATGTAGCATAGAGCAGACACCACAAATCTGGATTCCCGCTCAGGGATGTACAGCAGGGCTGCTCCCCAATGGTCCAGGCAGTGGAAGCATTGTTTGGGGATACTGATTGTTGCTCGGTGTTATTTTCATGTCAGCTCTTATTGTACTCCTGCTGTGCACTGATTCCTCACCAGAATGAGCCATGTGCTTCCTCCCAACCCTTTTCATCGAACCCCATCAGCATATCCTTCAATTCCTTTCTCCATTCCCCTTAAATGCATCTGGCTATTCACCTCCATTACTCCGTGTGGTAGTGAGTTCCACATTCTTACCACTCTCTTCTTAAAGAAGTTTCTCCTGAATTTCCTATCAATTTATTAGTGGCTATCTTTATTTATAGTGCCTGGTTTTGGAAATACTCAGCAGGTCAGGCAGTTTTAACGTTTCTGGTCTGTGACTAGTATGATGTGTTAGCTATGGTCGCATACTAGTTGAGCATCGAAGGAGTGGAATCCTTTTGATTGATGAACATTGCAGGGTTCAGATGGAGAGAGCACAAGGCAATGAGTATGCAGTCAATGGCATCTTGAAACCTGGGGAAGCCAGCTGTGCAGGTGAAACCCCATGGTGTCATCTCCTGTTTTCTTTATCCATTCACGGGATGTGGGCGTCGCTGGCCAGGCCAGCATTTTTGCCCATCCTTAATTGCCCTCGAGAAGGTGGTGGTGAGCTGCCTTCTTGACCTGTTGCAGTCCATCAGGTGTAGGTACACCCACTGTGCTGTCAGGGAGGTAGTTCCAGGATTATGACTCAGTGACAGTGAAGGAATGACGATATCGTTCCAAGTCAGGATGGTGTGTGACTTGGAGGGGAACTTGCAGGTGGTGGAGCTCCCATGAGTCTGCTCCTTCCAGATGGCAGAGGCCGTGGGTTTGGAAGGTGCTGTGTAAGAAGCCTTGGAGGGTTGCTGAACTTCATCTGCTGCCACTATGCGTCGGTGGCTCTATGGTGGAGGGAGTGAATGTTTGTGGATGGGGTGACAATCAAGTGGGCTGCTTTGTTCTTGATGGTGTCGAGCTTCTTGAGTGTTGTTGGAGCTGCACCCATCCAGGCAAGTGGACAATATTCCATCACACACCTGACTTGTGCCTTGTAGATGGTGGATAGGCTTTGAGGAGTCAGGTGGTGAGTTACTCACCTCAGAATTCTCAGCCTCTGACCTGCTCTTGTAGCCACGGTATTTGTGTGACTGGTCCAGTTCCATTTTTAATCAATGGTAATCCCAAGGATGTTGATGATGGGGGAATTGAGCGATGGTAATGCCATTGAAGAGGAAATGGTTAGATTCTTGCTGGAGATGGCCATTGCCTGGTACGAATGTTACTTGCAACTTATCAGCCCAAGCCTGAACGTTGTCCAGGTCTTGCTGCACGTGGGCACAGACTCATTATCTGAAAAGTTGCAAATAATACTGAACACTGTGCAATCAGCAAACACCCCTACTTCTAACCTTATGATGGAGGGAAGGTCATTGATGAAGCAGCTGAAGATGGTTGGGCCTCAGTCACTGCCCTGAGGAACTCCTGCAGCAATCCCCTGGGGCTGGGATGATTGATCATCTTCCTTTTTACTAGCTACGACTCCAAACAATGGAGAGTTTTCCCCTTGATTCCCATTGACTTCAATTTTGCTAGCACTTATTGATGCCACACTTGGTCAAATGCTGTCTAATGTCAAGGGCAGTCACTCTCACCTCATCACTGGAATTCATCTCTTTTGCCCATGTTTGAGCCAAGGCTGTATTGAGGTCAGGAGCTGAGTGGTCCTGGCAGAACCCAAACTGAACATCAGAGAACAGGTTACTGCTGAGTAAGTGCCACTTGATAGCACTGTCTATGACACCTTCCAAAGTGGTAATTGGTTGGATTGGATCTTTCCTGCTTTTTGTGGACAGGACATATATGGACAATTTTCCACATTGTCGGGTGGATACCAGTGTTGTAGCTGCACTGGAAGAGCTTGGCTGGGGGTTGCGGCTAGTTCTGGAGCACATCTTCAGTGCTACAGCTGGGATGTTATCAGGGCCCATAGTGTTTGCTGTATCCAGTGCACTCAGCCGTTTCCTGATATCACATGGAGTGAATCAAATTGGCTGAAAACTGGCACCTGTGATGGTGTGGTCCAGAGGAAGAGGCATAGATGGATCATCCACTCAACATTTCTGGCAGAAGATGGTTGCAAACGCTTCAGCCTTGTCTGTTGCACTGATGTGCTGGGCTCCTCCATTTTTGAGGATGGACATGCTCGTGGAGTCTCTTCCTCCCATTAGTTGTTGAATTGTCCACCACCATTCACGACTACATGTGGCAGATCTATTGGTTATGGGATCACATAGCTCTGTCTAGAGCATGCTACTTCTACTGTCTACCATGTATGTAGTCCTGTGTTGTAGCTTCACCAGGTTGGTGTAGTATAAGGGTATGAAAGAGTTAATCTTGAGAGAGTGTAAAGATTACTGCCCAGCATGATGACATGAGAGATCAAGTGGGAGAGACTCAAGAACAGATAGTGTGATTTTTGAAGGAGGCACTTAGACGAGTGTGGAGTCTATATGGTTGTTACAAAATAAATATTAATGTTTAAATACAACACTCTAAGAACCTCTCTGGTAGACTCAATAAGGTGGCAGCATACAGAACCAAACTATAACATGGTGGACAACGATGGGATAGTGAACAGTGAAAAAGTTTGAAATAACGACCATCCTTCAGCTAGAAGAGAAAATTTAAAACAATTAGCTGAAAAAAAGACCTTATGAGGCTGACAGAAGCTCCACAGAACAGAAACATGGCTGTCTGCAAATCAATCATCAGGTGAGTGCCGACGGTCGAGAAATCCCGGTTTAAAAAAAGCCTTTGAAGAGCTTAAATTAATTCTCTAAAGGCATCGTGTGAGAGCAAAAAAAAAGGGAAAACGCAATCCCTCACTCGGGCTGAACGTGAGGGCAAAGAGCAGAAAATCCCCAAAAAGCGCGCAAACTGCCGAAAAGCACAGGAAACCCCCGAACACAGCAAGGAGACTCCATCAATGCAGCCAAGCCTGAAAAAGAAAAATAAATAACCTGCAGCTGTCAATCACGAAGGGGAAAAACCCTAGGACAGTCTGTTGAAACATTAGGGCATATGGGACACTTGCCTTTATCAATCGAGGCATAGATTACAAAAGCAGGGAGGTCATGTTGGAGTTGTACAGAACTTTGGTAAGGCCACAGCTGGAGTATTGTGTGCAATTCTGGTCGCCACATTATAGGAAGGATGTGATTGCATTGGAGGGGGTGCAGAGGCGATTCACCAGGATGTTGCGTGGGATGGAACATTTAAGCTATGAAGAGAGGTTGGATAGGCTTAGGTTGTTTTCACTGGAGCAGAGAAGACTGAGGGGTGACCTGATCGAGGTGTACAAGATTATGAGGGGCATGGACAGGGTGAATAGGGAGCAGCTGTTCCCCTTAGTTGAAGGGTCAGTTACGAGGGGACACAAGTTTAAGGTGAGGGGCAGTAGGTTTAAGGGGGATTTGAGGAAGAACTTTTTTTACCCAGAGGGTAGTGATGATCTGGAATGCCCTGCCTGGGAGGGTGGTAGAAGTGGGTTGCCTCACATCCTTTAAAAAGTACCTGGATGAGCACTTGGCACGTCATAACATTCAAGGCTATGGGCCAAGTGCTGGCAAATGGGATTAGGTAGACAGGACAGGTGTCTTTAATGCATCGGTGCAGACTCGATGGGCCAAAGGGCCTCTTCTGTACTGTATTATTCTGTGATTCTGTGAACTCTCAAACAGCTGTGTTAACTCTACTGGGCAAGCTGAGTAAATAAATAAAGTGAAACAGTTAAACAAAGGGAAAAACCCTAGAATAGCCTACTAAAAACAGCAGAGGACAATCAAAAGCACCTGCTACCCTCTATAAAAGCAAGCTAACCTTTAAAAAAAAGAGTTTCTTAAAGGGGAACACTTAAAACAAAGACTATAAAGTAAAACAACATGGATCAAAAATTGGGAATACCGAAGAGTTTCAAAAGTCACAAGGAACCCAATCAGACTCAAAACTGAGTATTATGGAGAAAATGGTTTCTCAGATATAGAATTGCACCCAATTTGGACTGCAGGTCTGAAGCAGAGCAAGTGAATACATTATTATATTCAATTGGTGCTATAGCTCATGATATAATAGCAAGACAAGGTATTGTTATGACCAGGTAAGAAAGAGGTCTAGGGTTCCCTTTCAGCCTTCATCTGGTCTTACTGTAACAGGGGTTAATTTTAAGCACACCGTGTTTTTAGTTCCCCCTTGGCGAATCCTTGTTCGATGCTTTACAATTATAAGGCAAAGAACCCAGCAAAAACAGGCTTTTTCAGGTTTAAAGAAGGAAAGTTGAAATTTATTGAACTTGAACTCTAATTCGGTTCTTTTTTCTTTGGCCTCCTTGTCTCGAGAGACAATGGGTAAGCACCTGGAGGTGGTCAGTGCTTTGTGGAGCAGCGCCTGGAGTGGCTATAAAGGCCAATTCTAGAGTGACAGACTTTTCCACAGGTCACGCAGATAAAACTGGTTGTCAGGGCTGTTTCGCAGTCAGCTCTCCCCTTGCGCTTCTGTCTTTTTTCCTGCCAACTGCTAAGTCTCTTCGACTCGCCACACTTTAGCCCCACCTTTATGGCTGCCTGCCAGCTCTGGCGATCGCTGGCAACTGACTCCCACGACTTGTGATCAATGTCACAGGACTTCATTTCGTGTTTGCAGACGTCTTTAAAGCGGAGACATGGACGGCCGGTGGGTCTGATACCAGTGGCGAACTCGCTGTACAATGTGTCCTTGGGGATCCTGCCATCTTCCATGCGGCTCACATGGCCAAGCCATCTCAAACGCCGCTGACTCAGTAGGGTGTATAAACTGGGGATGTTGGCCGCCTCGAGGACCTCTGTGTTGGAGATACGGTCCTGCCACCTGATGCCAAGTATTCTCCAGAGGCAGCGAAGATGGAATGAATTGAGACGTCGCTCTTGGCTGACATACATTGTCCAGGCCTCGCTGCCGTAGAGCAAGGTACTGAGGACACAGGCTTGATACACGGGGACTTTTGTGTTCCGTGTCAGTGCGCCATTTTCCCACACTCTCTCGGCCAGTCTGGACTTAGCAGTGGAAGCCTTTCCCATGCGCTTGTTGATTTCTGCATCGAGAGACAGGTTACTGGTGATAGTTGAGCCTAGGTAGGTGAACCCTTGAACCCCTTCCAGAGCGTGGTCGCCGATATTGATGGATGCAGCAATTCTGACGTCCTGTCCCATGATGTTCGTTTTCTTGAGGCTGATGGTTAGGCCAAATTCATTGCAGGCAGCCGCAAACCTGTTGATGAGACTCTGCAGGCACTCTTCAGTGTGAGATGTTAAAGCAGCATCGTCAGCAAAGAGAAGTTCTCTGATGAGGACTTTCCGTACTTTGGTCTTCACTCTTAGACGGGTAAGGTTGAACAACCTGCCCCCTGATCTTGCGTGGAGGAAAATTCCTTCTTCTGAAGACTTGAACGCATGTGAAAGCAGCAGGGAGAAGAAAATCCCAAACAGTGTCGGTGGGAGAACACAGCCCTGTTTCACGCCACTCAGGATAGGAAAGGGGTCTGATGAGGCGCTGCTATGCTGAATTGTGTCTTTCATATTGTCATGGAATGAGGTGATGATACTTAGTAGCTTTGGTGGACATCCGATCTTTTCTCGTCGTCTGAAGAGACCACGTCTGCTGACGAGGTCAAAGGTTTTGGTGAGATCAATGAAAGCAATGTAGAGGGGCATCTGTTGTTCACGGCATTTCTCCTGTAGCTGACGAAGGGAGAACAGCATGTCAATGGTCGATCTCTCTGCTCGAAAGCCACACTGTGCCTCAGGGTAGACGCGCTCGGCCAGCTTCTGGAGCCTGTTTAAAGCGACTCGAGCGAAGACTTCCCCCACTATGCTGAGCAGGGAGATTCCACGGTAGTTGTTGCAGTCACCACGGTCACCTTTGTTTTTATAGAGGGTGATGATATTGGCATCGCGCATGTCCTGGGGTACTGCTCCCTCATCCCAGCACAGGCAAAGCAGTTCGTAGAGTGCTGAGAGTATAGCAGGCTTGGCACTCTTGATTATTTCAGGGGTAATGCCGTCCTTCCCAGGGGCTTTTCCGCTGGCTGGAGAATCAATGGCATTACTGAGTTCCGATTTTGTTGGCTGTACGTCCAGCTCATCCATGACTGGCAGAGGCTGGGCTGCATTGAGGGCGGTCTCAGTGACAACATTCTCCCTGGAGTACAGTTATAGGTTGTGCTCAACCCAGACTGACGAAGGGAGAACAGCATGTCAATGGTCGATTTAGGGGTGGCACAGTGACGCAGTGGTTAGCACTGCAGCCTCACAGCTCCAGGGACCCGGGTTCAATTCTGGGTACTGCCTGTGCGGAGTTTTCAAGTTCTCCCCGTGTCTGCGTGGGTTTTCGCCGGGTGCTCCGGTTTCCTCCCACAGCCAAAGACTTGCAGGTGATAGGTAAATTGGCCATTGTAAATTGCCCCTAGTGTAGGTAGGTGGTAGGGAATATGGGATTACTGTAGGGTTAGTATAAATGGGTGGTTTTGATTGGCACAGACTCGGTGGGCCGAAGGGCCTGTTTCAGTGCTGTATCTCTAAATAATTAATAAATAAATAACCCAGCGGTCCATTTGCTTGCGTTGGTCAGTGATTATGTCCCCTGATTTAGATTTGAGGGGGGCGATCATCTTGATGGTTGGCCCAAAAGCTCTCTTAATGCCATCATACATTCCTCTGATGTTTCTGGTATCTGAGGCCAGCTGAATATGACTGCATAGGTGTTGCCAGTAGTCATTTGCGCAGCGCCTGGCTGTTCTTTGTGCAGTGCTTCTGGCTGTTTTAAGTGCTATGGATGTTAACTCGCTGGGGGCTTTCTTGTAGTTCAGCAGTGCAATGCGCTTAGCGGCTTTGACTGGTTCCAGCTCTTCAAAGTGAGATTGAAACCAGTCTGCATCCCGCTTCACGCGTTTGCCGTAGGTGGTCACAGCTGACTCATAAATGGCGTCTCTGACGTGGGCCCAATTGGTCTCTGCAGCCCGTGTGGGAGTGTTTTGAAGGGCTTTTTCAAGTGAATTTAGAAATTTTTGTAACAGCTGTGGATAAGAAATTCTGTGTTGATGCGTAGGTGGCCCTTCTGCTTGGAGTGATGTAGCTTCTTTGGTTTGAGTCTAACCTTACTGCACACCAGGGAGTGGTCAGTGTCGCAGTCTGCACTGTGGACGCTGCGTGTAGTTTGAACGCTGTTTAAAGAGGCTCGCCTTGTGACAATGAGGTCCAGCTGGTGCCAACGACGTGATCTTGAGTGCCTCCAAGAAACCCGGTGACAACTCTAATTCGGTTAATGCCTATGGATACTAGCATGTGTACAGGATACACACATGCAGATAGGGACAGAAAGAGCAGAAGAAAAACAAAGTGGAAAAGTTTGAGGCAATCTCTGAAGAAGTTTTTTGTTACTGTGCTTCGAGGTCGCTGTAGAGTCCTTGATGTAGGTAGATCTTTCTTTTCGTTGTTGCCCAGTATTCTTCTTAAACCTTAAACAAAAACAAGAAATGCTGGAGTCACTCAGCAGGTCTGGCAGCATCTGTGGAAAGAGAAGCAGAGTTAACGTTTCGGGTCAGTGACCCTTCTTCGGCTTTTCTTCTTAAACCTTGTTCACTGTAGGAGACTTTTCTCTCTTGGGGCTTATGTGTCTTCAGTGGGTTTTGGAGTTCCGTGAGAAAGAGATGGGAGCCGACAGGAGAGGCTGTGGCGAGCCAGCCAGGAGAGATCTTTTCAATCCAGGAGCAAACTGCTTTCTGCAGACTCTCAGTTCAAACTGTACAATTCAGAAAAAAACCCAGACTGCCAAGCAGGTTAGTCATGTGACTAACTGGTTTGACCACATCTGTTTGTGGATTGTATTGGAGCAGGGGATAGTTCCTTCATTCCAAAAATGTCTTTCCAGCCAGGGGCCTGGCAACCCCTTGTCACAGGACTTCTCTTCTTCCCAGCAGAAATTTGAAATTTAATGTCCATGTGGCGAAATTAATGTGCCTCATTCTTGGCAGGTGGGGGCCTGCATGACAGTATTAATGAAACATCTGCCAAATTTGACAAAGTTTTAAAAGCTTGTGATTCCTACCTGATTTAGTGCAACAATAAGATTGTTGAAAGAGCAAAATTTAACAAATGGGTTCAATACTTTTATCAATGACCTTTACAGACTTTCAGAGGAATGTGATTATGGAGACCTTAAAGATGAATTGATAAGAGATCGTATTGTTGTGGGTGTTGCAGATGATTCCACATCAGTCATTTTACATTTAAAGAAGACCTCACCCTGGATAAAGCTGTTCAGCTGGTGAGGCAAGTGGAGGACAGAATGAACAACAGAGCAATCCTGCGAGGTGAAGAAAGATCTTTGTTCAGGAAACCTCCTGTTCCGTGAGAAAGAGAGGGCTGACAAAGAGGCACCAGGCAAAAAAAAAAGGTACACTGGGGGGGTGGTGGGGGAGAGGAGCGAAAGATGCCATTAAACCCTGTCATTGGTGTGGTCCCAGAAGTACCCCTAGGCACAAACAATGTCCTGCCAATAGAGCAGAATGCTTTTACTGCAGAAAAGTAGGGCATTTCAGTAAGATGTTCCGTAATAAAATCTCGACTGTCTCGAGCTCTAAAAGAAAAGCATTTAAGAATAGAGAGGTAAACAAAGTTAAACAGGCTCCTGTAACAGACCAATTGAAATTTTTTCTTGGTAAGATCAATGATCCGAATCAAGCATTTTGGTCTGCAGACATATATGGCCACGAACATATCACTAATTTCAAAGTTGGCATGGGAACAAATGTAACAGTTTTATCTGACAAAGAGCTGTGGCTTTCCACACACATTCTGCAACCAACGGAAACTCACTTACATAACCCAGGAGTGGTTGAACTTGAAGTAAAGGGGAAGTTACAGGCAACACTTCAGTACAAGGGAAAGCAGATATTAGAAACACTGGGCTGAATTTTACAGTTCCCCCAACGTCAGGGGTAGTGGCGAGGGGAGGGCCGGAAAATGCCTCCGGGAGATGGTCGCCATGCACCCCAGGCCTCGTGGTGGCCCCCCCGTCACTTGGCTACGGGAGCCCATTTAAATTAATTAAAATGAATTAATTAATTACCCTTATGCTTCCACCATCTGTCCCGGAGTGATCTTCGTGCCACTGGCCAGCACTCCCGTACCTTCAGACCCCCATCCGGGGAACAGAGGCGGAACACTGGTGGGAAGGGAGGAGGATGTAAGTTTCTTCGTGCAGAGGAGGGGAACAGGGTCAAAGTAATCTCATTGGTGTAGGGGATGGTGGGAAGGGTTATAGTGTAAAGTTTATGTACTTTGGGGGCGGGGGGGGGGTGGTGGGGAAGGTCAGGTGGACAAGGTAAGTGTTTTGTGGGGGAGAGAGGGCAAGTAAGTAATTTAATTGTTATTGGAGGGGTGGGAGAGGGACAGAATAACGGTTTAATTTTGTTTTAGTAAATGTTCCATTCAACTGATATATTTAAAGGTAGGGCTTGAAACCCTTTTAAAATGACGTCATGGCCTGCACACATGCGGGGACGGACAGCCCATCCGCTCCACGTTATCGTGGGGGGGGGGGGGGAGGGGGGGGCGGTCCGCACCGGATATTTAAATGAGCCGCCGCGCTTAATATCGCAGTGGCTCCGCGATGTGCGACCCACAATGGCCCAGCCACCATTGTTTTCGCTCGTCACCGATTTCGGTGGTAGGAGTATAAATTTCAGCCCACTGTATGACCTAAGCAATCAAGAGTTCTCACTCTTACGTGGAAGAGCCTGTATTGAGCTTCATCTTGTAGAGAAAGTTGAAGAAGTTAAAGAAGAATCCAGGAGCCAGGATGGAGGGAGAGCCCCCAATCTGACCTGAGCACTGCAGATAATCCACACTCCACCAGACAGCCCACCCAAAAGACAGAAAACCTGCAGAGCACAGCACAGCTCACTACACTGCTCAAAGACAACAGAGTGAGAAAGAGAAACGCAGCAAGTTACTGCAGGAGTTCTACACGGACAGTGAACTCGGGAAGAAGCAAGTCCAACAAATTTGTCAGGTGCGGAGGCAAGATGAAGACTGCATCCATGTCCAACAAAATTGCGAGCAAGCTTGGCCACAACAGAGTCTCAAGTATAAGAGGATGAAAATCTTCTTTGAAAACAAACACTTTATCACGGTGGATAATTTGCTGGTATATGACGAGAGACTCATGATTCCAGAGTCACTCTGAGTAGATATCTTGGACAAAATACAGCAGGGTCATATGGGTATAACTAAATGTAGAACATGAGCTCAGGCGTCCGTGTGGTGGCCAAGAATCCCGACAGATATTGAAAAACTGATTTCAGATTGTGGCGTATATACAGTTCACAGCCAGGATCAAAGAAAATCTCTAATTTCGATCCAATTCCCAACTAGACGTGGGAACTGGTGATGGATTTAGTCTCCTTTGATGGGAGATCCTATCTCATTAAAGTTGATCACTTTTCAAGATGGATTCAAGTTAAATGGATGTACACAACAACTGAAGCAGTCATCAGAATATTACGACCGGGTGAGAAAGGGGTCTAGGGTTCCCTTTCAGCCTTCACGTGGTCTATTGCAACAGGGTTTAATTTTAAACACACTGTTTTTAGCTCCCCCTTGGTGAACCCTTGTTCATTGCTTTCCAATTATAAGGCAAAGAAACCAGCACAAACAGGCTTTCTTAGGTTTAAAGAAGAAAAGTTGATATTTACTAAATTTGAACTTAAACTTTAATTCAGTTGACGCCTACAGATACACGACAGGCCCACGCTAGCATGCGTACACGATGCACACATGCAAATAGAGACAGAAAAGAGCAGAAGAAAAATAAAGTGGAGAAGTTTGAGACAATATCTGAAGAGTTTTTGTTAGTTCTTCGAGCTCACTGTAGAGACCTTGATTGTAAGTAGATCTTGTTTTTTGTTGGGGCCCAGTATTCTTCTTAAACCTTGTTCACTGTAGGATACTTTTCTCTCGAGATTCATGTGTCTTCAGTGGATTCAGAGGCTTGTGAGAAAGAGATGGGAGCAGACAGGAGAGGTCTTCTCAGTCCAGGAGCAAACAGACTTTCCTCCCAAACTGTTTGTACAAATTCAAAAAACTCAGATTGCCCAGCAGGTTAGTCATGTGACTAGCTGGTTTGACCATGTCCTGTTTGTGTATTCGGCCATTTTAACAGTCAACCTGGAATGTGAGCTACCCCACCTTCAACGTCTGGTGATCAAACATCTATGATGGGTTGAATGTGTCAGGGAATGGCTGCTTTGTCCTTCCAAACACTGTCTGTTAATATGTAAATGTCTTTTCCAGCTGCAGCTGATCAGTTTAATAAGTTCTTTCTTCACTCCAGTAACAGTTTAAAATTAATGTTCACAACAAAATTAATGTGTCTCATTTTTGGCAGGTAGAGGCCTAGCATAGAACCACAGAAAAATTACGGCACAGAAGGAGGTCATTCAGCCCATTGTGTCAGTGCCGGCCAAAGAAACTAGCCACCCAATCCAATCCCACCTTCCAGCACCTGGTCCATAGCCTTGCCGGTTACAGCACTTCTGGTGCATGTCCAGGTGCCTTTTAAAAGAATTGAGGGTTTCTGCCTCCACCATCATTCCTGGCAGTAAATTCCAGACACTCACCACCCCTCTGGCTGAAAAGGTTTTTCCTCATGTCCACTCTAATCTTTCTACCAATCAGCTTAAATCTGTGCCCCTGATAATTGATCTCTCTGCTGGGGAAACAGGTCCTTCCTGTCTACTCTATATAGGCCCCTCATAATTTTGTACATCTCTATAAAGTCACCCCTCAGCCTGCTCTGTTATAAGGAAAACAACCCGAGCCAATCCAATCTTTCCTCATTGCTGCAACTTTCAAGCCCTGGCAACATTCTTGTAAATCTCCTCTGTACTCTCTCCAGAGCAATTATGTCCTTTCTGTAATGCGGTGACCAGAACTACGCAATACTCCAAAATAAAAGCAAAATACTGCAGATGCTGGAAATCTGAAATAAAAACAAGAAATGCTGGAAATACTGAGCAGGTCTGGCAGCATCTGTGGAGACAGAAGCAGAGTTAACATTTCAGGTCAGTGACCCTTCTTCAGAACTGGCAAATATTAGAAATGTAAAAGGTTATAAGCAAGTAAAGCGGGGTGGGGAAAGAGATAGGGTGGCACAGTGGTTAGCACCGCAGCCTCACAGCTCCAACTACTTGGGTTTGATTCTGGGTACTGCCCGTACGGAGTTTGCAAATTCTCCCTGTGACTGCGTGGGTTTCTGCCGGGTGCTCTGGTTTTGTCCCACAGCCAAAGACTTGCAGGTTGATAGGTAAATTGGCCATTGTAAATTGCCCCTAGTGTAGGTAGGTAGTAGGCGAATTGAGGGGATGTGGTAGGAATATGGGATTAATGCAGGATTAGTATAAATGAGTGGTTGATGGTCAGCACAGACTCAGTGGGCTGAAGGGCCTGTTTCAGTGCTGTATCTCTAAATATAATATAATAAATATAAATATAACAAAGGAGAAGGTGCAGATAGGAGAAGGTCACAGAATAGCTCACCAGAAGGTTGTGGAGCAAAGGCAAACAATATGTTAATGATTAGATTAGATTAGAGATACAGCACTGAAACAGGCCCTTCAGCCCACCGAGTCTGTGCCGAACATCAACCACCCATTTATACTAATCCCATATTCCTACCAATCATCCCCACCTGTCCCTATATTTCCCTACCACCTACCTATACTAGTGACAATTTATAATGGCCAATTTACCTATCAACCTGCAAGTCTTTTGGCTTGTAGGAGGAAACCAGAGCACCCGGAGAAAACCCACGCAGACACAGGGAGAACTTGCAAACTCCACACAGACAGTACCCGGAATCGAACCCGGGTCCCTGGAGCTGTGAGGCTGCGGTGCTAACCACTGCGCCACTGTGCCGCCCTGGTGTGTTGAATGACAAAGCATTAGTACAGATAGGGTGTTAATGGACTGAAAATTGAACAGCCGCAAGTACAAACATGAAAAAATACAGTAGGTAAGAAAACTGAACAAACTAAGATGCAATAAATTAAATAAACACAAAAAAAAATATTTCAACACTCCCCCCTGCTCTCATGCTCACATCTCTGTCCTGGGATTGCTGCAGTGTTCCAGTGAACATCAACACAAGCTCGAGGAACAGCATCTCATTTACCGATTAGGCACACTACAGCCTGCCGGACTGAACATTGAGTTCAATAATTTCAGAGTATGACGGGCACCCCATTTTACTTTTATTTTTAGTTATTTTTTTTCTTTTCCCTTTTTTAAAATATCTTTTTTGTGTTTACTTTATTTTATTTCATCTTAGTTTGTTCAGTTTGCTTACCCACTGTTTTTTTCATGTTTGTACTTGTGGCTGTTCAGTTTTCAGTCCAGGGCGGCACAGTGGCGCAATGGTTAGCACCGCAGCCTCATAGCTCCAACTACCTGGGTTTGATTCTGGGTACTGCCTGTACGGAGTTTGCAAATTCTCCCTGTGACTGCGTGGGTTTCTGCCGGGTGCTCTGGTTTCGTCCCACAGCCAATGACTTGCAGGTTGATAGGTAAATTGGCCATTATAAAATTGCCCCTGGTATAGGTAGGTGGTAGGGGAAGGTGGGGATGTGGTCGGAATATGGGATTAGTGTAGGATTAGTATAAATGGGTGGTTGATGGTCGGCACAGACTCAGTGGGCCGAAGGGCCTATTTCAGTGCTGTATCTCTAAATAAAAAAAACACCCTATCTGTACTGATGGTTCACCCCCACTTTACTTGATTATAACCTTTTACATTTCTAATATTTGCCAGTTCTGAAGAAGGGTCACTGACCTGAAACGTTAACTCTGCTTCTCTCTCCGCAGATGCTGCCAGACCTGTTAAATATTTCCAGCATTTCTTGTTTTTATTACACAATACTCCAGCTGTGGCCTAACCAGCGTTTTATACAGTTCCAGCATTCCATCCCTGCTTTTGAATTCTATACCTCAGCTAATAAAGGAAAGTATTCCATAGCCTCCTTCACCACTCTATCTACCTGTCCTGCCACCTTCAGGGACCTGTGGACAGACAATCCAAGGTCTCTCACTTCTTCTACCCCTCTCAATATCCTCAGTTTATTGTGTATTCCCTCACTTTATTTGCCCTCCCCAAATGCATTACCTCACATTTTTCTGGATTGAATTCCATTTGCCACTTTTCCGCCCACTCAACCAAACCATTGATATCATTCTGGAGTCTACAGCTATCCTCTTCACTATCAATTACATGGCCAACTTTTGTGTCATCTGCAAATTTCCCGATCATGCCTCCCACATTTAAGTCCAAATCATTAATATATACCACAAACAGCAAGGGACACAACACTGAGCCCTGTGTAACGCCACTGGAAACCGCTTTCCATTCACAAAAACATCCATCGACTACTACCCTTTGTTTCCTGTCCCTGAGCCAATTCTGGATCCAACCTTCCCCTGTCTCCCATGGGCTTTCATTTTACTGACCAGTTTGCCATGTGGGACCTTGTCAGATGCCTTACTAAAATCCATGTAGACCACATCCACTGCACTACCCTCATCAATCCTTCTTGTTACTTCCTCAAAAAACTCAATTATGTTAGTAAGACATGACCTTCCCTTAACAAATCCATGCTGACTATCCCTGATTAATCCGTGCTTTTCTAAGTGGTAGTTTATCCTGTCCCTCAGAATAGATTCTAAGCATTTACCGAGGTCAGACTGACCAGCCTATAATTACTTGGCCTATCCCTCACATCCTTTTTAAATAATGGTATAACATTCGCAGATCTCCAATCCTCTGGTACCTCTCCTGTATCTAGTGAGGATTTGAAGATGATCCTCAGCGTATCTGCTATTTCCTCTCTGGCTTTCTTTAAAAGCCTGGGATGCAAACTATCCAGCCCTGGTGATTTATCCACTTTCAAGGATGTCAAACCCTCTATCAGGACAAGAGTTTTTCAAGAAGTTTTTGCAACCCATGGTATACGTGATCAGATAGTATCCGATAATAGACCACAATCTGCAAACGATTACTTCATGCATTTTGCAGAAAAATGGAGATTTGTTCATTTAACAAGTTCTCCTAAGTATCCACAGACAAATGAAGAAGCTGAGTGAGCAGTCAGAACCATTAAGCTATGTTGAAGAAAAATCAAGATTTCCAAACAGCACTATTGACATACCGAACTATTCCATTGTTATGTGAATTAGCACCCTCTGAACTCTTAATAGGAAGAAAATTCTGAACGCAACTTCCAATTCTACCCAAGGAATGACTTCCAGGGTTTCAAAGCCAGGATTATCGGAGAGTACAAGACAAAGAAAAGACCTATGGAAACAAAAACCCATAATTTTAACAGGAGATACCATAGCAGACACCCTCCAAAGTTGTCAGAAGGGCAAAAGGTATGGGGACGAGACCAACTTAGAGAAGGAGTAATTCTACAGAGAGATGAAAATCTACAGTGATCTGATATACTATGAACTCAAGAAGGTTCTATACAGAGAAATAGAAGGAATGTTATTTTTTAACAGAAAATATGTCAATCGGTCACACATTTAGACAACTCAGATGTTGAACTGGAAATTCAGAAAGCACTGACTACTACAAGCCACAAAGAAGGCTGTCCAAGTCAAGAAACAAGAGTTCAGAGAAAGACTACCAAACAAGACCAGGGAGAGTTGTGAAGCCTCCTAGCAGATTGAATCTACAAAGTCAGAGACTTGGGGGGAGATGGGGTAGTATGTAAAGAAAAATGTGAATGTTTATAAATATATATTGGGATGAAGACATAGGGGTGGGGGGTGGGGGGGAGATATAATATAAGGGTCTGAAAGGGTTCATCTTGAGAGAATGTAAAGACCACCACCCACCATGATGTAAGAGATCATGTGGGATCAGGAAACCTCCTACTGATTACCACCTACCGCCCTCCCTCAGCTGATGAGTCAGTACTCCTCCATGTTGAACACCACTTGGAGGAAGCACTGAGGGTGGTGAGGGCACAAAATGTACTCTGGGTGGGGGACTTCAATGTCCATCACCAAGAGTGGCTCGGTAGCATACTACTGACTGAGCTGGCCGAGTTCTAAAGGACATAGCTGCTAGACTGGATATGCGGGAGGTGGTGAGGGAACCAAGAGGGAAAAGCATACTTGACCTCGTCCTCACCAATTTGCCTGGCGCAGATGCATCTGTCCATTGGTAGGAGTGACCACTGCACAGTCCTTGTGGGGACGAAGTCCTGCCTTCACACTGAAGATACCGTCCATCATGTTGTGTGGCACTATCACCGTGCTAAATGGGATAGATTTCAAACAGATCGAGAAATGCAAAACTGGGCATCCATGAGGCGCTGTGGGACATCAGCAGCAGCAGAATTGCACTCAAGCACAATCTATAACCTCATGGCCTGGCATATCTGCCACTCTACCATTACCATCAAGCCAGAAGACCAACACTGGTTCAATGAAGAGTGCAGGAGGGCATGCCAGGATCAGCACCAGGTATACCTCAAAATGAGGTGTCAACCTGGTGAAGCTACAACCCAGGACTACTTGCATGCCAAACTGCGTAGGCAGCACGCAATAGACAGAGCTAAGCGATCCCATAACCAACGGATCAGATCTAAGCTCTGCAGTCCTGCCACATCCAACCATGAATGGTGGTGGACAATTAAACAACTAACTGGAAGAGGTGGCTCCACAAATATCCCCATCCTCAATGATGGGGGAGCCCAGCACATCAGTGCGAAAGATAAGGCTGAAGCATTTGCAACAATCTTCAGCCAGAAGTGCCGAGTTGATGATCCATCTCAGCCTCCTCCTGAAGTCCCCAGCATCACAGATGCCGGACTTCAGCCAATTTGATTCACTCCGCGTGATATTATGAAACGACTGAAGGCACTGGATACTGCAAAGGCTATGAGCCCTGACAATATTCCGGCAATAACTGAAGACCTGTGCTCCAGAACTTGTCGCGCCACTAGCCAAGCTGTTCCAGTACAGCTACAACACTGGCATCTACCCTGCAATATATAAAATTGCCCAGGTATGTCCTGTACACAAAAAACAGGACAAGTCAAACCCAGCCAATTACCGCCCCATCAGCCTACTCTCAATCATCAGTAAAGTGATAGAAGGTGTCATCAACAGTGCTATCAAGCGGCACTTGCTTAGCAATAACCTGCTCAGTGACGCTCAGTTTGGGTTCTGCCAGGGCCACTCAGCTCCTGACCTAATTACAGACTTGGTTCAAACATGGACAAAAGAGCTGAACTCAAGAGGTGAGGTGAGAGTAACTGCCCTTGACATCAAGGCAGCATTTGACTGAGTATGGCATCAAGGAGCCCGAGCAAAACTGGAGTCAATGTGAATCAGGGGGAAAATTCTCCGCTGGCTGGAGTCATACCGAGCACAAAGGAAGATGGTTGTGGTTGTTGGAGGTCAATCATCTGAGCTCCAGGACATCACTGCAGGAGTTCCTCAGGGTAGTGTCCGAGGCCCAACCATCTTCAGCTGCTTCGTCAATGACCTCCCTTCAATCATTAGGTCAAAAGTGGGGATGTTCGCTGGTGACTGCACAATGTTCAGCACCATTCGCGGCTCCTCAGATACTGAAGCAGTCCGTGTAGAAATGCAACAAGACCTGGACAATGTCCTGGCTTGGGCTGATAAGTTGCAAGTAACATTCACGCCACACAAGTGCCAGGCAATGACCATCACCAACAAGAGAGAATCCAACCATCTCCCCTTGACATTCAAAGAACAAAGAAAAAAGAAAATTACAGCACAGGAACAGGCCCTTCGGTCCTCCAAGCCTGCGCCAATCCAGATCTTCTATCTAAACATGTCGCCTATTTTTTTTAAGGGTCTGTATCTCTTTGCTTCCTGCCCATTCATGTATCTGTCTAGATACATCTTAAAAGAGGCTATCGTGCCCGCGTCTACCACCTCCGCTGGCAACGCGTTCCAGGCACCCACCACCCTCTGCGTAAAGAACTTTCCACGCATATCCCCCCTAAACATTTCCCCTCTCACTTTGAACTCGTGACCCCTAGTAATTGAATCCCCCACTCTGGGAAAAAGCTTGTTGCTATCCACCCTGTCTATACCTCTCATGATTTTGTACACCTCAATCAGGTCCCCCCTCAACCTCCGTCTTTCTAATGAAAATAATCCTAATCTACTCAACCTCTCTTCATAGCTAGCGCCCTCCATACCAGGCAACATCCTGGTGAACCTCCTCTGCACCCTCTCCAAAGCATCTACATCCTTTTGGTAATGTAGCGACCAGAACTGCACGCAGTATTCCAAATGCAGCCGAACCAAAGTCTTATACAACTGTAACATGACCTGCCAACCCTTGTACTCAATACCCCGTCCGATGAAGGAAAGCATGCCGTGAATAACTTGAAGATAGACAAGTCTCCCGGGCCTGACGGGGTATATCCAAGGATGTTATGGGAAGCAAGGGATGAAATTGCAGAGCCGCTGGCAATGATCTTTTCATCTTCTCTGTTGACGGGGGTGGTACCAGGTGATTGGAGGGTGGCAAATGTTGTGCCCCTGTTCAAGAAAGGGAATAGGAACAACCCTGGGAATTACAGGCCAGTTAGTCTTACTTCGGTGGTAGGCAAGTTGATGGAAAAGGTGCTGAGGGATAGGATTTCTGAGCATCTGGAAAGACACTGCTTGATTCGGGACAGTCAGCACGGTTTTGTGAGGGGTAGGTCTTGCCTCACAAGCCTGATTGAATTCTTTGAGCAGGTGACCAAGCAAGTGGATGAGGGTAAACCAGTGGATGTGGTGTACATGGATTTTAGTAAGGCATTTGATAAGGTCCCCCATGGTAGACTTATGGAGAAAGTCAGGAGGCATGGGATAGTGGGGAATGTGGCCAGTTGGATTAAGAATTGGCTAACTGATAGAAGGCAGAGAGTGGTCTTAGATGGTAAATACTCAGCCTGGAGCCCAGTTACCAGTGGCGTGCCACAGGGATCAGTTCTGGGTCCTCTCCTGTTTGTGATTTTTATTAACGACTTGGATGAGGAAGTCGAAGGGTGGGTCAGTAAATTTGCAGATGATACAAAGGTTGGTGGAGTTGTGGATACCGAGGAGGGCTATTGTCGTCTGCAAAGGGACTTGGATAGGTTGCAGTGCTGGGCTGAAAAGTGGCAGATGGAGTTTAACCCTGAAAAGTGTGAGGTCGTCCATTTTGGAAGGACAAACACGAATGCAAAATACTGGGTTAACGGTAGGGTTCTTGGGCATGTGGAGGAGCAGAGAGACCTTGGGGTCTATGTGCATAGATCGTTGAAAGTTGCAACTCAAGTGGATAGGGCTGTGAAGAAGGCATATGGGGTGTTAGCGTTCATTAGCAGAGGGATTGAATTTAAGAGCCGTGAGGTGATGATGCAGCTGTACAGGACCTTGGTAAGGCCTCATTTGGAGTACTGTGTGCAGTTCTGGTCGCCTCATTTTAGGAAGGATGTGGAAGCCTTGGAGAGGGTGCAGAGGAGATTTACCAGGATGTTGCCTGGAATGGAGAATAAGTCTTACGAGGAAAGGCTGAACATTCTAGGCCTCTTCTCATTAGAACGGAGAAGGATGAGGGGTGACATGATAGAGGTTTATAAGATGATCAGGGGAATAGATAGGGTAGACAGTCAGAAACTTTTTCCCCGGGTGGAGCAAAGCGTTACAAGGGGTCATAAATTTAAGGTGAAGGGTGGGAGATATAAGGGGGATGTCAGGGGAAGGTTCTTTACCCAGAGAGTGGTCGGGGCATGGAATGCCTTGCCTGGGGAAGTTGTTGAGTCAGAAACTTTAGGGACTTTCAAACGGCTTTTAGATAGGTATATGGATAAAGGAGAATGATGGGGTATAGATTAAATTGTCCTTGACAGAGGACAAAGGATCGGCACAACATCGTGGGCCGAAGGGCCTGTTCTGTGCTGTATTTTCTATGTTCTATGTTCTATGTATGCCTTCTTGACCACTCCATTGACCTGCGTTGCCACCTTCAGGGAGCAATGGACCTGAACACCCAAGTCTCTCTGTACATCAATTTTCCCCAGGACTTTTCCATTTACTGTATAGTTCACTCTTGAATTGGATCTTCCAAAATGCATCACCTCACATTTGCCCTGATTGAACTCCATCTGCCATTTCTCTGCCCAACTCTCCAGTCTATCTATATTCTGCTGTATTCTCTGACAGTCCCCTTCACTATCTGCTACTCCACCAATCTTAGTGTCGTCTGCAAACTTGCTAATCAGACCACCTATACTTTCCTCCAAATCATTTATGTATATCACAAACAACAGTGGTCCCAGCACGGATCCCTGTGGAACACCACTGGTCACACGTCTCCATTTTGAGAAACTCCCTTCCACTGCTACTCTCTGTCTCCTGTTGCCCAGCCAGTTATTTATCCATCTAGCTAGTACACCCTGGACCCCATGCGACTTCACTTTCTCAATCAGCCTACCATGGGGAACCTTATCAAATGCCTTACTGAATATGACATCTACAGCCCTTCCCTCATCAATCAACTTTGTCACTTCCTCAAAGAATTCTATTAAGTTGGTAAGACATGACCTTCCCTGCACAAAACCATGTTGCCTATCACTGATAAGCCCATTTTCTTCCAAATGGGAAGAGATCCTATCCCTCAGTATCTTCTCCAGCAGCTTCCCTACCACTGACGTCAGGCTCACCGGTCTATAATTACCTGGATTATCCCTGCTACCCTTCTTAAACAAGGGGACAACATTAGCAATTCTCCAGTCCTCCGGGACCTCACCCGTGTTTAAGGATGCTGCAAAGATATCTGTTAAGGCCCCAGCTATTTCCTCTCTCGCTTCCCTCAGTAACCTGGGATAGATCCCATCCGGACCTGGGGACTTGTCCACCTTAATGCCTTTTAGAATACCCAACACTTCCTCCCTCCTTATGCCGACTTGACCTAGTGTAATCAAACATCTGTCCCTAACCTCAACATCCGTCATGTCCCTCTCCTCGGTGAATACCGATGCAAAGTACTCGTTTAGAATCTCACCCATTTTCTCTGACTCCACGCATAACTTTCCTCCTTTGTCCTTGAGTGGTCCAATCCTTTCTCTAGTTACCCTTTTGCTCCTTATATATGAATAAAAGGCTTTGGGATTTTCCTTAACCCTGTTTGCTAAAGATATTTCATGACCCCTTTTAGCCCTCTTAATTCCTCGTTTCAGATTGGTCCTACATTCCCGATATTCTTTCAAAGCTTCGTCTTTCTACAGCCTCCTAGACCTTACGTATGCTTCCTTTTTCCTCTTAGCTAGTCTCACAATTTCACCTGTCATCCATGGTTCCCTAATCTTGCCATTTCTATCCCTCATTTTCACAGGAACATGTCTCTCCTGCACTCTAATCAAACTCTCTTTAAAAGCCTCCCACATATCAAATGTGGATTTACCTTCAAACAGCTGCTCCCAATCAACATTCCCCAGCTCCTGCCGAATTTTGGTATAGTTGGCCTTCCCCCAATTTAGCACTCTTCCTTTAGGACCACTCTCGTCTTTGTCCATGAGTATTCTAAAACTTACGGAATTGTGATCACTATTCCCAAAGTAGTCCCCTACTGAAACTTCAACCACCTGGCCGGGCTCATTCCCCAACACCAGGTCCAGTATGGCCCCTTCCCGAGTTGGACTATTTACATACTGCTCTAGAAAACCCTCCTGGATGCTCCTAACAAATTCTGCTCCATCTAGACCTCTAACACTAAGTGAATCCCAGTCAATGTTGGGAAAATTAAAATCTCCTATCACCACCACCCTGTTGCTCCTCCATCTTTCCATAATCTGTTTACATATTTGTACCTCTATCTCACGCTCGCTGTTGGGAGGCCTGTAGTACAGCCCCAACATTGTTACCGCACCCTTCCTATTTCTGAGTTCTGCCCATATTGCCTCACTGCTCGAGAACAGGACAGCACAGAAACAGGCCATTCGGCCCTCCAAGCCTGTGCCAATCTTGATGCCTGCCTAAACTAAAACCTTCTGCACTTCCAGGGTCCGTATCCCTCTATTCCCATCCTATTCATGTATTTGTCAAGATGCCTCTTAAACGTCTCGATGGTACCTGCTTCCACCACCTCCCCCGGTAACAAGTTCCAGGCACGCACCACCCTCTGTGCAAAGAACTTGCCTCGCACATCCCCTCACACCTTAAACCTATGTCCCCTAGTAACTGACTCTTCCACCCTGGGAAAAAGCTTCTGATTATCCACTCTGTCCATGCCGCTCATAACTTTGTAAACCTCTATCATGTCGCCCCTCCACCTCCGTCGTTCCAGTGAAAACAATCCGAGTTTATCCAACCTCTCCTCATAGCTAATGCCCTCCAGACCAGGCAACATCCTGGTAAACCTCCTCTGTACCCTCTCCAAAGCCTCCACGTCCTTCTGGTAGTGTGGCGACCAGAATTGCACACAATATTCTAAGTGTGGCCTAACTAAAGTTCTGTACAGCTGCAGCATGACTTGTCAATTTTTATACTCTGTGCCCCGACCGATGAAGGCAAGCATGCCATATGCCTTCTTGACTATCTTATCCACCTGCGTTGCATCTTTCAGTGATCTGTGGACCTGTACGCCCAGATCTCTCTGCCTGTCAATACTCCGAAGGGTTCTGCCATTTACTGTATACTTCCCACCTGCATTAGACCTTCCAAAATGCATTACCTCACATTTGTCTGGATTAAACTCCATCTGCTATTTCTCCGCCCAAGTCTCCAACTGATCTATATCCTGCTGTATCCTCTGACAATCCTCATCACTGTCCGCAATTCAACCAACCTTTGTGTCATCCGCAAACTTACTAATCAGACCAGCTACATTTTCCTCCAAATCATTTATATATACTACAAACAGCAAAGGTCCCAGCACTGATCCCTGCAGAACTCCACTAGTCACATCCCTCCATTCAGAAAAGCACCCTTCCACTGATACCCTCTGTCTTCTATGACCGAGCCAGTTCTGTATCCATCTTGCCAGCTCCCCTCTGATCCCGTGTGACTTCACCTTTTGTACCAGTCTGCCATGAGGGACCTTGTCAAAGGCTTTACTGAAGTCCATATAGACAACATCCACTGCCCTCCCTTCATCAATCATCTTCGTCACTTCCTCAAAAAACTCAATCAAGTTAGTGTGACACAACCTCCCCTTCACAAAACCATGCTGCCTCTCGCTAATAAGTCCATTTGTTTCCAAATGGGAGTAAATCCTGTCCCGATGAATCCTCTCTAATAATTTCCCTGCCACTGACGCAAGGCTCATCGGCCTATAATTTCCTGGATTATCCTTGCTACCCTTCTTAAACAAAGGAACAACATTGGCTATTCTCCAGTCCTCTGGGACCTCACCTGTAGCCAATGAGGATGCAAAGATTTCTGTCAAGGCCCCAGCAATTTCTTCCCTCGCCTCCCTCAGTATTCTGGGGTAGATCCCATCAGGCCCTGGGGACTTATCTACCTTAATGCTTTGCAAGACATCCAACACCTCCTCCTTTTTGATAATGAGATGACTGAGACTATCTACACTCCCTTCCCTGGGCTCATCATCCACCAAGTCCTTCTCTTTGGTGACTACTGATGCAAAGTACTCATTTAGCACCTCGCCCATTTCCTCTGGCTCCACACATAGATTCCCATTTCTGCCCTTGAGTGGGCCAACCCTTTCCCTGGTTACCCTCTTGCTCTTTATATACGTATAAAAAGCCTTGGGATTTTCCTTAATCCTGTTTGCCAATGACTTCTCATAGCCCTTTTAGCCCTCCTGACTCCTTGCTTAAGTTCCTTCCTACTGTCTTTATATTCCTCAAGGGATTCGTCTGTTCCTAGCCTTCCAGCCCTTACGAATGCTTCCTTTTTCTTTTTGACTAGGCTCACAATATCCCGCGTTATCCAAGGTTCCTGAAACTTGCCAAACTTATCCTTCTTCCTCACAGGAACATGCTGTTCCTGGATTCTAATCAACTGACGTTTGAAAGACTTCCACATGTCAGATGTTGATTTACCCTCAAACAGCCACCCCCAATCTAAATTCTTCAGTTCCTGCCTAATATTGTTACAATTAGCCTTCCCCCAATTTAGCACCTTCACCCGAGGACTACTCTTATCCTTATCCACAAGTACCTTAAAACTTATGGAATTATGGTCACTGTTCCCGAAATGCTCCCCTACTGAAACTTCGACCACCTGGCCAGGCTCATTCCCCAATACCAGGTCCAGTACGGCCCCATCCCTAGTTGGACTATTTACGTATTGTTTCAAGAAGCCCTCCTGGATGCTCCTTACAAATTCTGCCCCATCTAAGCCCCTAGCACTAGGTGAGTCCCAGTCAATATAGGGGAAGTTAAAATCACCCACCACTACAACCCTGTTACCTTTAAATCTTTCCAAAATCTGTCTACATATCTGCTCCTCTACCTCCCGCTGGCTGTTGGGAGGCCTGTAGTAAACCCCCAACATCGTGACTGCACCTTTCCTATTCCTGAGCTCCACCCATATTGCCTCGCTGCATGACCCCTCCAAGGTGTCCTCCCGCAGTACAGCGGTGATATTCTCCTTAACCAGTAATGCAACTCCCCTACCCCTTTTACATCCCCCTCTATCCCGCCTGAAGCTTCTAAATCCTGGAACATTTAGCTACCAATCCTGTCCTTCCCTCAAGTCTCTGTAATAGCAACAACATCACAGTTCCAAGTACTAATTCAAGCTCCAAGTTCATCTGCCTTACCTGTTATACTTCTCGCATTGAAACAAATGCACTTCAGACCACTAGTCCCGCTGTGCTCCGCAACATCTCCCTGCCTGCTCTTCCTCTTCGTCTTACTGGCCTTATTTACTAGTTGCCCCTCATTTATTTCACTCGCTGTCCTACTGCTCTGGTTCCCACCCCCCTGCCACACTAGTTGAAACCCTCCCGACTGACACTAGCAAACCTCGCAGCCAGGATATTTGTGCCCCTCTGGTTTAGATGCAACCCATCCTTCTTGTACAGGTCCCATCTGTCCCTGAAGAGATCCCAATGGTCCAGATATCTGAAACCCTCCCTTCTACACCAGCTGCTCAGCCACGTGTTTAGCTGCACTGTCTTCCTATTTCTAGCCTCACTGGCACGTGGCACAGGGAGTAATTCTGAGATTACAACCCTAGAGGTCCTGTCTTTTAACTTTCTACCTAACTCCCTAAACTCCCCCTGCAGGATCTCATCACTCTTCCTGCCTATGTCGTTGGTACCGATGTGTACCACAACCTCTGGCTGTTCACCCTCCTCCTTCAGAATGCCCCCTGTCCATTCAGAGACATCCTTGACCCTGGCACCAGGGAGGCAACATACCATCCTGCAGTCTCTTTCACGTCCACAGAAGCGCCTATCTGTGCCCCTGACTATAGAGTCCCCTATAACTATTGCTCTTCTGCGCTTTGTCCCTCCCTGAACAGTGCCAGCCGTGGTGCCACTGCTCTGACTGCTGCTTTTTCCCCTGATAGGCCATCCCCCCCAACAGTATCCAAAACGGTATACTTGTTAGAGAGGGGGATAGACACAGGGGATTCCTGCACTGATTGCCTGCCCCTTCTAGCGGTCACCCATCTATCTGCCCTGCACCTTGGGTGTAACCACTTCTCTAAAACTCCTGTCTGTGACACTTTCTGCCACCTGCATGCTCCTAAGTGCATCCAGTTGCCGCTGCAACCGGTCCATGCGGTCTGTGAGGAGCTGCAACTGGATACACTTCCTGCAGATGTAGTCATCCGGAACGCTGGAAGCGTCATGGACTTTTCACATCTTACAGGTGAAGCACTTCATCCCTCTCACTGACATTTCTAGCACTAATTAATAAATAAAAATAAATACTTATTAAATCCTTACTAAATTGTTATAATTAACTATATGGTCCCTAATGCTAGATTCCTACTATAAATATTCCTTCTTTGGCCTCCTTATCTCGAGAGACAATGGGTAAGCACCGAGAGGTGGTCAGTGGTTTGTGGAGCAGCGCCTGGAGTGGCTATAAAGGCCAATTCTAGAGTGACAGACTCTTCCACAGGTGCTGCAGAAACATTTATTTGTCGGGGCTGTTACACAGTTGGCTCTCCCCTTGCGCCTCTGTCTTTTTTCCTGCCAACTGCTAAGTCTCTTCGACTCGCCACACTTTAGCCCCGCCTTTATGGCTGCCCACCAGCTCTGGCGAACACTGGCAACTGACTCCCACGACTTGTGATCAATGTCACAGGACTTCATGTCGCATTTGCAGACGTCTTTAAAGTGGAGACATGGACGGCCGGTGGGTCTGATACCAGTGGCGAGCTCGCTGTACAATGTGTCTTTGGGGATCCTGCCATCTTCCATGCGGCTCACATGGCCAAGGCATCTCAAGTGCCGCTGACTCAGTAGTGTGTATAATCTGGGGATGTTGGCCGCCTCGAGGACTTCTGTGTTGGAGATACGGTCCTGCCACCTGATGCCAAGTATTCTCCGGAGGCATCAAAGATGGAATGAATTGAGACGTCGCTCTTGGCTGACATACGTTGTCCAGGCCTCGCTGCCATAGAGCAAGGTACTGAGGACACAGGCTTGATACACTCGGACTTTTGTGTTCCGTGTCAGTGCGCCATTTTCCCACACTCTCTTGGCCAGTCTGGACATAGCAGTGGAAGCCTTTCCCATGCGCTTGTTGATTTCTGTATCGAGAGACAGGTTACTGGTGATAGTTGAGCCTAGGTAGGTGAACTTTTGAACCACTTCCAGAGCGTGGTCGCCAATATTAATGGATGGAGCATTTCTGACGTCCTGCCCCATGATGTTCGTTTTCTTGAGGCTGATGGTTAGGCCAAATTCATTGCAGGCAGCCGCAAACCTGTCGATGAGACTCTGCAGGCACTCTTCAGTGTGAGATGTTAAAGCAGCATCGTCAGCAAAGAGGAGCTCCCTGATGAGGACTTTCCGTACTTTGGACTTCGCTCTTAGACGGGCAAGGTTGAACAACCTGCCCATATTTAATATAAATATTAAATGCTAAGTAAATACAGTAATCTCCTCCCTCTGGTTTAGTTACTCTACTTATTAATTAGTTCATTAGGGTTTTAATCATTTTTACCAATGTTTTATTTTCAAATTCAGTACAAATTCCCTACCAGCCAATCAGGCCACAGCTTTCCTGTGACGTCACTTTTCAGTTTTTTTTTTAACCAGAGATAAGTTTTTTATACTTACAGGTCTGGAACTCCGCCCTCCGAGTCTTCTCCGTAAATGTCCAGAGCCAAACATTACCATCGCTGAAACCCCCACTATCAACATCCTAGGGGCTACCATTGACCAGAAACTGAACTGGAGTAGCCATATAAATACCATGGCTACAAGAGCAGGTCAGAGGCTGGGAATCCTGTGGCAAATAACTCACCTCCTGACTCCCCAAGGCATGTCCACCATCTACAAGGCACAAGCCAGGAGTGTGATGGAATACTCTTCACTTGCCTGGATGGGTGTAGCTCCAACAACACTCAAGAAGCTCAACACCATCAAGGGCAAAGAAGCCCAATTGATTGCCACCGTATCCATAAACATTCACTCCTTCCACCACCGACGCACAGTGGCAGCAGTGTGTACCATCTACAAGATGCACTACAGCAATGCACCAAAACTCCTTAGACAGCACCTTCCAAACCTGCGACCTCTACCAACTAGAAGGACAAGGGCAGCAAATGCATGGGAACACCACCACCTGCCATTTCCCCTCCAAGTCATACACCATCCTGACTTGGAACTATATCACCATTCCTTCACCGTCGCTGGGTCAAAATCGTGGAACTCCCTTCCTGACAGCACTGTGGGTGTACCTACCCCAAATGGACTGCAACGGTTCAAGAAGGCAGCTCACCACCACCTTCTCAAGAGCAATTAGGGATGGGCAATAAATGCTGGCCTGGCCAGCGATGCCCACATCCCATGAATGAATTTTAAAAAACAGTGCGGCACAGTGGCGCAGTGGTTAGCACCGCAGCCTCATAGCTCCAGCGACCCGGGTTCAATTCTGGGTACTGCCTGTGTGGAGTTTGCAAGTACTCCCTGTGTCTGCGTGGGTTTCCTCCGGGTGCTCTGGTTTCCTCCCACATGCCAAAAGACTTGCAGGTTGATAGGTAAATTGGCCATTATAAATTGCCCCTAGTATAGGTAGGTGGTAGTGAAATATAGAGACAGGTGGGGATGTGGTAGGAATATGGGATTAGTGTCGGATTGGTATAAATGGGTCGTTGATGGTCGGCACAGACTCGGTGGGCCGAAGGGCCTGTTTCAGTGCTGTATCTCTAACTAAGTTACAGCGTGGCTTTTGAAGGAGACACACAGATTAGTGTGGAGTGTGTTATGAAATAAATATTAATGTTTAAAACTACAGTCTAAGAACCTCTCTGATAGATGCAAAAAGGTGGCAGCATGCAGAGTCAAACATATAAGACATACTTAGGTATGCCTGGTGCTGCTCCTGGCTTACTCTCTTGCACTCCTAATTGAACCAAGGTTCTTCCCTGACTTGATGGTAATGGTAGATTGAAGGATATGCTGGGGCCATGAGGTTACAGATTTGATTGAAAACAATTCTGCACCTGCTGATGGCCCACAGTGCCTCATGGATACCCAGTTTTGAGCTGCTAGATTTGTTCTGAATCTATCCCATTTAGCACAGTGGTTGTGCCCCACAACATGACGGACAGTGTCCTCAAAGTGAAATCGGGACGTCATCTTCCCAAAGACTGTGCAGTGGTCACTCCTATTTGTACTGTCATGGACAGATACATCTGCGACAGATAGATTGGTGAGGACAAGGTCAAGTAGGTTTTTCCCTCATGTTGGCTCTCTGACCACCTGCTGCAGGCCCAGTCTGGCAGACATGTCCTTCAGGACTCAGTATTGGCACGACTGAGCCACTCTTGGTGATGGACATTTAAGTCCCCTTTTCTGCTCTTGCTCTCCTAAGTGCTTCTTCTAAGTGGTGTTCAACAAGGAGGAGCACTGATTCATCAGCTGTAGAGGGCAGTAAGAGGTAATCAGCAGGTGTTTCTCTTGCCCACGTTTGATCCGATGCCATGATCTTTCATGGGGTCGGGAATCAATGTTGAAGACTCCCAGAGCCACTCCCTGCACACTCTATACCACCTTGTCGCCACCTCTGGTGGGCAGGACATACCCAGGGATGGTGATGAGGAGTCTGGGACATTGGCTGTAAGGTGAGTATGATTATGCCAGGCCGTTGCTTGACTAGTCTGTCGGACAACTTCTTAATTTTGACACAAGTCGCCAGATGTTAGTGAGGAGCATTTGCAGAGCGGACTGGACAAGGAGCCCGGTGCCGAGGTTGATGCCGGGAGGTCCATCTGGTTTTATTGTTATTAAACTTTTTCATAGTGGTTTGATACTGAGCATCTTGCTAGGCCATTTAAGATAAGAGTTAAGTACATGGCTGGGTGTCTGGAGTTGTATATCGGCCAGACCGGGTAAGGACGGCAGATTTCCTTCTCTAAAGGGTATTAGTCAACCAGATGGGTTCTTACGAAAATCTGGTGGTTTCATGGTCACTGTTGCTGATACTAGCTTTTTATTCCAGATTTTTAAAATTTAGTTAACTGAATTTAAATTCCTCAGCTGCTGTTGCAGGATTTGAACTCATGTCTCTGTATCATTAGTCCAAATTCTTGAATTACTAGTCCAGTGACATAACCACCAAGCTAGAGGAGATTTAAGTATATATATCATGGTGTATAGAGCTTTGGTGACCTCTCTTATACTGCGGTGCACTGTCAACTGTGAAATGTTGCTGAAAGGAGCCTATGGCCTAAATGTTGAGGGCGATGGTGACCTTGACACAGGCAGTGCTGTGCATGCCCTGGTGTGGGGCTGCAGTTGTGGCTGCAGCAGGCGACCTAGTTCAATAACAAACCCCTGGTAAAGCAAAGGTTCCTCACTGAAGTTGTGTTGGGAGAAGTGGGCCCTGAAGACCCCCTCCTGCTCCCAGTTCTGGCATCTTGTCCTGCTCTGTATGTCATCCTTCATACTCTGAACGGTGCTCTATTCCATTCCAGGCCACCCATGTTTGGATCCAAATAATTTGTGAAGGAAACAACAACTCTGGTGCAAGAGCAGCCAGACCTCCCACTATGCAGACAAATTGAACTTTGAACAGTGCTCGAACTCAGCAAAGGAGTTGTTTCTTACATTAAACAAAAGTGATTACACTTCAAAAGTTCTTCACTGGTGTAAAACTGCTTCGGAATATCCTGAGGTCATGAAAAGCATCAGATAAATGCAAATTCTTTCGATACCACCGGCGAGGAGTCCTTCATGCCAGTTAGTATCACGTTCTGCTGAGTGAGTTCAGCACATTTCATTGGAGCCTTTCAAAATGCAATTGTGTCCCGAACAGTGTTGCACATTGACCCAGATAAATATCTCCCTCCTGCCAGCGTGCAATACTCTCACGAGGACTACCTCCTCAACCACTTGCACTTCCCATTGGAAGTGCACACGCACATTTTGAATGCCATTTCAAATCTTTGGGTGGCTGTATAGCACCTAAAAAATGGACAGTCCAGTTGCTCGGCCATCCTGAGTTCCAGATGGAAATCAGTTTAAAGATATCAGTAGTGATACTGAAGCTTTCTTTTTATGATCATACTGTCACTTCGGTCATCCCAATTATTGTGGTACTGCCTTTCTTTCCCACACTTCTCGACAGGGTGCCAGAAAGGGATTCCCAATGGATGTTCCCCAATATCTCTGTTATTTGGAGGAAAGATGCCAGGCATGTCAGACTGGATGAATGGAGCTATGGAGATGCACTTTGTCCAGAGACAGCTAGGTCCTGAGTGAGGTGGGTCTACAGCAGGTTGTGACATTTCCAAGACTGCACGGGAGCTAAAATCATTGAATCGTAGAATCACACAATGAGGCCATTCAGCCCATCGTGTCCATGCCGGCTGTCTTTAAGAGCTTGGGCCTGCTTGCTGTCTAGCAAATGGGCATGTTGGGAGAGGGCTTGTAGGAGGTCCAAATGTTTTCGTGGTCCTGAGAGGCACTACCATCATTCATGCCTACTCCAGCCATGCCCTGCTACTGGGCACTGCTTCACTATGCATGGTCAGCCTGGCAACAGGCAAAAGAATACATGAGATCAGTGAGGTCCAGTCTCCCTAACTGATCCCCAAGCCTGTTGGTCAGAAGAGATAGCCTGTTTGGCTCCAGCACCCCAGGTTTCTACTACAGTACTCTGGACATCTATTGACAAAGCTCCTAGAGCCTCTGGCATGGGGGTGCTTCTGCAGACGTCCTTGGAGTTGCCCCAAGTGAAGTGGTGAATACAGTGTTGTGAAGGCGTCCGGTATACGTAGCTGGTGCGTTTCACCCAAGCTACCATCTGCAACACAGGTGTCAACATGAACACTAATGCCTGCTCCTAGGCTTGATGCTCAGAAAATAGTCCTCTTTATAAAGAGGACATATGCAGTCTAGATTCCCTTGGCCATCAGCCATGGTGAGATACAAGCCATCCCGCCAGATGGCAGGTTGCCCGACCTCCACTGCCGACACCTGTTGCTCTTGGTTATTGAATCAATGAACTCATTCTATTGCACTCTCTAAATTCTACACAATGGTGTAGCTGACATGGTGCTTGGGAGGGAGACAAGTGAGGGATGCTGTTTGTTACTAGATGCACAGGGACTAAATTTGCCACCGTCTGGCTCATCTGGAGAAAGAGATGGTTATATTGATGCTCTGATGAGCAGCCTTCACATCCAGCTTTCAAAAAAAGTGCCAGCAGTTCATGAATGGGAAGAGAAGGAACCAAATCCTGACCTGATATTTTTTTTTTTATTTCCAAAATATACTTTATTCATAAAAATCTGTGAAAATTACATTGCCAAACAGTTTCCAAACAGCACCAAAAAATACAAACATTGCAAGGGAGATCAGTTTCTTTCAATACTGTCATGTGTTTCTTCCCAACCCTTCCGTTTCACAATTGTCATGTCAATTACAGTTTTACATTTACAGCAATTGAGAATATTAACGATACAGTTCGAGGGGTTTCCCATGGATCCAGCCCCTCAGTCCAGCTTGGTGGGGGAACCGTACACTGTGGTCTTTCCCCATTGAGCCTTTGCTGCGGCTGCCCCAAGCTTTAGTGCGTCCCTCAGCACGTAGTCCTGGACCTTGGAATGTGCCAGTCTGCAACATTCGGTGGTGGACAACTCTTTGCGCTGGAAGACCAGCAAGTTTCGGGCAGACCAAAGGGCGTCTTTCACCGAATTGATAGTCCTCCAGCAGCAGTTGATGTTTGTCTCGGTGTGCGTCCCTGGGAACAGCCCGTAGAGCACAGACTCCTGTGTTACAGAGCTGCTTGGGATGAACCTTGACAAAAACCACTGCATCTCTTTCCACACCTGCTTTGCAAAGGCACATTCCAGGAGGAGGTGGGCGACCGTCTCTTCCCCACCACAGCCAATGCGGGGGCATTGTGCGGAGGGGGCGAGACTTCGGGTGTGCATGAAGGATCTGACGGGGAGGGCCCTTCTCACCACCAGCCAAGCTACGTCTTGGTGCTTGTTTGAAAGTTCTGGTGATGAGGCATTCTGCCAAATGACTTTGACGGTCTGCTCGGGGAACCATCCGACAGGATCCACCGTTTCCTTTTCCCGTAGGGCCTTGAGGACATTCCGTGCAGACCACTGCCTGATGGACCGGTGGTCAAAGGTGTTTTCCCGCAGAAACTGTTCCACGAAGGATAGGTGGTACGGGGTTTTTGTCAAGGTTCATCCCAAGCAGCTCTGTAACACAGGAGTCTGTGCTCTACGGGCTGTTCCCAGGGACGCACACCGAGACAAACATCAACTGCTGCTGGAGGACTATCAATTCGGTGAAAGACGCCCTTTGGTCTGCCCGAAACTTGCTGGTCTTCCAGCGCAAAGAGTTGTCCACCACCGAATGTCCTGATGGCTTCCTTTCTTTGTCCTCAACTCTGGCATTCTTCATGGCCTGTCTTCCTATGATTACAAGGACCTCTTCTATACATGGTGAGTCCTCCTCCTTTAAGTAATCACACATGCTTTTTCTGAGTCAATTGTTGAGATGAGATAAGGCAGTGTCTATTTTGAAGCCGAGGTCCATGCTCGGTGAGATGATGTTTGTGTGACATTCAGCTGCTGAGGTGAGAGAAGCCTTTTGGACTGAATGAATGAAAGGATGTGAGCAAAGATCACTTCCAGGTCAAGACTGGGGGAGCAAAGGGCACCCCACTGCCTCATGGGAAGTCATGGTAATATTTATAAGTGCATAAAGACTGTGAGGTAACTGTGAATGCTGAATTATACACATTATAATGCAAGATAGAGATGGATATGTGTAACTGATAAGGTGCAGCATTCTGAAATCAATGTGACATCAAGTCTCTGCAATTCAAATTTATCAGTAAATTATTTAATAAATCTGAAGAGTAAATGGATCTCGGTGTTGGAGAAAGTTGCCATATAGGAGGGTGTGTGACGTGTCCAAAATGAATTAGTCAGTGCTTCTGCAGCAGCGAGAGCATTACACTTTAGCATTGCTGTTTACATGTGAGAGAAAATAAAAACAAGGACAGCAGAAAAAGTGTTAACTTGAAAGAGGAACATCCTGGAAGGACTGTCCCATCATTTGAGTGAAGGCTTGAGGTCTGGATAACATTGTGAATTTACTCATGATTCATGAGCACCAGGTCTTTGACAACTCTGTGGGAAATTAGATGTTGTGAAACATTTTTGTTTAGTTTCAATTTGATATGGTTCTTTAATTCAGTCAAAATATAAAATAGTTTAAAAACCAGACACACTCGAGATTATATCTTCAGCCAAAATAAGAGCAAGTGTTGTGAAGATTCATTCAGTTGTCTCCATGACTATGTAAAGATGTGGTTCATTTGTGCAAATGACTGGCTGCTCCTTTTGAAACTAGCTGACAATAATTCAAATCCTTATTGGATGGCTAAGTATTTAAAAGTGGAGACTGTTTAAATCATTGAGTTGGTTTGGAACCGTCAAAGAGATAGATTAGGCCATTTAACTCCTGCAGCCAGTATGATAGCTACATATATAAAGATTAATTATAGCACAGAGACTGGCAGTATTCATTGTTTTCTTTTCCAGTAAATAGAATAGTAAATCTGTGGGTGTATAATTTATTTATTAACTTGTTCATTTATTAATCAACAAGTGTGTTTGATAGCTAAAGCTCCAATCTTCTGAATCACGGCTGCTTGTCAAAGACATGACAGATCCCATAGAAGCACAGGATAGATCCAGTATCCAAAGAAAATATTGCAGAAAGGTTTTCAGTTCTTGGGCACGTAGCCAAAAGTTACTGAGACATCAGGGTGACTGAAGATATTCCTGGGCAATGAAAATCTGAAAATTCATCCACAGGATTATGCTGAATAGAGCAAGTAAAATCTCTAGGGTAAGAAAGGCAGAAAATACCCATAGGCTTCTCACTACAACCTCCTGGGTTCGACACCAACTTGGAATAATATTCTCTTTGGACCCTAAGGAAAGCTTCATGGGTTTGTTGAAAAGCATTGGACCTGTGAGTTATTGGTAGTAACCCAGGAAAGCCCTCCTGATCATGACCATTGGCAGATTTTAGCCAGTGAAAAATTGATACAGGCTTATTTCTGCGCAATTGCGAATCCTTGCAGATGAATATCACCCACTGATACCATTTCACCGGCCCAATGACTGTCCTGGCCTCACGATGGTCTGCTTTATTATCTATTTTTGTAGGAGCCCTCGATTGCTCTCATGAGACAAGTACCATTTTGAAAGCTCTACCATGCTCAGTTACCATGACATGACCCCGCTTGCTAGGAGACTGACCCCATTGGCTTCAGCATCAGTTAGGCTGCACAGCTAATAAAATCCTTTCCTCCTGTTCACACTGACACAATAACTCCTTGATCGTAAAATTCTTGAACCACCAACTACATAGACTGTACTTCCTGCATGAACAGCAGAATCCGATGGCTATGCTTCCTCTAGTTAATCACATTGAGAATTGTTTCCAACACTCAGACTCCTGCTCTGTAGAACTATGAGCAGATTAACAGTACCAGGGACAAAGTGGCTAGAATTCACCTTGAGCCGTAACACAAATGGATGATAGCGAATTGGTAGCCCGGATGCAGAGTAAACCCTTAACACTATCACCCTTTTTGTGTTACTGCCCAAAGCTGTCTGTAGCATCTGTAAGAAATAATAAACATTATCGACCACAACTCACATTAGCTTCCATTTTATGCAGTATATTTTATTATGTAAAATGTTGCCTCTCAAACTTTCTGTTATGTCCAAATATCTAAGCAGAGAATTTCCTTTGTGCTGTAACTGGCAAAGAAGTTCCTCTTACCCCGGATCCATGCAGTCCTGAATATCAGCCACCCACGAGTGCTTCTGTAAGGAGTCAATCGTCTCCAGGATGTACTCCGCACCATTCTCCACCTGTCACATGAAAAACCAGAGTCTTTCCAGTAGCGTAGGATTTCACACCAAGATATAATCACATGCATAAAGTTACAATATTTTCAGTATGTTAGGTAATGGTTCTGAGGACAAGTAGGCCTTTGGTTTTGCAACTCTTTCTAATCTGTATCAATTAGTTCGCAGAATGCTTAATGGACATTCACATCCAGCACAGGTCAAGGGTCAGGCGACAATGACCGGGACTAGCCAATAGTCAAAGCTGCAGCTGGAAGCTACCAGTCTTAGTGTAATGGTGAAAGAATTTATTTTCAAATGGGTCAAACCCTATTAAATTGCAGCAAAAATACAATCTGCTTTTTTGATATTTTTTGGAAAATAGGACCACCCAGAAAGACTGCAATGGGCTTTCTCAGTCTTGTACATTCCATTGTTACAGTAAAGCTTGCAATGAGATTTATCAAGTATAGTCTATCATCTAGACTTTGTAGGCATAATCTATTGTCTAGACTTTACAGCTATAATCTTATTGTCATAGGCATTGTACCTATCGTCTATTATCTGGACTTTCAAGCATAACCTATGTATCTAGACTTTGCAATTTCACAATTGGCTGCAATGTACTTTGAGGTTATAATTTCCAAATGTCGTCACAATAGATGTTAATGAAAGTGATGCTTCGAGATGTAAGGAATTACTATTTCCTTCCACCTTTAATAGGTAATTGCATATTATCGGAGCAATTGCCTTCATCCAGTTATTATGGGACCAAATAGGAAGAGTGGCAATGAGTACACTTCTAGAATCGAATTGTGACCAGACAACCAGTTTACAAGGCTCATACGGAGTAGGCCATTCAGCCCCTTGATCCTATTCAACTATTCAAGGTTTCACAACCGGGGGGGGCCACACCCCCCTAGGGGTCCATGAGAAGGTTTCAAAGTGTCTGAAATAGGATGGAGACTGGAGGAGGGAGAGAAGAAGCTGTTACCATCCCCAGAGCATTTGCAAAGGCTCCACTATCTGGATCCAGCGTGCCTCCTCCTCCCTCATGAATCCTGGGTTTCTATCCACACAGTGGGGACAGCCTGCTCTGTGGTTCCCTCAATCACTACTGGCCACCCGCTCCCTGCCAGAGGGGAAGTAGCACCAGGACATCACAAACCACCACCCACAGTGTGGCTGGCAGCAGAGAGAATGGTGTGTGACTTGGAGGGGAACTTGCAGCTGGTGGTGTTCCTATGCATCCGCTGCCCTTGTTCCTCTAGGTGGTAAAGGTTGCAGGTTTGGAAGGAGGCTTGGTGCGTTGCTGCAGTGCATCTTGTAGATGGTACACGCTGCTGCCACTGTGCTTCGGTGGTAGAGGAAGTGAAAGTTTAAGGTTATGAGAGGGTTACCACTCAAGCCAGCTGCTTTGTCCTGGATGGTGTCAAGTTTCTTGAATGTTGTTGGAGCTGCACCCATCCAGGCAAGTGGAGAGTATTCCATCACACTCCTGACTTGTGCCTTGTAGATGGTGGACAGGCTTTGGGGAGTCAGGAGGTGAGTTACTCGCTGCAAGATTCCTGCCTCAGACCTGCTCTTGTAGCCACGGTATTTATATCGCTGATCCAGTTAATTTTCTAGTCAATGGTAACCCCAGGATATCGATGATGGGGATTCAGCAAAGTTAATGATGTTGAATGTCAAGGGGAGATGGTTAGACTGTCTTGTTGGAGATGCTCATTGCCTGGCACTTTTATGACACATATGTTACTTGACACTTATCAGCCCAAGCCTGAATGTTGTCCAAGTCTTTCTGCATGTGGTCACAGACTGCTTCATTATCAGAAAAGTTGTGAATCGTACTGAATACGGTGCAACCATCAGCGAATGTACCCACTTCTGGCCTTACGATTGAAGGAAGGTCATTGATGAAGCAGCTGAAGATGGTTGGGCCTAGGACAGTATCCTGAGGAACTCCTGGAGTGATGTCCTGGAGCTCAGATGATTGACCTCCAACAACCATCTTCCTTTGTGCTAGGTATGATTCCAACCAGTGGAGAGTTTTCCCCCTGATTCCCATTGACTTCAGTTTTGCTAAAGCTCCTTGATGCTTGGTCAAATGCTGCCTTGATGTCATGGGCAGCCACTCTCACCTCACCTCGTGTTCAGCTCTTTTGCCCATGTTTGGATGTAAGTTCTGGAGCCAAGAGTCCTGGCAGAACATGCTACCAATTCTAGACATCCTTCATTTTTACCAAACATTTCAAGTAAATATTGTATGTTAAACTCATGACAAAAAAAGGGAAGAAATACATAAAGAATGTGGATGGTCTCAAAGTTAAACAAGATGGAGTGTAAAAAAAACGCTGGACGTATGTTGTTAAAATACTCACCCCAGGTACTCGGTTTAAGACCTGTTGCACTTTTTAAATCATTTCTATGGTCTCTTTCAACTGATTGTGGATAAAAGGTTGCGATTGTAAAAAAAACCTTTCCATCAGGGACCACTAAATGCAACATTAATTGATCCTTGCCAGGAAATCTAGTAGACTCTTAATTATAAACAGCCAACGTCAGGAAATCCTTGCCTGAAGTCAATTCCAATGCTCCTGGTGGGATAGTGTCTGACTGTACACCCACATAGAAGCAAAAATTCTTATTAAACACTTTCAAAGAGACTCCACTGACAAGCCATGATGCTTCATATAGCGAATAATACTCATCCAGTCTAAAAACGGAGATTTAATCCCTGGTATTACTGAGTTAGTGGATCTCAGTTAAGTAGGGGTTCTCCAATTAGCTTCAGTATCCCTGGGTTTAGAAATAGCCCATTGTCCATGGAATCAGAGCATTGATCAAATGTTTATTTAATGTAAAAATTGTATTGACATGGTCCATGAGGAATCATCCTGCTGTGCAGGATGACTTTGTTAGAATTCTGTCTCAACATTGAGCCATGTCTCCGTGCATAAACTACCCAATTGGAATTGAGACCATGCCACATGTAGTATTCTCAAAAACCGCAAGCCAAAGAGAAG
Source organism: Heterodontus francisci (assembly GCF_036365525.1). NCBI lineage: Eukaryota > Metazoa > Chordata > Chondrichthyes > Heterodontiformes > Heterodontidae > Heterodontus > Heterodontus francisci. The sequence continues at coordinate 4,055,022 of NC_090400.1, read as the reverse complement.
CCTCTGAGTGTGTCAGGTATCTCTCCACACACTGAAGGAGATTTTTAAAATCTTGGAAAAGCGATCCATTTATAAATCACAAAGCGAGCACTGAGGGCAGTTACCTGTAGTATAATATGATGTAGGTTGTTGCTGGGTAGATAATGTAAATAGACTGAAACATTATTACAAGATGTGATGTCATGGATTGTACAGAACCGTGCGTGAGGAGTCTTGTAGTGGAAGTTATAGATGCTAGATGTTTGCAAATAAACTCCTTAACCCACAGACTAATATCTTTATTCGGTACAAAGTGTATAGTAACCCAGATATTACATGGTGACAACGGAAAAGCAATTGTAGAAGAGAAGAAATGAAAATATCAAAATAAAAAAGGTGAAAAAGTAATTGCACTTGCCAGAGAACTTTGAATGGGTAGCAGGTCAGAAGCAGGTGGAGGAGTGGCCGAAATGGGTCCGGACGTTTGAGAGGTACCATTCTGTGTTGGGTTTAGCTCAGAGACCAGACAAGGAGGAGGGAAGTACATTCTTATACACCATTGGGGGTGTGCAGACAACATTCTCATTAACCCAAGGAATCAATGAGAAGCAGACAACTTATGCTGAAGTGATAAAGAGTATTTCAAGATCAGGGAAAACGTTATCATTGAATGGGCAAAGTTTAATAAGCGCACCCAGAGAAAAGGGGAAAGCGTGATTCATTTATTAATGACCTATACAAGATCACAGAGATTACAAGTATGGAAGCTTGCATGAGCAGTTGATTTGAGATAAAATCGCAGTCGGGGTTCTTGACGATGCACCATCAGCTTTGGAGGAGCCTCAGCCAGTGCCCTTATCCAATAGGTATGATGTTCTTGCTCCTGATGTGGCGAAGGCACAGGCTACGGGGAGGATGAGCAAACTGACCATAGCACCGTGGTTCAGAGCGCCATTCAAGTGGGGGGAGAGAAGAGAAATGTAGTTGTAGTAGGGGATAGCATAGTTAGGGGAATAGATACTGTTCTCTGCAGCAAAGATAGAGAGTCCTGAAGGCTGTGTTGCCTACCTGGTGTCAAGGTTAAGGACATCTCTTCTGGGCTGGAGAGGAACTTGGAGTGGGAGGGAAAAGATCCAGTTGTCGTGGTCCACGTAGATACCAATGACATAGGTAGGACTAGGAAGGAGTTTCTGCTGAGGGACTATGAGCAGCTTGGGACTAAATTAAAAAGCAGAACCACAAAGGTAATAATCTCCAGATTACTACCTGAGCCATGTGCTAATTGGCATAGGGTAAATAAGATTAGAGAGGTAAATGTGTGGCTCAAAGATTGGTATGGGAGAAATGGGTTCTGATTCATGGGACACTGGCACCAGTACTGGGGAAAGAGAGAGCTGTTCCATTGGGATGGGCTTCACTTGAACCATGCTGGGACCAGTGTCCTGGTGAATCATATAACTAGGGTTGTAGATAAAGCTTTAAACTAAATAGTGGGGGGGAGGGTTCAATTGAAGTGAATTTTAAAAAGTCGAAAAGTAATGAGAGAGCAGAGGTGCAGGGTAGTGAAGGAACATACATTAATCAGAGAGTGACAGGAAGGGACAGAGAATACAAGCACAGGAGTACAGCAGAAATTAGAACCAGAGTAGGTAAAAATGGTAAAAAGTCAAAGCTTAAGGCTCTTTATCTGGATGCACGTAGCATTTTTAACAAGATAGATGAGCTGACAGCACAGATAGAAATAAATGAATATGATTTGATAGCTATCACTGAGGATGACCAGGACTAGAATCTAAATGTTCAAGGATATTCAACGTTCCAGAAGAAAGGTAAAGGAGGTGGGGTAGCTTTGTTATTAAAGGAAGGGATCAGTGCAGTTGTGAGTAATGATATAGGTGTAATAGATCGTGATGTAGAATCAGTTTGGGTGAAAATAAGGAATAGCAAGGGAAAGAAATCATGGGTGGGAGTGTTCTATAGGCCCCCGAAGAGTTGCCTCTCTGTAGGACAAGATATTAATCAGGAAATAATGGAGGCGTGTAAGACGGGCACTGTAATTATCATGGGTGATTTTAATCTGCATATAGACTGGACAAATCAAATTGGCAAGGGTAACATGGAAGACGAATATGTAGAGTGCCTCAGGGATTGTTACTTAGAACAATATGTTGCAGAACCTACCAGAGAACAGGCTATTTTAGATTTGGTAATGTGTAATGAGGTAGGATTAATAAGAGATCTCATAGTTAAGGATCCTCTAGGGGGAAGTGATCATAACATGGTAGAATTTCAAATTCAGTTTGAGGATGAGAAACTCGGGTCTCAAACCAGTGTCTTCAACTTAAACAAGGGCAATTACAGAAGTATGAAGAAAGAGTTGTCTAAAGCGGGCTGGGAAAATAGACTACAGGGGAAGTCAGTAGATGAGCAGTGGCAGACTTTTAAGCAGATATTTCACAACACTCTGCAAACATTTATTCCAGTCAGAAAGGAGGACTTGAGGAGAACGATGAACCACTCGTGGATAACAAAAGGATGTTAAGGAGAGTATCAAATCAAAAGCAAAGGCGTACAATGTGGTGAAAACGAGTGGTAGGCCAGAGGATTGGAAAGTTTTTAGAAACTAGCAGTGGATGACTAAAAAACTAATAAAGAGAGAGAAAATTGATTATGAGAGTAAATTGGCAAGAAATATAAAAACAAACAGTAAGAGCTTCTATGGGTATATAAAAAGGAAGAGAGTAGCTAAAGTAAGTGTGGGACCCTTCGGGGATGAAACTGGGGAATTAATAACAGGGAACAGGGAAATGGCAGATAATTGAAACCAATATTTTTCATCAGTCTTCACAGTGGAGGACACTACAAACATCCCAACAATAATAGATGAACAAGGTGTAAATGGGAGGGAGGAACTTGTAACAATCTCTATCACGAGGGAAAAGGTGCTGGACAAACTGATGGGACTAAAGGCAGACAAGTCGCCAGGACCTGATGGCCTGCATCCAAGGGTTTTAAAAGTAGTGGCTTCAGAGATAGTGGATGGAGGCATTGGTCATAATATACCAAAACTCACTGGATAGGTTACCAGTGGATTGGAAAACCACTAATGTGACACCCCTATTCAAGAAAGGAGGGAGACAGAAAGCAGGAAACTATAGACCAGTCAGCTTAACATCTGTCATTGGGAAAATGATTGAGTCAATTATTAAGGAAGAAGTAGCAGGACATTTAGAAAAACATAATGCAATCAAACAGAGTCAACATGGTTTTATGAAAGGGAAATCATGTTTGACAAATTTGTTAGAGTTCTTTGAGGATATAACAAGCAGAGTGGATAAAGGTGAACCAGTAGACGTTGTCTATTTGGATTTTCAGAAGGTGTTTGATAAGGTGCCACATTAAAGGTTATTGAACAAAATAGGAGCTCAGGGTATTGAGGTCAATGTGTTGGCATGGACTGAGGATTGGCTAACACACAGAAGGCAGAGAGTCGGGATCAATGGGTCTTTTTCAGGTTGGAAAGCCGTGGAAAGGGCGGCACAGTGGCGCAGTTGTTAGCCCCACAGCCTCACAGCTCCAGGGACCTGGGTTCAATTCTGGGTACTGCCTGTGCGGAGTTTGCAAGTTCTCTCTGTGACTGCGTGGGTTTTCGCCGGGTGCTCCGGTTTCCTCCCACTGCCAAAGGCTTGTGGGTTGATAGGTAAATTGGCCATTGTAAATTGCCCCTAGTGTAGGTAGGTGGTAGGGAATATGGGATTACTGCAGGGTTAGTATAAATAGGTGGTTGTTGGTTGCCACAGACTCGGTGGGCCGAAGGGCCTGTTTCAGTGCTGTATCTTTAAATAAAAATAAAATAAAATAAACTCGTGGGATGCCACAAGGATCGGTCCTAGGGCCTCAGCTATTTATTATCTACATTAATGACTTGGAGGAAGGGACAGAGTGTAATGTATCCAGATTTGCTGATGATACAAAAATAGGTGGGAAGGCATGTTGTGATGAGGACACAAAGAATCTGCAAAGGGATATAGTTAGGATAAATGAGTGGGCAAAAACTTGGCAAATGGTGTTCAATGTGGGAAAGTGTGAGGTAATCCACTTTGGTAGGAAGAATAAAAAGGTAGATTATTTAGATGGAGAAAGACTACAAAATACTGCAGTACATAGGAATCTGGGTGTTCTTGTACATGAAACACAAAACGTTAGCATGCAGGTGCAGCAAGTAATTAGGAAGACAAATAGAATTTTGGCCTTTATTGCTGGAGGGTTAGAGTTTAAAAATATGGAAGTCTTGTTACAACTGTACAGGGTGTTGGTGAGGCCGCACCTGGAGTAGTGTGTACAGTTTTGGTCCCCATATTTAAAGAAGGATATACTAGCATTGGAGGCAGTTCAGAAAAGGTTCACTAGGCTGATTCCTGGGATGAAGGGGTTGTCTTATCAAGAACGGCTAAACATGTTAGGCCTTTATTCATTGGAGTTTAGAAGAATGAGAGGTGGTCTTATTGAAACATATAAGATTTTAAGGGAGCTCGATTGGGTAGATGTCGAAAATATGTTTCCACTAGTGGGGGAATCTCGAACTAGGGGACAAAATTACAGAATAAGGGGGCACACATTTAAAACTGAGATGTGAAGAAATTTCTTCTCTCAGAGGATGGTGAATCAGTGGAATTCTCTACCTCAGAGAGTTGTGGAGGCTAGGTCACTAAATGTATTTAAAGAGGAGGTAGATAGATTTTTGAAATCTCGGGGAGTTGAGGGTTAGGCAGAGCAGGCCCGAAAGAGGAGTTCAGGACTAGGACAGATCAGTCATGATCTTATTGAATGGCGGGGCCGGCATGAGGGGCTGAATGGCCTACTCCTGCTCCTATTTCTTATGTTCTTATGTATCAGATCAGCTACAGTCGAGGGAAGAATTAAGTTTATAAAAAGCATTCAGTTGAGTAGACAGGCGGAGGTTAGAAAATTCAACCAACCAGGGGTTTGAGGGGACGGGGAGAGTCTGATCTCGAAAGCATTAGACTCCTTGGAGTTTGTGAAAAAAACGGAAAGGAATGGCACCAACATGCCAGAAAGGCGGGAAAGACATCTAGAGTCATAGCACTGAATTGCAGTAGGTGTGACTGAGAGAGGCACCAGTGGGAATGTTGCTCAGACAGGGAGGTAGACTGTTTCCAGTGTAGAAAAAAGGAACATTTCCAGTCAATGGGCTGGATTTTACATCGGGCGGACGGGAGCTGGCCTCTGACGTAAAAGTCGGTGGCGAATCCGCTTCCACCTAGCTCAGGGATCCGTCCCGCAATTTACTGGTCCCCGGGCTTTAATTGTTCCGAGGCAGGACTTCCACCCGCTTGAGGGAGGCAGCTCTTAGTCCCAGCAGTGCCTTGTATTTCTTAGGAGAAATACAAGGAGCAAATGAAAATTGCTGGACAGCAGATATCATGGTAGGAAAAAATAAAAGTAGTTTTCGGTTAGACACAGGAACAGCGGTTTCAGTTCTATCGGATAAGAAATTATGGCTAAACAAGGGAAACTTTAGAATAAAGAACAATAAGCTATCTGGGCCTGGAGGCATAGAGATGAAAGTTATAGGGGAATTGAGAACAACCTTAAGATACAAGAATAAAGAGATTCCCAAAACACGGTATATTATTAAGAATCAGAGTTGTTCATTACTCACCAGGAAGGCTTGCATTGATTGACAACGGTTATGTAAGTTACAAGAAATTAAGGGACAAGAGAACCAAACAAGAGATTTTGGGGTTGAATTTTCAAAGCTATTTAGAGGATTGGGAAAATTGAAGACAGAATCACTCTGGAAAAAAAAAGGCAGAGCCTGTGTGTTTATTCACACCAAGAAAGGTCTCACAACAACTCCTGGAAAAGGTTAAAAAAGAAAGAGAATTAGAAGCAATGCAGAACCAAGGAGTGATATCAGCAGTACCTAAACCAACTAGATGGTGCTGTGGTGTGGTTCCAGTGAAGAAACCAAATGGATCCATAAGAATTTGTATTAGACCTCACTCAACTTAATAAAGCATTAGAGGGAGAGAGAGATCCATCCAATGGCATTAGTGGATTTAAGTTTGGCAAAACGCTCCATATTTACGAAATTAGACACAAACAGTGGATTTTGGCAGCTACCTTTGGACAAAGAGTCTAAATTGTTGACAACATTTAGAATACCATTGGGCAGATTCTGTTTCAACAGGTTACTTAACCGGATGAATGAAGTCACAGATTTGGGGGAGATGTAGTATAATGTGATGTAGGTTGTTAATGGGTAGAGTATGTAAATAGGATGTAATGATTGTACATAACCTTGTATGAGGAGTATTGTAGTGGAAACCATAGATGCTAGATGTTTGTAAATAAACTCTACGGACTAACATCTTTATTCAGTACAATGAATACAGTAACTCGGATATTACATTATCCTGTGTTGGAGGTCATGAAGAAGTGCTGAGCTAATCATAAGACATCAAACATCCATTTCTTACTAATCAATCTCTGTGGTGTCAGTCAAGGGGAGTCAAGAGCAAGTATAGTTTCAGGTAAAATGGGGTGATTGGACCAGCACCTGCAGGTGTCATTCAGTCCTCATTGTAAATCACACATTGGGTCCTTATTTTTTCTCTCCTTGGCCCTTCTCTCTCTGTTTCTCGTCTTATTGGCATTTGGCTAAGAGGTAGTGTGTTCCATGACGTGGTATGGAGGAGAAAGAAGTCATTAATGGTTGGAGACTGTGTTTGGAATGGGAGTTACAGGGGAATGCCCCTCTTTGTGGTTCCTTCCCATCCTCTCCCAATGCCTAATCATTGTCTATTCCCTCCCTATCTTCTCATCAACTGACCAAACTCCACCCACCATAAACTCAGATCACAAAAACCTCTGCTGCCTGTATCCTATTCTGCAAAAAGTTCTGCTGGTCCAACACCATGTCCTCAGTAACCTACACTGACTTCCTGTCTCCCAATGCCTCAAATTTAAACTTCTATGTTTTTTTTAATGTTTCTCATCCTTGTGTTTAGATTCATCCCTGGCCCTACCCCCCCCCCCCCCCCCCCCCTCCCAACCTCTAACTTCCTCCAGCTCTACAACACCCTCGGTACTCTCTCTTCTTCATCAGTTGCCTAGGTCACTGGAATTCCCATCCTAGCATCCGAGAGCTCTCCACCTCCTCTAAGACCTTCCATAAACAAATCTCTTTAATCAAGTGGTTAATCATTTATCCTAATACCTCCTTTGGCTTAATGTCCATTTTCATAACCCAACATTGAAGCACTATGGGACATTTTAACAAAAGGTGCTACATAAATGCTAGATGCAAAATCTGTACACACACACACACACACAAACACCACTCCCATACACGCAGAGACGCATAAACAGATATATACCCGCACAGATGCACACAGCCTTTTTATTTAAAAAACAAATCATTGTAAGTGTTACATATGTTCTTCTGTAGTCTGAGCCCTCAAAGTCAACACTTAAGTCCTCTGCAGCAGAGCTAGTGTGTGACCTCAGCCTCTGGAAAGCTAGCAGCTGCAGTGTCCTGTCCCCCTTCCCTGGCTCCTGAGTATTTGTGCCCAGTGACTAACCTTCTATAACCTAGACACTAAAGTCTGCACAGAGCCAACATCTGAGCTGAGGCTTCACTAGGCTGGTTCTTGGGTTGAAGGGGTTATCTTATGAGGAAAGATTGAGCAGGTTGGGCCTATACTCATTCGAGTTCAGAAGAATGAGAGATGATCTTATTGAAATATATAAGATTCTAAGGGGGATTGACAGGGTAGATGCTGAGAAGATGATTCCTCTCATTGGGGAATCTAGAACTAGGGGGCACAGTTTCAAAATAAAGGGTCTCCCATTTAAGACAGAGATGAGGAGGAATTTCTTCTCTCAGAGTCATTAATCTTTGGAATGCTCTTCACCAGAGAGCAGTGGAGGCTGAGTCATTGAATATATTCAAGGCTGAGTTAGACAGATTTTTGATTGACAAGGGAGTCAAGGGTTATGGGGGGGGGGGGGGGGGGGGTGGGAGGGGAGGCATACAGGAAAGTGGAGTTTAGGCCACAGTCAGATCAGCTATGATCTTATTGAATGGCAAAGGAGGCCCGAGGGGCCGAATGGCCTACTCTTGCTCCTATGTCTTATGATTCTTCTGAGCATGTTTCTTCCTGAAGTCTGGTCTCCTCTTCCTCTACTAGCAGAGGGGCTTCCATATCACAGCAGTTGAAATGAAAGAGAAGGATATGGGTTGCCTTATGTGAGGGTTGAAGTAGTTTTGAGTGTGTGAACGTGAGGAGAAAGAGGTGGAATGTGTGTTGTAATGAATGTAGGACAGTGAAAGATAGTGGGGGCAGGGAGTCTTTTAAGTGCTGTGAGTCTTGTGATTAACGAGGTGTAAAGGGGTGCAACTGTGAGCAGGGAGAAAGAAAGCAGTATTCTTACCTTAAAAACACTAGTTAGGTCATTGTATTTCTTCTGGCATTGCAGCCATATCCTGGAAGCAAAGCTCCTGGCATTCACATGCTCCACAATTTCTTCCCACTGTTTCCTGAGTTGATGCCTGGAGGGTTTCCTATCGCTCCCAAGTGGAAGGGGATGTTCTTCCTTCTGCCCACTGCCAGCACCAGATCTTCCAAGGCAGTATTAGAGAATCTCGGTGCCCTCTCACCAGTTGCTTCAGCCATATCTTCATTCAGAATCATTTTCCTGGTGTCCGCAGTCAGACTGCACCTCCTTTTTCAGAAGTGCTAACTGCCTCTAAGTGACATCATAGGCACCCGATATCCATACGCGCCCTCCCTCCCCCACTGCAAAGAGATTCCAGTGATCGGATTTCTACGCCAAATAGCTATAAAATTATAACCCAAGTATAGGTACAAGAAGGAAATACTTAAACAGATCTACTACAAAACACAATGTTGTAAATGTATATTGAAGGAAAAGTTCCTGAACAATGCCAAGAGGGATCGATACTTATGCAATGGTCCATAATAAAGGATGTGCATCATTACTTGTGGTATAATTGTTGATCTGGTGCAAGGGTATCAGTAACCACTGGCCAGTTGCAAAATCACCCTTTATCCCTGTCCCACACTTACCTTCAGCACAAATGTGTTGTCTTTATCTGGCATTTCCAATGGCATCGTGGTCCTGACCTTGACGATTGCAGAGAGCGGGATGCTGACTCTGGGCTTTGTAGACTGTGAAAGAAAGAGTCAGGTTATTGTGTTTTGTTCATTACATCAAAACAGCTACCAGAGTTCAGACGTTGACCAAACGATGCCTTCTCTGGGTGGTCCTTATGGTAGTATAGTAGAGCTCAACCCAGACAGCCTTCATGGAGGGTAAATCTCTGTTCAGATTAATATTTTAGACATCTCACTTTTCAGTCAAATTCATTGTGTTTCTCACCCTACTTTGTCTCTTTCATCAATTCCCTTGCTTCCCGGCCATGTTTGTGACAGAAAGGACCATGCAGGTTAACCCTGAAATCTCTGCAGTTTCCACCAGTGTCATTGTGTCCCCCATCAGAGAGAAGCGTCTATTGATCTTTCCATGCTGTCAATGGTCGGACAGCAGTCTCACTGATCAGATACCTGTGGCAGACATTTTGTCCATAATCAATGGAAAAGCAAATTGGGGGGGGAATCTAAAACAGGGTCTGATTAGCTATCACTGGTTTTGTGCACCTGCCCTTGAGGAATTTATACGCACAGTGTGGGAGAACAGTGGCAGCTGAGTGATGCCCCAATACACAGCACTGCCACCAACTTTACTGCTGTCAGAGGATCCTCGACTATTATTTCTATATCTCCAAGTACCGGTCTCTCACAAGACCTCTCCTTCATAATAATCTTGGAATGAACAAACAAAAATATTGTACCCAGGGCACGTTTGGTTTTTTAATGCCAAAAGTATTCCTGTTTTTCTCTGCTATTTCAATTCTATCAAGGTGGATGTGATGTGCAGGGATTGAAAAATCAGTGATTATTAGAGAACTAGCAGTTGGGGGTAAACTGCAGCTGGAAAACCTCCAGCATCTCTTTCTGTCGCCATACTGGGTTAACTACTGCAGGGCTGTTAGGGTTGGGATTTTCCTGCATAGACTCATTATTCCAATCAGATAATAATGCTGACGGAGTATTAAAGGGAAAGTAGCAGCGTGAAGAGGAAGCTGGTTAATGAACAGTAAACAGAGGGTCGTGATTAATGAATGATTTTCAGATTGGAGGGATGTAAATAGTGATGACCCCAGGGTTGAGTGTGCTGGGCGACCATGCTTCTTCTCAATATATATAAAAATGATCAGGACTTGTGAATAGAGGTATGTTAAAATTGCAAACAACACAAGAATAGGAAAATGATTAAATGAAAAGGACCTCAAGGAAGGCAGCAACAGGTTCAGGCACATTAATAGCAGATCAAATTTAATGTGGAGAAATGTGAGGGAATACATTGGGAAGAGGAAATGATGATTAAATGGTGAAACTGTAAAAGGAATCGAGGAACAGAGAGACTAGGGAGTTCAGATACACGACCTCTAAAGTGGGAGAAGTTGATAAAACTGTAAAATAAATCATTAGTGAAAGTAATTTTATAGATAGTGTATAGAGTGGTATGTAAGTAAAGAGATCATGCTAAACCTGGGCAAATCATTAGTTAGGTTGCAATTTAAACAGTTTTAGGCACCTTACTTCAGGGAGGATGGCAAGCTTACTGAGAGGATGCAGGATGGATTCACTAAGGTGATACCAGCGATGAGAAGCTTTCATTATGAGGAGAGACTGAGGCACTTTTCATTACAGCAGGGAAAAGAGATTAAGAGGAGAACTGAAAAAGGAAGTGAGATGGGCAAAAAGAGTGATTGAGATATAAAAAGGAACCCAAAAGTCTTTTTTAGAGATACAGCACTGAAACAGGCCCACCAAGTCTGTGCCGACCATTAACCACCCATTTATACTAATCCTACACTAATCCCATATTTCTACCACATCCTCACCTGTCCCTATATTTCCCTACCACCTACCTATACTAGGGGCAATTTATAATGGCCAATTTACCTATCAACCTGCAAGTCTTTTGGCTGTGGGAGGAAACCGGAGCACCCGGAGGAAACCCATGCAAACACAGGGAGAACTTGCAAACTCCACACAGGCAGTACCCAGAATTGAACCCAGGTTGCTGGAGCTGTGAGGCTGCGGTGCTAACCACTGCGCCACTGTGCCGTCACTGTGTTTATATGTTTTATAAACATATAAATAAAAGGAAGGGTGGAGCCGATTCGGGACCAAAAGAAGATTCTTATGGAGGCAGAGGGCATGGCTGAGATACTAAATGAGTACTTGCATCTGTCTTCAGTAGAGAAAAGGATGTTGCCAATGTAGCATTATAGGAGGAGGCAGCAAAGAAATAGGATAGAATAAAAATAAAGAGGATGTACTTAAAAGGTTGGCAGTGCTCAAAATGGACCCGGTCCAGATGGAATGTATCCTAGATTACTGAGAAATTATGGAGGTTCTGGCCACAAACTTCCAAATGTCCTTAGGAGTTGGGGTGGTGCCAGAGGAGTGGAGAATCATTACAAGCTTGTTCAAAAATGGGGAGATGGATAAACCCAGCAACTACAGACCAGTCAGCCTGTCAGTGAAGGGGAACCTTTTAAAGACAATAATTCAAGACAAAATCAATTGTCGTTTGGAGAAGCATGGGTTAATAAAGATGCAGCCAGCATGGATTTATTGAAAACAAATCATGTTTGACCAATTTGATTGAGTTCCTTGATAAAGTAAAGGAGAGAGTTGAGGACAGTAGTGTAGTTGATGTGTATATGGTCTTTCAAAAGGTGTTTGATAAAGGGCCCACAAAATAGAATTATTGGCAAAATAAAAGCCCCCTGGATATTAAATTGGCTAAGTGACAGAAAGCAGAGAGTATTGGTAAATGTTTTTTTCAGACTCGTGTTTGCCAGGGATGGGGATCAAGACCACTGCTCTTTTTGATATATATTAATGACCTAGACTTGAGTGTACAGGGTATGAGTTCAGAGTTCGCAGAAGACACAAAACTTGGAAACCTACAAACAATGAAGATAACAGTAACAGACGTCAGAAGGACATAGAGACTGGTGAAATAGGAAGACGCATGGCAGATGAAATTTAACGCCGAGAAGTGTGAAGTGATACATTTTGGTAAGAATGAGGGCAGGCAATATAAACTAAATGGTACAATTTTAAAAGCGAGTGCAGGAACAGAGACACCTGGGGGTGAATGCACACAAATTTTTAAAGATAGCTTAACAAGTTGAAAAGACTGTTAAAAAAGCATACAGGATCTTTGGCTTCATAAAGAGGCCATAGAATATAAAAGAAGTTAGGTTAAATCATTAGAACACAAGAAATAGGAGCAGGAGTAGGCCATTTGGACCCTTGAACCTGCTCCACCATTCAATAAGATCTTGGCTGATCTGATTGTGGCCTCATCTCCACTTTCCTGTCCGCCCCCCATAATGCTTGACTTCCTTGTCGATCAAAAATCTAACACAGCCTTGAATATATTCAATGAGCCAGCTTCCACAACTCTGTGGAGAAGAGAATTCCACAGACTAACGACCCTCTGAGAGAAAAAATTTCTCCTCATTGCCGTCTTAAATAGGAGATGCCTAATTTTTAAACTGTGTCCCCTCGTTCTAGTCTCCCCCACAAGGGGAAACATCTTCTCAGCATCCACCCTGTCAAATCCCCTCAGGATCTTATATGTTTCAATAAGATCACCTCTCATTCTTCTAAACTCCAATGAGTATAGACCCAACCTGTTCAACCTTTCCACATAAGATAGCCCCTTCATCCCAGGAATCAGTCGAGTGAACCTTCTCTGAAATGCTTCTAATGCAATTATATACTTTCTTAAGTAAGGTGACCAAAACTGTACACATTACTCCAGATGTGGTCTAACTAAGGCCCTGTACAGCTGTAGCAACACTTTCCAACTTTTAGACTTGATTCCCCTTGCAATAAAGGACAACATTCCATTTGCCTTCCTAATTACTTGCTATACCTGCATACGAACTTGTTATGAGTCGTATACCAAGACATTCAGATCCCTCTGTACTGCTGAGTTCCGCAATCTTTCTCCATTTAAATAATCTGCTTTCCTATTCTTTCTGCCTAAGTGGACAAGTTCATATTTCTCATTTAGAAAAATTCAGGGTAATCAGGCAGAGTCAACATGGTTTTGTGATAGGGAAATCATGTTTAACCAATTTATTGGAGTTCTTTGAGGGAGTTACATGTGCTCTGGATAAAGGGGAACCAGTGGATGTATTGTACTTAGATTCCCAGAAGGCATTTGATAAGGTGCCATTGCAGAAAATGAAAGTTCCTGGTGTAGGGGATAACATATCGGCATGGATAGAAGATTGGCTAGCTAACAGGAAACAGAGAGTAGGCATAAATGGGTCATTTTCTGGTTGGCAAGATGTAACAAGTGGTGTGCCACAGGGATCGCTACTGGGGCCTCAACTATTTACAATTTATATAAATGACTTAGGTGAAGGGACCAAAGGTATGGTTGCTAAATTTTGCTGATGACACAAAGATAGGTAGGAAAGTAAGTTGTGAAGAGGACATAAGGGGGCTACAAAGGAATATAGATAGGTTAGTGGGCAAAGATCTGGCAAATGGAGTATAATGTGGAAAAGTGTGAAATTGTCCACTTTGGCAGGAAGAATAAAAAAGAAGCAAATTATCTAAATGGTGAGAGATTGAGGAGCTCTGAGATGCAGAGGGATCTGGGTGTCCTAGTGCATGAATTGCAAAAGGTTAAAATGCAGGTTAAGCATGTAATTCGGAAAGCTAATAGAATGTTATCGTTTATTGCGAGGGGAATTGAATAAAAAAGTAGGGAGGTTATGCTTCAGCTATACAGGACATTGGTGAGACCACATCTGGAATACTGTGTACAGTACTGGTCTCCTTATTTAAGGAAGATGTAAATGCGTTGGAGGCAGTACAGAGAAGGTTTACTAGACTAATATCTGGAATGAGCAGGCTGTCTTATGAGGAAAGATTGGACAGGGTAGACAGACTGGAATTTAGAAGAGTAAGAGACGACTTGATTGAATCATCTAAGATCCTGAGGGGTCTTGATAGGGTGGATGTGGAAAGGATGTTTCCTCTTGTGGGAGAATCTAGAACTAGGGGTCACTGTTTAAAAATAAGGGGTCGCGCCCCCCCCCCCCCCCATTTAAGACAGGAATGAAGAGAAATTTTTTCTCTCAGAGGGTCATGAGTCTTTGGAATTCTCTTCCTCAAAAGGCGGTGGAAGCAGAGTCTTTGAATATTTTTAAGGCAGAAGTAGATAGATTCTTGATAAGCAAGGGGGTGAAAAGTTATTGGAGGTAGGTGGAAATGCGGAGTAATTAGTTCAGTTCTGAACTTATTGAATGGCGGAGCAGGCTCAAAGGGCCGAGTGGCGTAGTCTAGAGGTGTGCAAAGGAAACCCGACCCAAGTCCGAATGCTGGACCCGGAAGCCCAACCCAACCCGGACCGGACACATGCCGTCGGATCCCGTTGGGGTCAGGTCGGGTAGCAGGCCTTTACCCATGTACTTTCTGTCTCCCTCCTTTCTTGAATAGAGGTGTTACATTTCTGTTTTTCCAATCTGCTGTGACCTCTCCAGAATCTCGGGAATTTTAAAAGATCGCAACCAATGCATCCATTATCTCTGCAGCCACTTCTTTTAACACCATAGGATGCAGGCCATCAGGTCCAGGGGACTTATCAGTAGAGCATGGATACCTGACCCGAACCCAACGGGACCCGACAATGTGTCGGGTTCGCGTCGCTCTTCCGGGTCCGGCATTCGGGCTCGGGTCGGGTCAAGCACAGTGACAGCTAGGATGTCAAGGCGTGAAACATTGCGCACTAGTCTGCAGTGAACGATTCCATCCAAGGTAGTGCACAATCTCTTCAATAAAGTTGATTATATTCCGGTGGTCGTGTCAGGTCGGGTCAGGCGCAGGAAAAAAATGAAAGGACTCGGGACGGGTTGGGCTTGGGTCAGATGTGGTTCTGTCGGGCTCGGGTCAGGTTTCATTTGTAGACCCGAGCAGGCCTTTACTTGTCAGCCTTTAGTTCTAATAGTTTTCCCAGTACCTTCTCCTTAGTGATGATTGTTTTAAGTTCCTCCCTCCTGTTCACCTCTTGATTTTCAAGTATTCTTGGGTTTTTTTTGTGTCTTCTACAGTGAAGACAGACACAAAATACCTGTTCAATGCTTCCACCATTCCCTTGTTTCCCATTATTAATTTCCCAGTCTCACCCTCAAAGGGATCAACGCTCACTTTAGTTACTCTTTTCCTTTTTAAATACTTGTAGAAACTCTTACTATCTGTTTTTTTATTTCTAGCTAGCTTTCTCTCATACTCGAATTTCTCCATTGTTATTTTTTTCTAGTCATTCTTTGCTGGTTTCTAAAATCTGTTCAAATCTTCTGACCTACCACTAATCTTCACAGTATTGAATGGTGCATCCTTCTCATAGAATCTTTCTTTCTCAGTGGAACATATCTTTGCTGAGAGTTATGAAATATCTCCTTAAATGTCAACCATTGTTTCTCTACTGTCCTACCTTTTAATCTATTTCCCCAGTTCACTTTAGCCAACTCTATCCTCATACCCTTGTAATTGCCTCTATTTGCCCTTAAGGACAATTAGTGTTAAACTCCAGAAAGCTGGTTATGGAAGGATAATGCTGGAGCCTATCTTTACTCAGTTTCACATTTATTGTACAGAATAAAAGGATACAAACATATAGCTCCTCACTCAAAACCTTCCATCAGTCTCAGTAAGTGTCTGCTTATAAGTGCTCAAGTCAGACCCCAATTAACTCCCTCCACCTGCATATAATCAAACAATTGATACACAATTAACAGATTAACAATAAGGGATGGGAAATAAATGCTGGCCTAGTCAACGATACCCACATCCCATGAAAGAGTAAAAAAAAAATAAGTTTAAAGCACTAGTCTTAGACCCACACTTTTCACCCTCAAACTGAATGTGAAATTTATCATGTTATGATCACTGTTGCCTAGAGGCTCCCGCACTATGAAGTCATTAATTAATCTTGTTTCATTGCACATTACCAGATCTAAAATAGCCTGCTCCCTGGATAGCACTAGAACGTAATGCTCCAACAACTTATCTTGAATACGCTCTTATGAACTCATTGTCCTTTGCCTTTGGCAATCTGATTCATCCAATCTAAATAAAGATTAAAATCACCCATGATTACTGCGATACCTTTCTTACAAGCCTCTATTATTATTCCTGTATACTCTGTCCGACAGTGCAGCTATTGTTAGGGGGCTTTTAAACTACTCCCACAAGTGACTTCTTACCTTTGCTATTTCTTATCTCTACCCAAACTGATTCTACATCTTGATCTTCTGAACTGTCATCTCTCACTGCTGTACCAATGAAATCCTTAATTAACAGAGCTATTCCACCACCTTTTCCTTGCTTCCTGACCTTCTGAAATGTCAAATACCCTTGAATATTTAGGTCCCAGCCTCGGTCACCTTGCAACCAAGTCTCTGTAATGGCTATCACGTCATAATTATTTATTTCTATTTGTGCTGACAATTCATCCGTTTTGTTACAAATGTTTTACACAGATACAGAGCCTTCAATTCTGTCTTTTTACCATTCTTGCAAACTCTGGCCTTATCTGCTGGTGCACTCTTAAGTTTATATGCTCTGGCACACTCTGGTTATCATTACCCATGTCGCTACCCTGCTCTATTGCCATGTCCTTTCTCTTTAATTTACCACATCTCCCCTTACGTGATCGTTCCACCCCTTCCAACTATTTAGTTTAAAACACTTTCTACCATCCTAGTTATACGACTCTCTGGAACACTGGTCCCAGTACAGTTCAGGTGAAGACCATCCCAATGGTACAGCTCCCACTTTCCCCAGAACTAGTGCCAGTGCCCCATGAATCAGAACCCATTTCTCCCACACCAGTCTTTGAGCCACGCATTCAACTCTCTGATCTTATTTACCCTATGCCAATTGGCTCGTGGCTCAGGTAGTAATCCATAGATTCTTACATTTGAGGTTCTTGTTTGTAATTTAGCCCCTAGCTACTCATAATCCCTCAGCAGAACATTTTTACTAGTCCTATCTATGTCACTGGTACCTACATGGACCACAACAATTGGATCCTCCCCCTCCCACTGCAAGTTCCTCTCCAGTCCCGAGCAGTTGAACCAAACCCTGGCACCGGGCAGGCAACACAGCCATCTGGACCATTGCTCTTGGCTGCAGAGAATGGTGTCTATCCCCCTGACTATACTGTCCTCTACTACCACTACATTCCTATTAACTCGCTCCTTTAGAATGGCTCCTGGACCACGGTGTTTGCTCATCCACCCTGCAGCTCCCGCTTTCGTTCATACAAGCTGCAAGAACCTCAAACCTGTTGGAAAATGGCAAGGGCTAAAACTCCTCCAGTTGTACCATCTCAATCCCCCTGCCTGCCTCGCTTGCAGTCATACCCTCCTGTCCCTGGCCACGGACCATGTCAGAAGACACTAACCTAACAGGTGTGACTGCCTTCTGGAACAAAGTGTCCAGGCAACATTGCCTCTCTCTGATGCATCACCTGTTAGGTTCCAGCAGGTGTCTTGCATCCAAGTAAGGGCAAAACACTTCAGCAAGGATGTCAAGGCCTTAGAGAGGATGCAGAGGAGATTTACTAGACGACAGTGACTCCTGACAACGCAGAGCATACGTAGAGTGATTGTGAACATCACCAGTGCATGTGAGCATTTGCTAGCTTGTCAGTATGAATGCCCACATGTCCGTGCTGATGTCACCATCTTACTTCTGCACTCAAACTCTTGCACTAAACCTGTCACTTGGTGACTTCTCTCCGAACCATCAAAAGGCTCCTTAAGTCATAGCTTTTAATAGCACATTATAGACCCCCACCCAATATTGGCGACCACGCTCTGGAAGTGGTTCAAGAGTTCACCTACCTAGGCTCAACTATCACCAGTAACCTGTCTCTAGATGCAGAAATCAACAAGCGCATGGGTAAGGCTTCCACTGCTATGTTCAGACTGGCCAAGAGAGTGTGGGAAAATGGCGCACTGACACGGAACACAAAAGTCCGAGTGTATCAGGCCTGTGTCCTCAGTACCTTGCTCTACGGCAGCGAGGCCTGGACAACGTATGCCAGCCAAGAGCGACGTCTCAATTCATTCCATCTTCGCTGCCTTCGGAGAATGCTTGGCATCAGGTGGCAGGACTATATCTCCAACACAGAAGTCCTTGAAGCGGCCAACATCCCCAGCTTATACACACTACTGAGTCAGCGGCGCTTGAGATGGCTTGGCCATGTGAGCCGCATGGAAGATGGCAGGATCCCCAAAGACACATTGTACAGCGAGCTCGCCACTGGTATCAGACCCACCGGCCGTCCATGTCTCCGTTATAAAGACGTCTGCAAACGCGACATGAAATCGTGTGACATTGATCACAAGTCGTGGGAGTCAGTTGCCAGCATTCGCCAGAGCTGGCGGGCAGCCATAAAGACAGGGCTAAATTGTGGCGAGTCGAAGAGACTTAGTAGTTGGCAGGAAAAAAGACAGAGGCGCAAGGGGAGAGCCAACTGTGCAACAGCCCCAACAAACAAATTTCTCTGCAGCACCTGTGGAAGAGCCTGTCACTCCAGAATTGGCCTTTATAGCCACTCCAGGCGCTGCTTCACAAACCACTGACCACCTCCAGGCGCGTATCCATTGTCTCTCGAGATAAGGAGGCCCAAAAGAATAGACCCCCACCCAACAGCTGCTCAGATCGGAGGCCTGACGGGAAGCTCCTCAGGATGCTTTTCTATGTTTAAAGGGGTTATATAAATGTAATTGGTCATGACAGGTGCTTCAATAGCTGCAAAATTAGACAGCTAGTCGAATGATGGCCATGAAACTATTGTCGATTGTTGTAAAAACCCATCTGGATCACTAATGTCCTTTAGGGAAGGAAATCTGCTGTCCTTACCTGGTCTGGCCTACATGTGACTCCAGACCCACAGCAATGTGGTTAACTCTTACATGCCCTCTGAAATGGCCTAGCAAGCCACTCAGTTGTACCTAACTGCTACGAAGTCAATAAAAAGGAATGAAACCAGATGGACCACCTGGCATCGACCTAGGCACCGGAAATGACAATGGCAAACCCAGCCCTGTCGACCCTGCAAAGTCCTCCTTACTAACATCTGGGGGCTTGTGCCAAAGTTGGGAGAGCTGTCCCACAGACTAGTCAAGCAACAGCCTGACATAGTCATACTCACGGAATCATACCTTACGGACAATGTCCCAGACACTGCCATCACCATCCCCGGGTATGTCCTGTCCCACTGGCAGACAGACCCAGCAGATGTGGTGGCACAGTGGTCTACAGTCGGGAGGGAGTTGCCCTGGGAGTCCTCAACATCGACTCTAGACCCCATGAAGTCTCATGGCATCAGGTCAAACATGGGCAAGGAAACCTCCTGATTACCATTTACCACTCTCCCTCAGCTGATGAGTCAGTACTCCTCCATGTTGAACACCACTTGGAGGAAGCACTGAGGGTGGCAAGAATGTACTCTGGATGGGGGACTTCAATGTCCATCACCAAGAATGGCTCAGTAGCACCACTACTGACCAAGCTGGCCGAGTCCTAAAGGACATATCTGCTAGACTGGGTTACGGCAGGTGGTGGGGGAACCAACAAGAGGGGAAACCATACTTGACCTTGTCCTCACCAATATGCCTGCCGCAGATACATCTGTCCATGACAGTATTGGTAGGAGTGACCACCGCACAGTACTTGTGGAGACGAAGTCCCGCCTTCACATTGAGGATACCGTCCATCGTGTTGTGTGGCACTACCACCAGGCTAAATGGGATAGATTTCGAACAGATCTAGCAATGCAAAACGGGGCATCCATGAGGCGCTGTGGACCATCAGCAGCAGCAGAATTGTATTCAACCACAATCTATAACCTCATGGCTTGGCATATCCCCCACTCTACCATTAACATCAAGCCAGGAAACCAACCCTGGTTCAATGAAGAATGCAGGAGGGCATGCCAGGAGTAGCACCAGGCATACCTCAAACTGAGGTGTCAACCTGGTGAAGCTACAACAGAGGACTGCTTGCGTGCCAAACTGCGTAGGCAGCATGCGATAGACAGAACTAAGCGATCCCATAACCAACGGATCAGATCTAAGCTCTGCAGTCCTGCCACATCCAGCCGTGAATGGTGGTGGACAATTAAACAACTAACTGGAGGAGGTGGCTCCACAAATATCCCCATCCTCAATGATGGGGGAGCCCAGCACATCAGTGCGAAAGATAAGGCAGAAGCATTTGCAACAATCTTCAGCCAGAAGTGCCGAGTTGATGATCCATCTCGGCCCCCTCCTGAAGTCCCCAGCATCACAAATGCCAGATGCCAGTCTTCAGCCAATTCGATTCACTCCGCATGATATCAAGAAATGACTGATGGCACTGGATACTGCAAAGGCCATGGGCCCTGACAATATTCCGGCAATAGTACTGAAGACCTGTGCTCCAGAACTTGCCGCACCCCCAGCCAAGCTGTTCCAGTACAGCTACAACACTGGCATCTACCTGGCAATGTGGAAAATTGCTCAGGTATGTCCTGTACACAAAAAGCAGGACAAGTCCAACCCAGCCAATTACCGCCCCATCAGCCTACTCTCAATCATCAGTAAAGTGATGGAAGGTGTCATCAACAGTGCCATCAAGCAGCACTTGCTTAGCAATAACCTGCTCAGTGACACTCAGTTTGGCTTCCGCCAAGGCCACTCAGCTCCTGACCTCATCACAGCCTTGGTTGAAACATAGACAAAAGAGCTGAACTCAAGAGGTGAGGTGAGAGTGACTGCCCTTGACATCAAGGCAGCTTTGACTGAGTATGGCATTAAGGAGCCCGAGCAAAACTGGAGTCAATGGGAATCGGGGGAAAACCCTCCGCTGGCTGGAGTCATACGTAACGTGATTGAAGATGGTTGTGGTTGTTGGAGGTCAATCATCTGAGCTCCAGGACATCACTGCAGGAGTTCCTCAGGGTAGTGTCCGAGGCCCAACCATCTTCAGCTGCTTCGTCAATGACCTTCCTTCAATCATAAGTTCAGAAGTGGGGATATTCGCTGATGATTACACAATGTTCAGCACCATTCGTGACCCCTCAGATACTGAAGCAGTCCATGTAGAAATGCAGCAAGACCTGGACAATATCCAGGCTTGGGCCTGATAAGTGGCAAGTAACATTCATGCCACACAAGTGCCAGGCAATGACCATCTCCAACAAGAGAGAATCTAACCATCTCCCCTTGACATTCAACGGCATTACCATTGCAGAATCCCCCACTATCAACATCCTAGGGGCTACCATTGACTAGAAACTGAACTGGAGTAGCCATATAAATACCATGGCTATAAGAGCAGGTCAGAGGCTAGGAATCCTGAGGCGAGTAACTCACCTCCTGACTCCCCAAATCCTGTCCACCATCTATAAGGCACAAGTCAGGAGTGTGATGGAATACTCTCCACTTGCCTGGATGGGTGCAGTTCCAACAACACTCAAGAAGCTCGACACCATCCAGGACAAAGCAGCCCGCTTGATTTACACCCCACCCACAAACAATCACTCCCTCCACCACCGACGCACAGTGGCAGCAGTGTGTACCATCTACAAGATGCACTGCAGCAATGCACCAAGGCCCCTTAGACAGCACCTTCCAAACCCGCGACCTCTACCAACTAGATGGACAAGGGCAGCAAATGCGTGGGAACACCACCACCTGCATGTTCCCCTCCAAGTCACACACCATCCTGACTTGGAACTATATCGCCGTTCCTTCACTGCCGTTGGGTCAAAATCCTGGAACTCTCTTCCTAATAGCACTGTGGATGTACCTACCCCACATGGACTGCAGCAGTTCAAGAAGGCAGCTCACCATGACCTTCTCAAGAGCAATTAGGGATGGGCAATAAATGCTGGCATAGCCTGTGACGCCCACATCCCATGAATGAATTTTAAAAAACAAAGTAATTATAGAAGGGATGATGAGAGATGCTTTAGGTCAAGCTTGGAAGTCAGGAGATGATTGGCGTCCCACTGGATCACTGGTTGGTTACATCTGACCAAGCCCAATTGATCTTCACTTATACATCGGTGTCGGGCTTCCAATAAGGGGGAGGGAATGGCTGCAACATAGCATGCCGGTCACCTTAACAATACTAGATGGCAGGATCACACTTATGTTCACTTCTTTATGATCACACTTCTTTCTTTTCTTTTTCTTTCTTTGGCCTCCTTATCTCAAGAGACAATGGGTAAGCGCCTGGAGGTGGTCAGTGGTTTGTGGAGCAGCGCCTGGAGTGGCTATAAAGGCCAATTCTAGAGTGACAGACTCTTCCACAGGTCCTGCAGAAAAATTTGATTGTCGGGGTTGTTACACAGTTGGCTCTTCCCTTGCGCCTCTGTCTTTTTTCCTGCTAACTGCTAAGTCTCTTCGACTCGCCACACTTGGCTGTCCGCCAGCTCTGGCGAACGCTGGCAACTGACTCCCACGACTTGTGATCAATGTCACAGGATTTCATGTCGCGTTTGCAGACGTCTTTAAAGCGGTGACATGGACGGCCGGTGGGTCTGATACCAGTGGCGAGCTCGCTGTACAATGTATCTTTGGGGATCCTGCCATCTTCCATGCGGCTCACATGGCCAAGCCATCTCAAGCGCCGCTGACTCAGTAGTGTGTATAAGCTGGGGATGTTGGCCACCTCGAGGACTTCTGTGTTGGAGATACGGTCCTGCCACCTGATGCCGAGTATTCTCCGGAGGCAGCGAAGATGGAATGAATTGAGACGTCGCTCTTGGCTGACATACGTTGTCCAGGCCTCGCTGCCATAGAGCAAGGTACTGAGGACACAGGCTTGATACACTCGGACTTTTGTGTCTAAGGCGTTAACGATGGGAAATATGTCTGGTTCCTGGCAAAGCCAATGAGGTCAAAGGGAAACATCCACTGGTTGGAGTCTCGTGCAGACCTGCCAAGAATGAGGCATATTAATTTTGTCAAACGAACATTGATTTTAAACTTGCTGGGAAGAAGAGAAGGCCTGTTACAAGGGCTGCCAGACACTTAGCTGAAAAACATTTGCATACTGACAGTGCTTGTGGAGACAAAAGAGCCATTCCCTGACACATTCAACCACAATGGATTTTGATCACCAGACATTGAAGGTGCAAGGAAGAGCATTCCAGAGACTGCTAAGGTGATACAATCCACAAAAGCCAGGACTGGTTAAACCAGTTGGTCACATGACTAACTGGCTGGTCCAGGGTTTTTTGAACTAGCCACAGAGTTTTTGAACTCAGTAAAGACTGTTTGCTCCTGGAGTGAGAAGACCTCTCCTGTCTGCTCCCATCTCTTTCTCAAAAGCCTCTGGACCCACTGAGGACACATAAACTTCAAGAGAGAAAAGTCTCCTACATCGAACAAGATTTAAGAAGAATACTGGGTCCCAATGAAAAGCAAGACCTACCTACAATCAAGGACATTACAGTGAGCTCGAAGAACAGTAACCAAAACCATCTTATTTCAAAGTTTTCCACTTTATTTCTTCTGCTTTTTTGTCTCATGTGCATATCGCCTATGTATGCTAGCGTGGGCGCGTCGCGCATCCATAGGCATTAACTGAATTAGAGTTTAAGTTTAATAAAGTTCAACTTTTTTCCTTTAAACCTAAGAAAACCTGTTTGTCTAGTTTCTTTGCCTTATAATTGGAAGTTAGTGAACAAGGATTCACTAAGGGAGAGCTAATAAAAAAAAAATGGTGTGTTTAAAACAAAACCCTGTTACGGTAAGACCAGGTGAAGGCTGAGAGGGTACCCTAGACCCCTTTCTCACCTGGTCGTAACAGAGTAATACTGGATTGTCAAGAGCCTGAGGATATTGCTGCAGGAGTTCATCAGTCCTTGGCTCAACCATCTTAAGCTGCTTCATCAATGACCTTCCCTCCATTATATCTTCTCTGATATTGAACCAGTCTGTGGCAGCCTACAGCAGGACCAGGATAATATCTACACTTCAGCCGACAAATAACACGAACAAATGCACCATATAAAGAAAAGAAAGACTTGCATTTATATAGCATTCTTCACAACCAACAGACATCTCAAAGCGCTTTACAGCCAATGAAGTACTTTTTGAAGTCTAATCACTGTTGTAATGTAGGAAACGCAGCAGCCAATTTATGCACAGCAGGCTCCCACAAACAACAGTGTGATAATGACCAGATAATCTGGTTTTTTTGTGATGTTGATTCAGGAATAAGACAAGACACGGGGGATAGCTCCCCTGACGATTTTTCAAAAATAGTGCCATGGGATCTTTTGCTTCCACCAGAGCAAGCAGATGGGGTCTTGGGTAATGTCTCATCCAAAAGATGGCACCTTTGCTGGGGCAGGCCTATACAAGGAGTTAATCCTGTTAACCACCAAATATAGGCATGTACAGGCACAATTCACCTGAGAAAAACTCAGCCTCTAGGCTCACAAAGTCCAGGAGAATTAGCCCCTACATTGGTATTGCTATTCTTTCTTTACACTCCATCACTCCCTGTGACCAACTTCACAGTAGCTCCTCAAATGTAAATGTCCTGAGCTAAGGGGAGGAGAGTGGATTACTCAGTTGGGTGATCATTAAAAGTGGATGGAAACAAATAAAGGCACATGATAAAATTCAAAAGGAAAGGAAGTCTAAATGTGTTGCAGTACCGATAGACAATTACTTCCAGAAAGCTGCCCTGCACTTTTGTGGCATGAAGAGATCTCCAGTCGCAATGAACTTAATGACCAGCTAATGACCAGTTGTTGTTCTTAAAGGTTTTTGGCCTGAAACAACAGCATGAGATACTAATAATATGAATGTATTTGTGTGAAATGTCTTTCATTCAAATTAAAAAGGGATTAATGACAGGGTTAGTAACATTAGGTATAGTTTCAGGGCACTGACTGACAGATCATGTAATGCTCAGAGTACCTAACTCACAGAGAGTCTCCCTATATCACTATCGATACTTAACCAAAAAAGGTCACTTGTGGGTTGTGGCAATTTGTCAATTTCTGTGCAGCAAATTAAATCTGTACAAGTGAAGAGTCTCGATGTCCTGAGAAAAATGACACAGTTTCTGTGTAAAAAAAATGCGAACTCCACTGTTAATGTTTAACTGCCCCAGCAAACAAAATGGTAGCAACTATCAACAGCACTGGATTGGGAGGACAGAAAATTGTGCAGACATCATTGTCTGCAGGTTTTTAAATCCTGCCAAGCTAGGTGAACAAAGGAGGCACTGTTATTCATCCAGATTTTCACAAAAGCCCAATATTAGCATTCATGCAGCACTGAAGAATCTGTGGATTCTGCAGTCAAAGGAGCTGCAG
The DNA here is from genome assembly GCF_036365525.1 of Heterodontus francisci. Classification (NCBI taxonomy): domain Eukaryota; kingdom Metazoa; phylum Chordata; class Chondrichthyes; order Heterodontiformes; family Heterodontidae; genus Heterodontus; species Heterodontus francisci. Next base: position 4,029,495 of record NC_090400.1, on the reverse strand, counting down.
TGAACAGAAACTCTGTTCAGAAGAATACCAAGTGACTGTGGGCCAGTGCACGGAACATGAGAGTCCTGTGTTGGTAAGGAAAATCAGAGCAGTTCTGGAAAAGCCAGAGGGTACAATGCCTGTTGTCATCACCAGTAACAGTCAAAGCAAAGCAGGACTGCAGGGTGACTGGGCTCCAATAAAGGCACAAATGGTCTTGTTCTCTACTGAAGGAACTTCAAGCCACAGCTAATAGAAATAGCCAGTATTTATATGTCACCATGCCAACCTTTTGAGCATCAACCCTTTTGTCATTTTATCTGCATTTCCTAAGAAAAATCAGCTTTCCTGCACATGAATTGGAGGATGTCAGTATCAACCAATCAGATCATTTGGAAGATTTGGGCTGAATGATGTCAGAACCAATCAGATCAGTTGGAGGATGCGACTGAAACCTGATTGGTTAGATGATCAGGCTGGAGCCTTCTGGCACCAATCAATTAAATAAAGCCATCTCTGACTTTTAGTTGTACATAACCTTGAGGCAGGAGATAAGTTGACAATTTCTGAGACTACAGATTAACGGTATCTTTCTTTAGTGTTTGTCATCAATTAATAACTTGTCACAAAAAGAAATTCTGCAGGGTATTCCCTGTTCTTATGTCATGTTCTTCAAGACCAAATGTAGTTGATTTTTCACAGCTTGTAAAAGACGAGACAAAGCGATCAAATGTAATGGGGTTTCAACAACAACATAATAAACTGTCCTAAGGTGCTTCACAGGAGCATTATCAAACAAAATCTGAGACCTGGCCACCTAAGGAGATGATCAAAAGCTTGGTCAGAGGTAGGCTTTAAATAGCATCTTGAAGGAGGAAGGTGAGGTAGAGAGGTGGACAGGTGTAGGGAGGGAATTCCATAGCTCAGAACTCAGGCAGTTGACGGCACGGCCACCAATGGTGGAGCAATTAAATTGGGGATGCTCAAGAGGGCAGAATGAGAGGAATGCAGAGATCGTGAGAGTTGTGGGGCTGGCGGTGATTACAGAGATAGGGAGGGATTTGAAAACAGGGATGAGAATTTTAAAATCAAGACATTGCTTGACCAGGAACTAGTCTAGGTCAGCGAGCGCAAGGGTGATGGATGAATGGGACATCGTGCAAGTTAGGATACAGGCAGCAGAGTTTTGGATGAGATTAAGTTATGGAGGGTGGACAATGGAAGGCCGGCCAGGATTGTGTTGTAAGTCTAGTCTAGAGGTAAGAAAGGCATGGTTTTGGGTTTCAGCTACAGATGAGCTGAAGCAGGGGTGGAGTCAGACAATGTTACAGAGGTGGAAACAGGTGGTCCTAGTGAAGGCGCGGGTACGTGGTCAGAAGCTCAGCTCAGGGTCAAATCGGACATCGAGGTTGCGACCAGTCTGGTTGAACCTCAGACAGTTGTCAGGGACAAAGATGGAGTTGGCGTCCAGGGAACAGAGTTTGTGGTGGAGACCCAAGACAATGGCTTCAGTCTTCCCAATATTTAATTGGAGGAAATTCTGCGCATCCCGTACTGGAGGTCAGACAAGCAGTCTGGTAATTTAGAGACAGTGCCAGGGTTGGGAGAGGTAGTGGGTCATCAGTGTACATATGAAAACTAGCATTGTGTTTTCAGATGATGTAGCCAAGGGGCAGCACGTAGATGAGAAATAGGAGGGGACAAGGATCGATCCTTGAGGGCCTCCAGAGGTAATGGTGCGGGAGTGGGAAGAGAAACCATTGCAAATGATGCTCTGACTATGATTAGATAGATAAGAATGGATGAAAGAAGCAGCACCAAGCAAACCTAAAAATGAGTTGCCAAGCTGGTCAAGCTATAACAAAGGACTACATACATGCTAAACAATGGAAGCAGCATGCGATAGACAGATCTAGGCGATCACACAAACAAAGGATCAGAACAAAGCTCTGCTGAATCCAGTCGTGAATGGCGGTGGACAATTAAATGACTAACCAGAGGAGGAGGCTCCACAAACATCCCCATCATCAATGATGAGAAGCCCAGCATGTCAGTGCAAAAGACAAGTGTTATGAACGCTGGACTTTGTAACATGATTATCTCTTAAAAATTGTGATTTTTAAAAGTTCTAGAAGGTCAAGTGACCTCACCTCCACTCTGCAAAAAGTTACCAGGCCAACAGAGAACAAAGATCAAAGACTTTCTTTTGAAAACCAGAGACTACAGCGACTAACATCTGAACAATGGGTTTTTCCCTGCCAGATTTTTGGGTCATAAGACAAGGAGTCGGTAATTCACAAAATGTAAGTACATCAGGCAACTGTTAGCACCTGGGACAATAGATGGTCCAAGGGGCTTTGTGAAACTCAATTTCTGGACTCTGCATTTTGGAGCAGAACAATAAGCTTTTGACTTCTGAGTCCAAATAAATTTAACAGGCTTTCTGAAGGCAAAGAGCTGTAAGGGAAGAAATCAATGGTTGCGGCCTCAAGGCAGGCTGAAAGAAGGGAACTCAGCAGTTGCAGACTCACAGAGAAGGAACCAGCAGTGGCAGCTGAAGAGAGAGAGAGAGAGAGAGAGAGAGAGAGGGGATTCATCTACTCTGGGAAGCCTTTTACAGTAAAAGACTGTGAAGACTTGAATCTGCTTCGAGAGTGGAAGCTTGTGCAGAAGTAAAAGACCAGTGGGATCATCGGAAATCACATGATTCACAGATGTCCAGGTCGAGAGTGCTCGGAGGAGTGAGTGAAGATGACATTGATTTTTGAAATAGACTGGGAGATCTGACCCTTTGCAACTGGGAAGAGTTTGGGACTTTTAACTACATAGGAGGCTGTCATCAAAAGGACTGTGTAACGTATAAGTGTGGTGTAAGGTTTTCAAGTATTTTAATAAGTAAAGAAAATATCTTTCTTTGTAATTTGGGGTATCAGCTACTTACAAAGTACTATTCAGTTAATTGGGGATTTCTTTTAGTTTAGTTGTTATAGCAAAAGTCTTAAAATGTGAAATCTTGTCATGTATCTTTTTAAATTGGTCTGGGAAGGAGGGCTCGTATCTTGTTTTTTTAATTCTTTCATGGAATGTGGGCATCACTGGCAAAGCCAGCATTTATTGCCCAATCTTAATTATGCTTGACAACCGAATGGCTTGCTCGGCCATTTCAGAGGGCAGTTAAAAGTGAACCACATTTCCATGGGTCTGGAGTCATATGTAGGCCGGACCAGGTAAGGCCAGTAGATTTCCCTCCCTAAAAGGACGGTAGTGAACCAGATGGGTTTTTAATGACAATCGATGATAGTGTCATGGCACCAGCTTTTCTTTAATCAATTAATTGAACTTAAATTCCACCAACTGCCATGGTGGGATTTGAACCCGTGTCCCCAGCCTCTAGTTCAGTAACATTAGTGCCACCATCTCCCCGTTTTCACGTTAACAGTCTCACTAAGGTCGTCACGCGAGGCTGAAGCATTTTCGACCATCTTCAGCCAGACATGCTGAGGGGATGATCCATCTCGGTCTCCTCCTAAGGTCCCAACATCACAGATGCTAGTCTTCAGCCAATCTAATTCACTTCATCTGATATCAAGAAAAGGCTAAAGGCACTGGATACAGCAAAGGCTTTGGGTCCTGACAGCATCCCGGCTGTAGTACTGAAGATCTGTGCTCCAGACCGCATCCCTAGCCAAGCTAGGGAATTGGGGAAAAACTCTCCACTATTTGGAGTCATATCTAGCACAAAGGAAGATGGTTGTTGGAGGCCAAACAGCTGAGCCCCAGGACATCACTGCAGGAGTTCCTCAGGGTGGTGTCCTAGACTCATCAATGACCTTCCTTCAATTGTAAGGTCAGAAGTGGGGATGTTCGCTGATGATTGCACAATGTTCAGCACCATTCGCGACTCCTCAGATACTGATGCAGTCTGTGTAGAAATGCAGCAAGACCTGGACAATATCCAGGCTTGGGCTGATAAGTGGCAAGTAACATTCACGCCACACAAGTGCCAGGCAAAAAGCATCTTGAAGAAGAGGGAATCTAATCACAGAAGTGTTACAGCGCAGAAGGAAGCCATTCGGCCCATCGTGTTCGCACTGGCTCTCTGAAAGAGCAACTCCCTCAGTTCCATTCCCCTGCCTTCTCCCCATAACCCTGTACATTCTTTCTTTTCATATAACTGTCGAATTCCCTTTTGAATGCTTCAATTGAACCTGTCTCCACCAAGTTCTCAGGCAGTGCATTCCAGACCTTAACCACTCGCTGTGTGAAAAGTTTTTCCTCATGTCACTTTTGCTTCTCTTACCAAATACTTTAAATCTGTGTCCTCTTGTTCTTGATCCTTTCATGAGTGGGAACAGTTTCTCTCTATCTACTCTGTCTAGACCCCTCATGATTTTAAATACCTCTATCAAATCACCTCTCAGCCTTCTTTTCTCCAAGGAAAACAGTCCTAACTTCTCCAATTTATTTTCATAACTGAAATTCTCTTCATCCCTGGAACCATTCTCGTGAATCTTTTCTGTACTCTCTCCAATGCCCTCACACCTTTCCTAAAGTGCGGTGCCCAGAACTGGACACAATACTCCAGCTGAGGCCGAACTAGTGTCTTATACAAGTTCAACATAACTTCCTTGTTCTTGTACTCTATGCGCCTATTAATAAAACCCAGGATACTGTATGCTTTATTAACCACTCTCTCAACCTGTCCTGCCACCTTTAATGACTTATGCACATATACACCCAGGTCCCTCTACTCCTGCACTCACTTTACCTTTTATTCTATATCCATGTTCTTCCTACAAAAATGAATCACTTCACATTTCTCTGCATTGAACTCCGTCTGCCCATTCCACCAACTTGTCTAGGTCCTTTTGGAGTTCTACACTATCCTCCTCACAGTTCATAATGCTTCCAAGTCTCGTATCATCCGCAAACTTTGAAATTGTGCCCTGTACACCAAGGTCTAGGTCATTAATATATATCAGGAAAAGCAAGGGTCTCAACACTGATCCCTGGGGAACTCCACTACAAACCTTCCTCCAGCCCGAAAAATATCCATTAACCACTACTCTGTTTCCTGTCACTCAGCTAATTTTGTATCCATGTTGCTACTGTCCCTTTTATTCAATGAGCTACAAGTTTGCTCACAAGTCTGTTGTGTGGCACTGTATCAAACGCCTTTTGAAAGTCCATGTACACCACATCAACAGCATTGCCCTCATCAACCATCTCTGTTACCTCCTCAAAAAATCCAGCAAGTTAGTTAAACATGATTTTCCCTTGAGAAATCCATCCTGCCTTTCCTTAATTAACTCACATTTATCCATGTGACTATTGATTTTGTCCTGAATTTTTTTTTCTAGAAGTTTTCCCACCATTGAAGTTAAACTGACTGGTCTGTAGTTGCTGGTTTATCTTTACACCCTTTTTTGAACAAGGTGTAACGTTTGCAATTCTCCAGTCCTCTGCCACCACCCCTGAGTCTAAGGAAGACTGAAAAATTATGACAGTGCCTCTGCAATTTCCACTCTCACTTCCCTCAGTATCCTTGGATGCATCTCAACCAGCCCTGGTGCTTTATCCACTTTAAGTACAGACAGCCTATCTAAAACTTCCTCTATCAATTTTAAACCTCTCTAGTGTCTGAATTACTTCCTCTTTCAACATACCAAGGAAGAAGATGCAACTCATCCAAAGACAGGTGCAAAGTATTCCAGTAATACCTCAGCATCTGCCCTCTGCCTCCATGTGTAAATTCCTTTTCTGGTCCCTAATCAGCCCCACTCCTCCTTTACCACCCTTTTACTATTTAGATGCCTATAGAAAACTTTGGGATTTCCTTTAATCCTAGCTGCCAGTCTCTTTTCATGCTCTCTCTTTGTTTCTCTTATTTGCTTTTTCACTTCCCCTCTGGACCTTCTATATTCAGCCTGGTTCTCAATAGTACTTTCTATCTGGCATCTGTCTTAAGCACACTTTTTCTTCTTTACCTTAATCTCTACCTCCTTTGTCATGCAGGAGCTCTGGATTTGTTTACCCTACCTTTCCCCTTCAAGGGAACATACCTTGACTGTGCCCGAGCTATTTCTTCTTTGAAGATCGCCCATTTTTCAGCTACCATTTTTCCTGCCAACCTTTGCCTCCAATTTATTCGCCCCAGCCCCATTCTTATCCCCATTGAAGTTGGCCTTCCCCAGTTAATTATTTTTGCCCTGGATTGCTCTTTGTCCTTTTCCATAGTCAGCCTAAATCTTATGATACAATGATCACTATTAGAGGCCTGCTACCCGACCCGAACCTGACGACATGTGTCGCGTTCAGGTTGGGTTGGGCCCATCTTCCGAGGCCGGTTTTCGGGCTTGGGTCAGGTTGGGCCAAGTCGGATTGAGCCGGGTCGGGTCGGGCTGGACACACACGGTAAGTGCTCTGCTGGTAAGTATTAAAAACTTACCTCAGCTGGGAGTCCAGGACGAAACTGAGTCTGCGCAGAGAGCAAGTGACATCACTATGTCGTCATCACACATGCACTGCAGCTTCTTGTAGGTTCGGTGTCAGGAAGGTAAGTAAAGGGATGGTCGGGTCGGGCTCGGGTTGGATCGAGTAGTGGCAGGTTTGGGTTGGGTTAGGCTCAGGGCAAAATCGGAGGGACTCGGGCCGGGTCGGGCTCGGGTCCACTGTGGATTGGTCGGGTTCAGGTCGGGTTATTTTTTCCTAAATGCTCTCCTACTGATACTTGATCCACTTGGCCCACCTCATTCCCAAGAACCAGGTCTAGCAGTGCTTCCTTTCTTGTTGGATGAGCAACATACTGTGTAGAAAATCTTCTTGAACACACTCTAGGAACTCTTGCCCCTCACTGCCCCTTTACACTACTATTATCCTAGTCTATGTTTGGATAATTAAAGTCCCCCATTATAACTACCCTATAATCTTTACACCTCTTTGTAATTTCCTTGCAAATTTGTTCCTCCACGTCCTTCCCACTAGCTGGCGGCCGAAAGACAACACCGAGCAATGTAACTGCACCTTTTTTGTTCCTTTAGCTGTCGCCAAATGATTCTGTCCTCGACCCCTCTGGGACATCCTTTCTCTCCAGCACTGCAATGCTCTCCTTAAACAATCCTGCCACCTTCCCCCTTTTTTCCCTTTCCTACCTTTCCTGAACACCTTGTATCCAGGAATATTTAACACCCAGTCCTGCCCTTCTTTGAGCCAGGTCTCTGTTATAGCCATAACATCATATTTCCACAAGGCAATCTGCACCTGTACCTCACCAGTCTTATTAACCACATATTCACATAAATCCACTTTAACCCTGATTCAGACTTTATTACTTTCTCCCTTACTCTGACCCCACCTAATAACACACTATTCCCTACTCTCGTGCTATCTATCTCCCCAGTATTCTGTGCTCCTTGCTATTCCTCTCTAATACTTGCTCCTGGTTCCCACACCCCAGACAAGTTACCAGTTTTGCTTTCTCCAAACTAAGCTCCTCTCAGGTTCCCATCCCCCTGATAATTTATTTTAAACCCTCCAACAGCACTTGCAAATCTCCCTGCGAGAATATTCATCCCAGTCCTGCTAAAAGCAACCCATCCACCTTGTACAGGTCCCACCTGCCCAGAACCAGTCCCAATGTCTCAGAAATCTGATGCCCTCCCTCCTGCACCAATTCCCAGCCACATGTTCATGCTCCTAACCTGCAGTGTGACCACCTCCCTAAACATGCTAACCACATAGTCCTCCGCCTTGCGGATGCACAACAGTGACTCCAGCCACCGCTCGAGTTCCGAAACCCAGAATTCAAGATTCTGCAGCCGGTGACCTGCAGAATTGTTTGTCTAGGACCATCATTTCCCCTTGACAGGGAGAGAGAGACAGAGAGAGAAGACAGAGGGGGGAGGGGGAGAGACAGAGGGGGGGGGGGAAGAGACAAGGTGGGGGGGGGGGGGAAGAGACAAGGTGGGGGGGTGGAAGAGACAAGGTGGGGGGGTGGAAGAGACAAGGTGGGGGGGGTGGAAGAGACAAGGTGGGGGGGGGAAGAGACAAGGTGGGGGGGGAAGAGACAAGGTGGGGGGGGAAGAGACAAGGTGGGGGGGGGGGAAGAGACAAGGTGGGGGGGGGAAGAGACAAGGTGGGGGGGGAAGAGACAAGGTGTGGGGGGGAAGAGACAAGGTGGGGGGGGGGAAGAGACAAGGTGGGGGGGGAAGAGACAAGGTGGGGGGGGGAAAGAGACAAGGTGGGGGGGGGGAAGAGACAAGGTGGGGGGGGGAAGAGACAAGGTGGGGGGGGGAAGAGACAAGGTGGGGGGGGAAGAGACAAGGTGGGGGGGAAGAGACAAGGTGGGGGGGGGAAGAGACAAGGTGGGGGGGGGAAGAGACAAGGTGGGGAGAGAGAAAGAAAGAGAGAGAGAAAGAAAGAGAGAGAAAGAAAGAGAGAGCGCGAGGGAGCAAGAAAGTGAAAGGGAGAGAGAGCGCGCGGGAGAGAGAGAGAGAGAGAGAGAGAGCGCGCGGGAGAGAGAGAGAGCGCGGAGAGAGAGAGAGAGAGCGCGGGAGAGAGAGAGAGAGAGAGAGAGAGAGCGCGCGGGAGCGAGAGAGAGAGAGAGAGCGCGCGGGAGCGAGAGAGAGAGAGAGAGCGCGCGGGAGCGAGAGAGAGAGAGAGAGCGCACGGGAGCGAGAGAGAGAGAGCGCGCGGGAGAGAGAGAGAGAGAGAGCGCGCGGGAGAGAGAGAGAGAGAGCGCGCGGGAGAGAGAGAGAGCGCGCGGGAGAGAGAGAGAGCGCGCGGGCGAGAGAGAGAGCGCGCGGGAGGGAGAGAGAGAGAGCGCGCGGGAGAGAGAGAGAGAGAGCGCGCGGGAGAGAGAGCGCGCGCGCGCGGGAGCGAGAGAGAGAGAGCGGGCGCGGGAGAGAGAGAGCGCGCGCGCGGGAGAGAGAGAGAGCGCGCGCGGGAGAGAGAGAGAGCGTCGCGCGGGAGAGAGAGAGAGCGCGCGCGGGAGAGAGAGAGCGCGCTGCGGCGGGAGAGAGAGAGAGCGCGCGCGGGACAGAGAGGAGAGCGCGCGCGGGACAGAGAGAGAGCGCGCGCGGGAGAGAGAGAGAGCGCACGCGGGAGAGAGAGAGAGCGCGCGCGGGAGAGAGAGAGAGCGCGCGCGGAGAGAGAGAGCGCGCGGGAGAGAGAGCGCGCGGGAGAGAGAGCGCGCGGGAGAGAGAGCGCGCGGGAGAGAGAGAGCGCGCGGGAGAGGAGAGAGCGCGCGGGAGAGAGAGAGCGCGCGGGAGAGAGAGAGCGCGCGGGAGAGAGAGAGAGAGCGCGCGGAGCGAGAGAGAGAGAGAGAGAGCGCGCGGGAGAGAGAGAGAGAGAGTAGCGCTCGGGTGAGAGAGAGAGAGAGAGCGCGCGGGGGAGAGAGAGATTGCGCGTGCGGGAGAGAGAGAGCGCGCGCGCGGGTAGAGAGAGCGCGCGCGGGGGAGAGAGATGCGCGCGCGGGGAGAGAGAGCGCGCGCGCAGGGAGAGAGACGCGGAGAGAGAGCGCGGGAGAGAGAGCGCGCGGGAGAGAGAGCGCGCGGGAGAGAGAGCGCGCGGGAGAGAGAGCGCGCGGGAGAGAGAGCGCGCGGAGAGAGAGAGAGCGCGGGAGAGAGAGAGAGCGCGGAGAGAGAGAGAGCGCGGGAGAGAGAGAGAGCGCGGGAGAGAGAGAGCGCGCGGGAGAGAGAGAGCGCGCGGGAGAGAGAGAGCGCGCGGGAGAGAGAGAGCGCGCGGGGAGAGAGAGAGCGCGCGGGGAGAGAGGAGCGCGCGGAGTGAGAGAGAGCGCGGGAGAGAGAGCGCGCGGGTGAGAGAGAGAGAGAGCGCGCGCGCGGGAGAGAGAGAGCGCGCGCGCGGGAGAGAGAGAGCGCGCGCGCGGGAGAGAGAGAGCGCGCGGAGAGAGACAGCGCGCGGGAGAGAGAGAGCGCGCGGGAGAGAGAGCGCGCGCGGGAGAGAGAGCGCGCGCGGGAGAGAGAGCGCGCGCGGGAGAGAGAGCGCGCGCGGGAGAGAGAGCGCGCGGGAGAGAGAGCGCGCGGGAGAGAGAGGCGCGGGAGAGAGAGCGCGCGGGAGAGAGAGCGCGCGGGAGAGAGAGCGCGCTGGGAGAGAGAGAGCGCGCGCGGGAGAGAGAGAGCGCGCGCGGGAGAGAGAGAGCGCGCGCGGGAGAGAGAGAGCGCGCGCGGGAGAGAGAGAGCGCCGCGGAGAGAGAGAGCGCGCGCGGGAGAGAGAGAGCGCGCGCGGAGAGAGAGAGAGCGCGCGGAGAGAGAGAGAGAGAGAGAGCGCGCGCGGGAGAGAGAGAGAGCGCGCGCGGGAGAGAGAGAGCGCGCGGGAGAGAGAGCGCGCGGGAGAGAGAGCGCGCGGGAGAGAGAGAGCGCGCGGGAGAGAGAGAGCGCGCGGGAGAGAGAGAGCGCGCGGGAGAGAGAGAGCGCGCGGGAGAGAGAGAGCGCGCGCGCGGGAGAGAGTGAGAGCGCGCGCGGGACAGAGAGAGAGCGCGCGCGGGAGAGAGAGAGAGCGCGCGCGGGAGAGAGAGAGAGCGCGCGCGGGAGAGAGAGAGAGCGCGCGCGGGAGAGAGAGAGAGCGCGCGCGGGAGAGAGAGCGCGCGGGAGAGAGAGCGCGCGGGAGAGAGAGCGCGCGGGAGAGAGAGCGCGCGGGAGAGAGAGGCGCGGGAGAGAGAGAGCGCGCGGGAGAGAGAGCGCGCGGGAGAGAGAGAGCGCGCGGGAGAGAGAGAGAGCGCGCGGGAGAGAGAGAGCGCGCGGGAGAGAGAGAGCGCGCGGGAGAGAGAGAGCGCGCGGGAGAGAGAGAGCGCGCGGGAGAGAGAGAGAGAGCGCGCGGGAGCGAGAGAGAGAGAGAGAGCGCGGGAGAGAGAGAGAGAGAGAGCGCTCGGGTGCGGGGGAGTGAGAGATTGCGCGTGCGGGAGAGAGAGAGCGCGCGCGCGGGGGAGAGAGAGCGCGCGCGGGGGAGAGAGCGGGGAGAGAGAACGCGGAGAGAGAGCGCGGAGAGAGACGCTCGGAGAGAGAGCGCTCGGAGAGAGAGCGCGCGGGAGAGAGAGCGCGCGGGAGAGAGAGAGCGCGCGGGAGAGAGAGAGAGCGCGGAGAGAGAGAGAGCGCGGGAGAGAGAGAGAGCCGGAGAGAGAGAGCGCGGGAGAGAGAGAGCGCGGGAGAGAGAGCCCGGAGAGAGAGCGCGCGGGAGAGAGAGAGCGCGCGGGAGTGAGAGAGCGCGCGGGAGAGAGAGAGCGCGCGGAGAGAGAGATGCGCGCGCGGGAGAGAGAGAGCGCGCGCCGGGAGAGAGAGAGCGCGCGCGCGGGAGAGAGAGAGCGCGCGCGCGGAGAGAGAGAGCGCGCGCGCGGAGAGAGAGAGCGCGCGGGAGAGAGAGCGCGCGGGAGAGAGAGCGCGCGCGGGAGAGAGAGCGCGCGGGAGAGAGAGAGCGCGCGGGAGAGAGAGAGCGCGCGGGAGAGAGAGAGCGCGCGGGAGAGAGAGCGCGCGGGAGAGAGAGAGCGCGCGGGAGAGAGAGAGCGCGCGGAGAGAGAGAGCGCCGCGGGGAGAGGAGGAGGCGGGGGGAGGAGCGCGCGGGGAGAGAGAGAGCGCGCCGGGAGAGAGAGAGCGGCGGGGGGAGGCGGCGCCGGAGAGAGAGAGCGCGCGGAGAGAGAGAGCGCGCGAGAGAGAGCGCACGCGGGAGAGAGAGAGAGCGCGCGAGAGAGAGAGAGAGAGAGAGAGAGCGCGCGCGGGAGAGAGAGAGAGCGCGCGCGGGAGAGAGAGAGCGCGCGGGAGAGAGAGCGCGCGGGAGAGAGAGCGCGCGGGAGAGAGAGAGCGCGCGGGAGAGAGAGAGCGCGCGGGAGAGAGAGAGCGCGCGGGAGAGAGAGAGCGCGCGGGAGAGAGAGAGCGCGCGGGAGAGAGAGAGCGCGCGGGAGAGAGAGAGAGAGCGCGCGGGAGAAGAGAGAGAGAGAGAGAGCGCGCGGGAGAGAGAGAGAGAGAGAGCGCTCGGGTGAGAGAGAGAGAGAGAGCGCGCGGGGGAGAGAGAGATTGTGCGTGCGGGAGAGAGAGAGAGAGAGAGAGAGCGCTGCGCGCGAGAGAGAGAGAGAGCGCGCGGGAGCGAGAGAGAGAGAGAGAGCGCGCGGGGTGAGAGAGAGAGAGAGAGCGCGCGGGTGAGAGAGAGAGAGAGAGCGCGCGGGTGAGAGAGAGAGAGAGAGCGCGCGGGAGAGAGAGAGAAAGAGCGCGGGGGAGAGAGAGAGAGAGAGCGCGCGCGGGAGAGAGAGAGAGAGAGCGCGCGCGCGGGGAGAGAGAGAGAGAGCGCGCGCGCGGGAGAGAGAGAGAGAGAGCGCGCGCGCGGGAGAGAGAGAGCGCGGGAGAGAGAGAGCGCGGAGGAGAGAGCGCGCGGGAGAGAGAGCGCGCGGGAGACTGAGAGAGCGCGCGGGAGACTGAGAGAGCGCGCGGGAGACTGAGAGAGCGCGCGGGAGACTGAGAGAGCGCGCGGGAGACTGAGAGCGCACGCGGGAGACTGAGAGCGCACGCGGAGCGAGATGAGAGCGCGCGCGGTAGCGAGAGAGAGAGCGCGCGAGAGAGAGAGAGAGAGCGCGCGGGAGTGAGAGAGAGAGAGAGCGCTCGGGTGAGAGAGAGAGAGAGCACGCGGGGAGAGAGAGATTGCGCGTGCGGGAGAGAGAGAGCGCGCGCGCGGGGGAGAGAGAGCGCGCGCGCGGGGAGAGAGAGCGCGGGAGAGAGAGCGCGGGAGAGAGAGCGCGCGGGAGAGAGAGCGCGCGGGAGAGAGAGCGCGCGGGAGAGGAGAGCGCGCGGGAGAGAGAGCGCGCGGGAGAGAGAGCGCGCGGGAGAGAGAGCGCGCGGGGAGAGAGAGAGCGCGGGAAGAGAGTGCACGCGGGAGAGAGAGAGCGCGCGGGAGAGAGAGAGCGCGCGGTAGCGAGAGAGAGAGCGCGCGGGAGCGAGAGAGAGAGAGCGCGCGGGAGTGAGAGAGAGAGAGAGCGCTCGGGTGAGAGAGAGAGAGAGCGCGCGGGGGGAGAGAGAGCGCGCGCGCGGGGGAGAGAGAGCGCGCGGGGGAGAGAGAGCGCGCGGGAGAGAGAGCGCGGGAGAGAGAGCGCGCGGGAGAGAGAGCGCGCGGAGAGAGAGAGAGAGAGCGCGCGCGGGAGAGAGAGAGAGAGAGCGCGCGGGAGAGAGAGAGAGAGAGCGCGCGGGAGAGAGAGAGAGAGAGAGCGCGGGAGAGAGAGAGAGAGAGAGCGCGCGGGAGAGAGAGAGAGAGCGCGCGAGGAGAGAGAGAGAGAGCGCGCGGGAGAGAGAGAGAGAGAGCGCGCGGGAGAGAGAGAGAGAGAGAGCGCGCGGGAGAGAGAGAGAGCGCGCGCAGGAGAGAGAGAGAGAGGAGCGCGCGGGAGAAAGAGAGAGAGAGCGCGCGGGAGAGAGACAGAGAGCGCGCGGGGAGAGAGAGAGAGAGCGCGCGCGGGGGAGAGAGAGAGAGAGAGCGCGGGGGAGAGAGAGAGAGAGCGCGCGGGGAGAGAGAGAGAGAGCGCGCGGGGGAGAGAGAGAGAGCGCGCGGAGAGAGAGAGAGAGAGCGTGCGCAGGAGTGAGAGAGAGAGAGCGCGCGCGGGAGTGAGAGAGAGAGAGCGCGCGCGGAGTGAGAGAGAGAGAGCGCGCGCGCGGAGTGAGAGAGAGCGCGCGCGGGTAGAGAGAGAGAGCGCGCGCGGGAGAGAGAGAGCGCGCGCGGGAGAGAGAGAGAGAGAGAGAGAGCGCGGGAGAGAGAGAGAGCGCGCGGGAGAGAGAGAAACAGAGAGAGCGAGCGTGCGGAGCCAGAGAGAGAGAGAGCGCGCGGAGAGAGAGAGCGCGGGATAGAGAGAGAGAGCGCGGGATAGAGAGAGAGAGAGCGCGGGATATGAGAGAGAGAGCACGGGAGAGAGAGAGAGGAGCACGGGAGAGAGAGAGAGAGCACGGGAGAGAGAGAGAGAGAGGGAGCGCGGGAGAGAGAGAGAGAGAGAGAGAGCCCGGGGAGAGAGAGTGAGAGCGCGCAGCGTGCGCGCGAGAGAGAGAGAGAGCGCACGCGGGAGAGAGAGAGAGCGCGCGGAGAGAGAGAGAGAGAGAGAGAGCGCGCGCGCGCGAGAGAGAGAGAGAGCGCGCGGGAGCGAGAGAGAGAGAGAGCGCGCGGGTGAGAGAGAGAGAGAGAGCGCGCGGTGTGAGAGAGAGAGAGAGGCGCGCAGGTGAGAGAGAGAGAGAGAGCGCGCGGGAGAGAGAGAGAAAGAGCGCGGGGGAGAGAGAGAGAGAGAGCGCGCGGGAGAGAGAGAGAGAGAGCTGCGCGCGCGGGAGAGAGAGAGAGAGCGCGCGCGCGGGAGAGAGAGAGAGAGAGCGCGCGCGGCGGGAGAGAGAGAGCGCGGGAGAGAGAGAGCGCGGGAGAGATGAGCGCGCGGGAGAGAGAGCGCGCAGGGAGAGAGAGCGCGCGGGAGAGAGAGCGCGCGGGAGACTGAGAGAGCGCGCGGGAGACTGAGAGCGCGCGCGGGAGACTGAGAGAGCGCGCGGGAGACTGAGAGAGCGCGCGGGAGACTGAGAGCGCACGCGGGAGACTGAGAGCGCACGCGGGAGCGAGAGAGAGCGCGCGCGGTAGCGAGAGAGAGAGCGCGCGAGAGAGAGAGAGGAGCGCGCGGGAGTGAGAGAGAGAGAGAGAGCGTCGGTGTGAGAGAGAGAGAGAGCACGCGGGGGAGAGAGAGATTGCGCGTGCGGGAGAGAGAGAGCGCGCGCGCGGGGGAGAGAGAGCGCGCGCGCGGGGGAGAGAGAGCGCGGGAGAGAGAGCGCGGGAGAGAGAGCGCGCGGAGAGAGAGCGCGCGGGAGAGAGAGAGCGCGCGGGAGAGAGAGCGCGCGGGAGAGAGAGCGCGCGGGAGAGAGAGGCGCGCGGAGAGAGAGCGCGCGGGAGAGAGAGCGCGCGGGAGACTGAGAGAGCGCGCGGGAGACTGAGAGCGCACGCGGGAGACTGAGAGCGCACGCGGGAGCGAGAGAGAGCTGCGCGCGGTAGCGAGAGAGAGAGCGCGCGAGAGAGAGAGAGAGAGCGCGCGGGAGTGAGAGAGAGAGAGAGCGCTCGGGTGAGAGAGAGAGAGAGCACGCGGGGGAGAGAGAGATTGCGCGTGCGGGAGAGAGAGAGCGCGCGCGCGGGGGAGAGAGAGCGCGCGCGCGGGGAGAGAGAGCGCGGGAGAGAGAGCGCGGGAGAGAGAGCGCGCGGGAGAGAGAGCGCGCGGGAGAGAGAGCGCGCGGGAGAGAGAGCGCGCGGGAGAGAGAGCGCGCGGGAGGAGAGAGAGAGCGCGCGGGAGAGAGAGAGCGCGGGAGAGAGAGAGCGCGGAGAGAGAGAGCGCGGGAGAGAGAGCGCGCGGAGAGAGAGCGCGCGGGAGAGAGAGCGCGCGGGAGACTGAGAGAGCGCGCGGGAGACTGAGAGAGCGCGCGGGAGACTGAGAGAGCGCGCGGGAGACTGAGAGCGCACGCGGGAGACTGAGAGCGCACGCGGGAGCGAGAGAGAGCGCGCGCGGTAGCGAGAGAGAGAGCGCGCGAGAGAGAGAGAGAGAGCGCGCGGGAGTGAGAGAGAGAGAGAGCGCTCGGGTGAGAGAGAGAGAGAGCACGCGGGGGAGAGAGAGATTGCGCTGCGGGAGAGAGAGAGCGCGCGCGCGGGGAGAGAGAGCGCTGCGCGCGGGGGAGAGAGAGCGCGGGAGAGAGAGCGCGGGAGAGAGAGCGCGCGGGAGAGAGAGCGCGCGGGAGAGAGAGCGCGCGGGAGAGAGAGCGCGCGGGAGAGAGAGAGCGCGCGGGAGAGAGAGAGCGCTGGGAGAGAGAGTGCACGCGGGAGAGAGAGAGCGCGGGAGAGAGAGAGCGCGCGGTAGCGAGAGAGAGAGCGCGGGGAGCGAGAGAGAGAGAGAGAGCGCGCGGGAGTGAGAGAGAGAGAGAGCGCTTCGGGGTGAGAGAGAGAGAGAGCGCGCGGGGGAGAGAGATGCGCGCGCGCGGGGGAGAGAGAGCGCGCGGGGGAGAGAGAGCGCGCGGGAGAGAGAGCGCGCGGGAGAGAGAGCGCGCGGGAGAGAGAGAGAGAAGAGCGCGCGCGGGAGAGAGAGAGAGAGAGCGCGCGGGAGAGAGAGAGAGAGAGCGCGCGGGAGAGAGAGAGAGAGAGAGCGCTGGAGAGAGAGAGGAGAGAGAGCGCGCGGAGAGAGAGAGAGAGAGAGCGCGCGGGAGAGAGAGAGAGAGAGCGCGCGGGAGAGAGAGAGAGAGAGCGCGCGGGAGAGAGAGAGAGAGAGAGCGCGCGGGAGAGAGAGAGAGAGCGCGGCAGGAGAGAGAGAGAGAGAGCGCGCGGGAGAAAGAGAGAGAGAGCGCGCGGGAGAGAGACAGAGAGCGCGCGGGGGAGAGAGAGAGAGAGCGCGCGAGCGGGGGAGAGAGAGAGAGAGAGCGCGGGGGAGAGAGAGAGAGAGCGCGCGGGGGAGAGAGAGAGAGAGAGCGCACGGGAGAGAGAGAGAGAGAGCGGTGCGCAGGAGTGAGAGAGAGAGAGCGCGCGCGGGAGTGAGAGAGAGAGAGCGCGCGCGGGAGTGAGAGAGAGAGAGCGCGCGCGGGAGTGAGAGAGAGCGCGCGCGGGAGAGAGAGAGAGCGCGCGCGAGGAGAGAGAGAGCGCGCGCGGGAGAGAGAGAGAGAGAGAGAGAGCGCGGGAGAGAGAGAGAGCGCGCGGAGAGAGAGAGAAACAGAGAGAGCGAGCGTGCGGGAGCCAGAGAGAGAGAGAGCGCGCGGGAGAGAGAGAGCGCGGATAGAGAGAGAGAGCGCGGATAGAGAGAAGAGAGCGCGGATAGAGAGAGAGAGCACGGGAGAGAGAGAGAGAGCACGGGAGAGAGAGAGAGAGCACGGGAGAGAGAGAGAGAGAGAGGGAGCGCGGGAGAGAGAGAGAGAGAGAGAGAGAGCCCGGGAGAGAGAGAGAGACGCGGGAGAGAGAGAGAGAGACAGGGAGCAAGAGAGAGCGCGAGAGAGAATGAGCGCGAGTGCGCGGGAGTGAGCACGCGCGGGAGAGAGCGCATGCGATTTTTTTATTCGTTTCATGGGATGTGGGCATCGCTGGCCAAGCCAGCATTTTTTGCCCATCCCTAATTGCTCGAGAAGGTGGTGGTGAGCTGCTTCTTGAACCGCTGCAGTCCATTTGGGCTAGGTACACCCATAGTGTTGTTAGGAAGGGAGTTCCAGGATTTTGACCCAGCGACAGTGAAGGAACAGCGATATAGTTCAAAGTCAGGATGGTGTGTGACTTGGAGCGGAACTTGCAGATGGTGGTTTTCCCAAGCATCTGCTGTCCTTGTCCTTTGAGTATTCCATCACACTCGTGACTTGTGCCTTGTAGATGGAGGACAGGCTTTGGGGAGTCAGGAGGTGAGTTACTTGCCACAGAGTTCTGAGCCTCTGACCTGCTCTTGTAGCCATGGTATTTATATGGCTACTCCAGTTCAGTTTCTGGTCAATACTGACCCCCCAGGATGTTGATCGTCGGGATTCAGCGATGGTAATGCCATCGAATGTAAAGGGGAGATGGTTAGATTCTCTCTTGTTGGAGATGGTCATTGCCTGGTACTTGTGTGGCACAAATGTTACTTGCCCCTGATCAGCCCAAGCCTGGATATTGTCCAGGTCCTGCTGCATTTCTACACTGACTACTTTAATATCTGAGGAGTCACGAATGGTGTTGAACATTGTGCAATCATCAGCGAACATCCCCACTTCTGACCTTGTGATTGAAGGAAGGTCATTGATGAAGCAGCTGAAGATGGTTGGGCCTAGGACACTACCCTGAGGAACTCCTGCAGTGATGTCCTGGAGCTCAGATGATTGACCTCCAACAACCACAACCACCTTCCTTTAGAATTAGAATTAGAATTAGAACATCACAGCGCAGTACAGGCCCTTCGGCCCTCGATGTTGCGCCGACCTGTGAAACCATCTGACCTACACTATTCCATTTTCATCCATATGTCTATCAATGACCACCTAAATGCCCTTAAAGTTGGCGAGTCTACTACTGCTGCAGCAAGGGCGTTCCACGCCCCTACTACTCTCTGAGTAAAGAAACTACCTCTGACATCTGTCCTATATCTATCACCCCTCAACTTAAAGCTATGTCCCCTCGTGTTTGCCATCACCATCCGAGGGAAAAGACTCTCACTATCCACCGCCTATCTAACCCTCTGATTATCTTATATGTCTCTATTAAGTCACCTCTCCTCCTCCTTCTCTCCAACGAAAACAACCTCAAGTCCTCAGCCTTTCCTCGTAAGGCCTTCCTTCCATACCAGGCAACATCCTAGTAAATCTCCTCTGCACCCTTTCCAAAGCTTCCACATCTTTCCTATAATGCGGTGACCAGAACTGCACGCATACTCCAGGTGCGGTCTCACCAGAGTTTTGTACAGCTGCATCATGACCCCGTGGCTCCGAAACTCGATCCCCTACTAATAAAAGCTAACACACCATATGCCTTCTTAACAGCCCTATTAACCTGGGTAGCAACCTTCAGGGATTTATGTACCTGGACACCAAGATCTCTCTGTTCATCTACACTACCAAGAATCTTCCATTAGCCCAGTACTCTGCTTCCTGTTACTCCTTCCAAAGTGAATCACCTCACACTTTTTCCGCATTAAACTCCATTTGCCATCTCTCAGCCCAGCTCTGCAGCCTATCTATGTCCCTCTGTACCCTACAACATCCTTCGGCACCATCCACAACTCCACCGACCTTCGTGTCATCCGCAAATTTACTAACCCACCCTTCTACAACCTCTTCCAGGTCATTTATAAAAATGACAAACAGCAGTGGCCCCAAAACAGATCCTTGCGGTACACCACTAGTAACTAAACTCCAGGATGAACATTTTCCATCAACCACCACCTTCTGTCTTCTTTCAGCGAGCCAATTCTGATCCAAAGCTCTAAATCACCATCAATCCCATACTTCCGTATTTTCTGCAATAGCCTGCCGTGGGGAACCTTATCAAACGCCTTACTGAAATCCATATACACCAAATCCACTGCTTTACCCTCATCCACCTGTTTGGTCACCTTCTCGATAAAAACTCAATAAGGTTTGTGAGGCACGCCCTACCCTTCACAAAACCGTGCTGACTATTGCTAATGAACTTATTCTTTTCTAGATGATTATAAATCCTGTCTCTTATAACCTTTTCCAACATTTTACCCACAACCGAAGTAAGGCTCACAGGTCTATAATTACCAGGGCTGTCTCTACTCCCCTTCTTGAACAAGGGGACAACATTTGCTATCCTCCAGTCTTCCGGCACTATTTCTGTCGACAATGACGACAATGATCTTCAATGATTTACACATAAACTGCCCAGGTCTCTCTGTTCTTGCACTCCCTTTACAATGTAACATGAAGCTTGTGTTATATCTCTACATACATCCTTCTAAAATGTATTACCTCACACATCTGCTGTGACAATTCAAATTGAGAAGATTGAAGACATTGTTTCAGTCCCGCTCCAAACCTCATTCCCTACCTTCCGAATCCATCCCTCTCCCTGGCAACTCTGTGGACTTAACCACACTGTTCGCACCTTAGTGTCATATTTGACCCCTAGATGACCCTCTGACCACATCTGCACACCTTCACTAAAACAGCCTATCTGCACCAAGTAATTCATCGAAAAATCATAGAAGTCATAGAATGATTACAACACAGAAAGAGGCCATTTGGCCCATTGTGTCTCTGCCGGCCAAATAACAATCCCACCAGCTGAATCGCACCTTCCAGTATTTGGTCCGTAGCCCTGCAGATTACGGCACTTGAGGTGCATCAAGGCCCCCCCCCCCCCTTTAAAATGAGTTCAGGGTTTCTGCCTCAACTATCCTTCAGACTGTGAGTTCCATACCCCCACCACACTCTGTTTGATTTTTCTCTCATCTCCCCTCCAATATTTCCACTAATCATTTTAAATCTATGCCCCTAGTCACTGATCTCTCTGCTAGGTGAATTGACTCTGCACCTCCACTCTATCCAGGCCCTTCAATATTTTGTACATTTCAATCAGATCTTCTCTCAGCCTACTCTGTTCCAAGGAGAACAGCCCCAGCCTATCCAATCTTTCCTCTTAGCTGCATTTTTCCAGTCCTGGCAACATCCTCGTAAATCTCCTCTGTACCCTCTCTAGTGCAATTGCATCCTTTCTGTAATGATGTGACCAGAACTGCACACAGTACTCAAGTTGTGGCCTAACCAAATACAGTCCCAGCATAACCTCCCTGCTCTTATATTCTATACCTCGGCTAATAAAGGAAAGGATTCCATATGCCTTCTAACCATCTTATCAACCTGTCCTGCTACCTTCAGGCACCTGCGGACATTCACTGCAAAGAACAAAGAACAAAGAAAATTACAGCACAGGAACAGGCCCTTCGGCCCTCCAAGCTACGCCGATCCAGATCCTCTATCTAAACATGTCGCCTATTTTCTAAGGGTCTGTATCTCTTTTCTTCCTGCCCATTCATGTATCTGTCTAGATACATCTTAAAAGACGCCATCGTGCCTGCGTCTACCACCTCCGCTGCAACGTGTTCCAGGCACCCACCACCCTCTGCGTAAAGAACTTTCCACGCATATCCCCCCTAAACTTTTCCCTTTCACTTTGAACTCGTGTCCTCTAGTAATTGAATCCCCCACTCTGGGAAAAAGCCTCTTGCTATCCACCCTCTCTATACCTCTCATGATTTTGTACACCTCAATCAGGTCCCCCCTCAACCTCCGTCTTTCTAATGAAAATAATCCTAATCTACTCAACCTCTCTTCATAGCTAGCGCCCTCCATACCAGGCAACATCCTGGTGAACCTCCTCTGCACCCTCTCCAAAGCATCCACATCCTTTTGGTAATGTGGCGACCAGAACTGCACGCAGTATTCCAAATGTGGCCGAACCAAAGTCCTATACAACTGTAACATGACCTGCCAACTCTTGTACTCAATACCCCGTCCGATGAAGGAAAGCATGCCGTATGCCTTCTTGACCACTCTATTTACCTGCGTTGCCACCTTCAGGGAACAGTGGACCTGAACACCCAAATCTCTCTGGACATCAATTTTCCCAGGACTTTTCCATTTACTGTATAGTTCACTCTTGAATTGGATCTTCCAAAATGCATCACCTCGCATTTGCCCTGATTGAACTCATCTGCCATTTCTCTGCCCAACTCTCCAATCTATCTATATTCTGCTGTATTCTCTGACAGTCCCCTTCACTATCTGCTACTCCACCAATCTTAGTGTCGTCTGCAAACTTGCTAATCAGACCACCTATACTTTCCTCCAAATCATTAATGTATATCACAAACAACAGTGGTCCCAGCAACGGATCCCTGTGGAACACACTGGTCACATGTCTCCATTTTGAGAAACTCCCCTCTACTGCTACTCTCTGTCTCCTGTTGCCCAGCCAGTTCTTTATCCATCTAGCTAGTACACCTTGGGACCCCATGCGCCTTCACTTTCTCCATCAGCCTGCCATGGGGAACCTATCAAATGCCTTACTGAAGTCCATGTATATGACATCGACAGCCCTTCCTCATCAATCAACTTTGTCACTTCCTCAAAGAATTCTATTAAGTTGGTAAGGCATGACCTTCCCTGCACAAAACCATGTTGCCTATCACTGATAAGCCCATTTTCTTCCAAATGGGAATAGATCCTATCCCTCAGTATCTTCTCCAGCAGCTTCCCTACCACTGACGTCAGGCTCACCGGTCTATAATTACCTGGATTATCCCTGCTACCCTTCTTAAACAAGGGGACAACATTAGCAATTCTCCAGTCCTCCGGGACCTCACCCGTATATAAGGATGCTGCAAAGATATCTGTGCTAGGTATGACTCCAACCACTGGAGAGTTTCCCCCCTGATTCCCATTGACTCCAGTTTTGCCAGGGCTCCTTGATGCCATACTGGTCAAAAGCTGCCTTGATGTCAAGGGCAGTCACTCTCATCTCACCTCTTGAGTTCAGCTCTTTTGTCCATGTTTGAACCAAGGCTGTAATGAGGTCAGGAGCTGAGTGGCCCTGGTGGAAGCCAAACTGAGTGTCACTGAGCAGGTTATTGCTAAGCATGTGCTGCTTGATGGCATTGCTGATGACACCTTCCATCACTTTACTGATGATTGAGAGTAGACTGATCGGTAATTGGCCGGGTTAAATTTCTCCTGCTTTTTGTGTACAGACATACCTGGGCAATTTTCCGCATTGCCGGGTAGATGCCAGTGTTGTAGCTGTACTGGAACAGCTTGGCAAGCAGCGTGTCAAGTTCTGGAGCACAGGTCTTCAGTACTATTGCCGGAATATTGTCAGGGCCCATAGTCTTTGCAGTATCCAGTGCCTTTAGTCATTGCTTAACATCAGGCGGAGGGAATCGAATTGGCTGAAGTCTGGCATCTGTGATGCTGGGGACTTCAGGAGGAGGCCGAGATGGATCATCAACTCGGCACTTCTGGCTGAAGATTGTTGCAAATGCTTCAGCCTTATCTTTCA